>NC_090254.1:44498413-44515913 GCF_037325665.1 Littorina saxatilis | reverse complement strand
TGTCAAATTTCATAAAGATCGGTCCAGTAGTTTAGTCTGAATCGCTCTACACACACACACAGACAGACAGACAGACAGACACACGCACATACACCACGACCCTCGTTTCGATTCCCCCTCGATGTTAAAATATATAGTCAAAACTTGACTAAATATAACAAGCCGCGTGAGGCGAAAATACAACATTTAGTCAAGTAGCTGTCGAACTCACAGAATGAAACTGAACGCAATGCCATTTTTCAGCAAGACCGTATACTCGTAGCATCGTCAGTCGACCGCTCATGGCAAAGGCAGTGAAATTGACAAGAAGAGCGGGGTAGTAGTTGCGCTAAGAAGGATAGCACGCTTTTCTGTACCTCTCTTCGTTTTAACTTTCTGAGCGTGTTTTTAATCCAAACATATCATATCTATATGTTTTTGGAATCAGGAACCGACAAGGAATAAGATGAAAGTGTTTTTAAATTGATTTCGACAATTTAATTTTGATAATAATTTTTATATATTTAATTTTCAGAGCTTGTTTTTAATCCAAATATAACATCTTTATATGTTTTTGGAATCAGGAAATGATGGAGAATAAGATGAACGTAAATTTGGATCGTTTTATAAATTTTTAATTTTTTTTAACAATTTTCCGATTTTTAATGACCAAAGTCATTAATTAGTTTTTAAGCCACCAAGCTGAAATGCAATACCGAAGTCCGGGCTTTGTCGAAGATTACTTGACCAAAATTTCAACCAATTTGCTTGAAAAATGAGGGCGTGACAGTGCCGGCTCAACTTTCACGAAAAGTCGGATATGACGTCATCAAAGACATTTATCAAAAAAATGAAAATTTTTTATTCGGGGATATCAATCCCAGGAACTCTCATGTAAAATTTCATAAAGATCGGTCCAGTAGTTTGGTCTGAATCGCTCTACACACACACACAGACAGACAGACAGACACACACACATACACCACGACCCTCGTCTCGATTCCCCCCTCTACGTTAAAATATTTAGTCAAAACTTGACCAAATATAAAAATCGAAGAAATTCTGAAAGTTTGCTTGCAGCAATGTACAGATTTGTTTGTGAAACTGTCAGTCTCTACAAACAAAATTTGCGAGGGTATTTACCCAGTTTGAAACTCTTCACTATGAAAAGAAAACCGTAATGATACCAATATTGAATATTCTAAAAGATAAGAAAAACATCATCGTTGTACTGTTGTTCTTGTTTGATTGTCTGTTGGCTTGTTTGTTCGTTTCTATGTTTGTTTGCTTGTTTGTTTGTTTGTTTGTTTGTTTACTTGTTTGCTTGCTTGTTTGTTTGTTTGTTTGTATGTTTGTTCCTTAGTTCGTTCGCCCATTCGTGTGTTTGTTTGTTTGTATATTTGTTTGTCTGTTTTTGTTTCTTGGGAAACTGAACTGGACATTAATAATGAATACGACCCAGTCAAAGGTGACTAGTTAAAATGTTCTATCATTCACGGCCCGGACCCAAGCTCACCTTTGAAAAAGCATCGTCGATGGGGAACTTGAGCATGAGCCGGTGTTTTCCTTCATTCTTTCCCTGTAGCTGGCCAGCCAGAATCCGACCAGCGGTCACCGTGGTCGGTCCCATGCCGTCTCCCAGGAACACGATGACGTTTTTGGCCACGCCCACAATGGGGTCCGTCTCCTTGAGCGCCCTGTGGAGCTCCTCTTTGGCCTCGTTGTTCCAGAATGATGGTTCTGAGATAAACGGTATATTTGGAATGGAGGGTTTGTTTTCAAAACTTTGGTGCTTAGACCACCAACAAAAACACACACAAAACAGCAACAAAATAAAAATCTGGTATAGGGTTTTGTTCCAGAATGATGGTTCGGGGGTAAACGGATTATTTGTTATACAAGGATTGATTCCAAAACTATTTCCAGAATAATTGGTTAAAGGGCTCTCTCTTGTTTTCTCTTTCTATACTCCAAGCTCTCTGTCTTTCTCTCGTTTCACCTCACATACAACCCCCTCCCACCCCACCCCCCTCTTGTTCTCGATTGCTGTACTCCACGCTCTCTGTCTTTCTCTCGTTCTATCTCACTTACACACCCCCCCTCTTATTCTCTCTTTCTGTAACCCACCCTCTCTCTCTCTCTCTCTCTCTCTCTCTCTCTCTCTCTCTCTCTCTCTTTTTCTCGTTCAATCTCTGCCCCCTCTCTTTTTCTCTCTCTGTTTTTTCCTGGTGAAAAGAGACATACACAAAGACATTCACATTATGCTTTGAAACTGGCATAAATACTACCACGGGCTGACATTTGTATAACGTCAATGGACACAACAACGGACTGTCTCGACCCACACAACATTTACTGCCAAGAAGGACCATGCCAAGGACAGACCATATAACTCACTTGAGACCCTCTTCACGCCGGAGAATCGCCGGAAACAAACAACGGCGCGCACTCGCTTCGCGCAGCGACAGATCTTGCAGCGGACAGTTGGCGTCTCAAGGTTGAGCCTTCATTTGAGGTAAATCGAACGCTTATCTGACTGGTTCTTGTTGATACGAGTGCATAAGACGTTAGACTTGTACAACAAAGGTACCGATGAGTTGATTAATGCAGAATTTCTTTTGTATGGTTAATTGAACGCTGATTTTTGTCTTCCCGCGGTAAACTTTTGACTGTAAATGCTTGCTTCTTCACACTGAATCCTTTTGAGTGAAAAATGTAACTGCCATAACAAACTTGAATGTGTTCTCTCTGAAGCTACTAATTTCTGTTGTTGAGAATGGAGGAAATGTTTAGTAGAATCGATTTAGAAGATCAGATGTTCTCTTTTTCAAACAACGGTACCGCCACGTGGAGACGAAAGCATGACAACGGTGGTGACTTGGTATGGACAACAGTGCTGAGTCGCTTACCAGGAAGACTCTGTGGTTGATTTAGTCATAAAAACAGCGTTGTATTGAGTAACTAGGGTATTTCATTGTTCACTAGTATTCATAAATGGCAGAGACTGAAATGTGGATTGAGTTTGATTTTACACACACATACATACACACATACACACACACACATACACACACGCACACACACACACACACACACACACACACACACACACACACACACACACACACACACACACACACACACACATACACCACGACCCTCGACTCGATTCCCCCTCTATGTTAAAACATTTAGTCAAACTTGACTAAATGTAAAAATGAAAAACAGAGTATTGGAAAAAATATGGTTATTACAATAACAGTATTAAAAACAAGTCGCGTAAGGCGAAATTACTAAATTTAGTTAAGCTGTCGAACTCACGGAATGAAACTGAAGACAGTACAGCTTCGTCAATCCCCGCGAGAAGGAAATCGCTCACCTCCCACGTGCAAAACGCAGTGATATACACACGCCAGAATAGCGCGGTAGCGTATTGTGCGAAGCAGGAAAGCGCGCTTTTAATAATAATAATAATGGACATTTGCTATAGCGCATAATCTATATATATATACGACTTGTGTCTGTGTGTGTGTCTGTCTGTGTGTCTGTCTGTTCGCGATGCGCGGCCAAGGTTCTCGATGGATCTGTTTCAAATTTGGTGGCCATATTCAAGTACACCCCGGACACAAACTGGTCGATGAGATATTTCAACACGTGCTCTCAGGGAGCAGCGCTGAACCGATTTTGGTTTTACTCTGGATCCATTTCCAGTAACTCTTCCTTATCTTCTACAGTGTTTTCAGCGTTTACATCCCTTCCTTCGTGTGGCGCGCGGATATTCCCATTCCGTTACTATTTTTAGAAGGTCACTACACTGTCCAGAACGCTGTCCTTGCACCCCTAAATTGTCCTCACTGTAAAAGTGCAAAGGTCGAATCAATTTATAGCCACGCGAAAATAACACTGTCATCTATCTATATATATATATATATATATTTATATATATATATATATATACTAGAGGAATACCCGGCTTCGCCGGGGTGTATCGCGAGACAGAGACAGACAGCGTGGCGGTTCACCACAATCACCTTTGAAGGCGAAGTCCTGTCAAACGGGATTGAGAATTTTAGAATTTATTTCTTAGCCCTATATTATCTGGTGTGGCTTCTCAAATGCCAGAACATACAGACAGACAAAAGCCGCTAGACCCCATCACAAACAGAACTCTACAATCCACAGGTGTTGCCCACACACACACAAATACACACACACACAGAGAAGCCGTATATATATATATATATATATATATATATATATATATATATATATATATATATATATATAACTATAAATGGGAACTTAGGTCTCCCGCTCCAAAAAGGGATTTTAAGGTTCCCAGTAAATATATTGGATATTTATCAATGAAATTGTAAGTAAATCACCACAAATACATACTTTCAAGGTTGATTATTTATTGACAGAAGACTTATTTACAAAAATAAAAAAACTGCAGATATATGATTTGTCATGGTGGCCCTAAGGTTTTTTGAACATATAAGGGGGTTTGGGGTGACCAACCTTAACCCAACCTTAAGTCACCCTTTTGAAAAGGGGGATTTAAGGTCACCAGATATATATAAAAAATGTGTCCAGGCTTAAAAAGAATGTTGTAGCTTTCTGTAGGGAGTTTGGTGGCTAAAATTAATTATCATTTATCATTAGTTAGAAAAGGGGGTTTTACAGAGAAAAACCTGCCTACAAGATTGAAAGTAAGAGCAGCTAATAAACAACTTAGCAAACATTGCTCTAGAATGCCCCTTTAAAGGTACAGATCGGCCCACTTTGATCTAACAGAAAATATATCAAATAATTCATTTTCATTTTTTCATTTCATTTTCATTACTTTATTGGATATTTATCAATGAAAAATTGTAAGTAAATCACCACAAATACATACTTTCAAGGTTGATTATTTATTGACAGAAGACTTTTCATTTCATTTTCATTACTTTATTGGATATTTATCAATGAAATTGTAAGTAAATCACCACAAATACATACTTTCAAGGTTGATTATTTATTGACAGAAGACTTATTTACAAAAATAAAAAAACTGCAGATATATGATTTGTCATGGTGGCCCTAAGGTTTTTTGAACATATAAGGGGGTTTGGGGTGACCATTAAGGTTGGGTTAAGGTTGGTCACTGTCATTGTATGCCTGCATTATTAGTTGTCAGTAATTATTACATGTGCTGATTGTTCTCTTTGCCTGCGCGCGTATAGTATGTTGGTTATGTTTGGTCATAGTATGTTTGTTTATGTTTGGTCGTTATCTTGCCTGTGCGTGTATTGTATGTTTGGTCGCTTTCTTTGCCTGTGCATGTATAGTTTGTTGGTTATGTTTGGTCGGTTTCTTTGCCTGTGCGTGTATAGTATGCTTGGTCGATGTATGTATTGTAAAGCGCTAAGAGTAGACATTTTTCTAGAATAGCGCTATAAAAGTTTGCATTATTATTATTATTATTATTATTATTATATGTTCAAAAAACCTTAGGGCCACCATGACAAATCATATATCTGCAGTTTTTTTATTTTTGTAAATAAGTCTTCTGTCAATAAATAATCAACCTTGAAAGTATGTATTTGTGGTGATTGCTGGGAAATTCGGGTCGTTTCCTCCCAGTGGAAAGCTAGCAGCAACGGAGTCGCGCTACCCAGGTGTCTGCGTGTTTAGGTGTATTCAGCCACCTGCACTTATGGCAGAATGATCAAGGTCTTTTACGTGCCATTGTGATGACACGGGGGTGGGACATGGCTTCCGTCTCTGGGTCTGCACATAAAGTTGACCCGTGTCCATCCCGGCCCGAATTCGAACCTGCGACCTTCCGATCACAAGTCCAGTGCTCTACGAACTGAGCTACCGGTAATTGTCCAGGTTTAAAATAATGTTAGCTTTCAGTGGTGAGCTTGGTGGCTAAAAATAATTATGTTTCACGGAAGGCAGTATCGTCCCTCCGTTGACATCAATCAACTGATGCAACATTTTGTCATATATCGTTTTGGCTAAATTAGGTGAGTCTGAATTTGTTGCATAAATGATTTTATGTGAACTTGCGAACATAAACCTACCTACAAGATTGAAAGTATGAACCGTTTAGATTTTTAAAACATACCAACAAGAGAGTTTACATTTGTTGTTCACTGCACCCAAAAGAACTTCCTCTATATGTTTGTATTCTTATTCCTAACACTGCATATTTGTAACATAATTTATGAAATTTTCTTTAACTTTCAAATTGAAACCAATGAAATCTTAACAAGGCCGAAGTGAAGAAGGAAATCATTTGTTATAGGTGAAGAGATATATATGCAGTAATCTACGCCCTTTTAGACGGTCATCCATCCGCATCTTAGCCCCCTCGCTGCTTAACTTGGGTGTTATAACGGGAACAGATCCATGAGACCATGAATAGCCTGGTAATGCTGAAAAAAGTCTTTATTCCAGACAAGAAAAAAACCCGACTGGTATATGATTATGAAACGCATCATTGACAGAATTATGATTGAACTCAACAGTATGTGTTTTTGGACAACCTAATACAGAATAACCAACTTGCACAATACCCCGCTTCAATAGCTCTCGAGTGTGAAAGAGAAGGAAAGTTCACTTCGCTGCGGGCAAACGTTTTGCTCTCACAAGCACTGGTGTTTTCTGGCTTGTGTGAAATAAATGTTTTAAAAAAAAACTCGATTGCCTTTTCTTTTTGCATGGGCTATGCTTGGGTGCTTTGAACGAACTTTCGAATTATTCTCGCGGCTATCATTGCTGCAGCACACTTTTCACATTGAAAATTCACAATTTTATGAAAATTATGAATTGTCAAGGCGAAGTGTCTGCAAACTCTCACTGAGCTATCCGGACATGCCCCCATTTTGCGGCAGATCTCGCAAGGCCATGAAAGTTATGGCAGATTTATCGCGCGATTTGGCGGTGCAGGCCGATAGTGCAAGTCGCCTATTGTCATAAAAGGGAAAAGGGGGCTTTAAAGCAACAATCGGATGACTTAGATACACGATAAAGTGCTGTTCACATGGAAGACTTGCAACCAACTTGTGACCAACTTTCAAGCGATTTTAGTCGGCGGCAAGTCAAATCAAAATCTCTGCCCATGTGAACAGCACAACCTCGCAAACTAGGGATGACTCGGTCCTGTCGGGATAATATTCAGTACGTTTAAACCCGACGGGATGAAACTTATCATGGATCACCTTTAGACACCCTATTACAATTTACATGTATTGAGAAAATATGGTAATTATTGTTGTTGTTTTATTTTTCTGTCATTTGTGTGGTAGCACTGTTAATGTCACTGGAATTTCAAATGCAAGCATTAATTGTTTGTTTGTTTGCTTAACGCCCAGCCGACCACGAAGGGCCATATCAGGGCGGTGCTGCTTTGACATATAACGTGCGCCACACACAAGACAGAAGTCGCAGCACAGGCTTCATGTCTCACCCAGTCACATTATTCTGACACCGGACCAACCAGTCCTAGCACTAACCCCATAATGCCAGACGCCAGGCGGAGCAGCCACTAGATTGCCAATTTTAAAGTCTTAGGTATGACCCGGCCGGGGTTTGAACCCACGACTTCCCGATCACGGGGCGGACGCCTTACCACTAGGCTAACCGTGCTGGTCAAGCATTAATAAATTTACAGTAACAAAACTAACATGCAACACAATCTATGTTCGCAGTCAGAAACATGCAACACAATCTATGTTCACAGTCAGAAACATGCAACACAATCTATGTTCACAGTCAGAAACATGCAACAAAGTTGTACAAATATTTATCATTTTATTGACACTCAAGGAAACTTTAGAATGTTCATTTAAAGAACTCAAACAATTGTAACTGTAGCTTAAAGAAATTAACAATAACTACAAGAAGAGCAAACGCTCGATCGAGTCACTTTCGCAGTTCTGAATATTATATGAGGCATCAGATGGACAGGAAGAAATTGCTATTCACAACACAATGAGTCACGTTCACAAAAAATTTGAGCCCGGTCACTTTTATAGTTTCCGAGAAAAGCCCAACGTTAAGTTGTGTGTTGCCGAACAGAAAAGGCTAGTTATCTCCCTTGTTTTTCTGATAACGTTCGTAAAAGGCTACAGATGTAAATACTTTGATGTAAAGAATAATCCTACAAAGTTTCAATCACATCCGATGAACTTTGTCAAAGATATAAAATGTCTAATTTTTCCTTTGACGCTGACCTGTGACCTTGAAAAAGGTCAAAGGTCAACGAAACCATCGTTAAAGTGTAGAGGTCATTGGAGGTCACGACTAAACAAAATATGAGCCCGATCGCTTTGATAGTTTCCGAGAAAAGTCCAACGTTAAGGTGGTGTCTACGGCCGGCCGGCCGGCCGGACAGACTAACACTGACCGATTACATTTGTTTTGTTTGTTTGTTTGTTTATTTGTTGCTTAACGTCCAGCCGACTACGCAGAGCCATATCAGGACGAGGAAGGGGGGGATGAAGGGGGCCACTTGTCAAGCGATTCCTGTTTACAAATGCACTAACCCATTACTTGTGTCCCAGCAGGCTTTAGTAAAACTAAATTAATACCTACTGGAAGATTACCAGTTTCCAGTATGTTAAAATAGGCTTAACCTATCTACTGCTGGACTTACATCAGAACACTAACAGATTAAACTATACATGAATCGCGAGACAAGCGGCAAGAGAAGAGATTTTTGGAAAAAATACAGGTGAATGAGCAAGAAGGCAGAAAAAAGAAAAGAATTCATGAAGAAAAAGAGAGCATGACAGGAAAGAGGAACCAAAAATCTACCTAACAGCAAACTAGAAAGCTCCTGCGGTTCCAAAAACAGAAGGGGCCTTTAATTTCATAACCGCAGTGCCCCACTGCGGGAGATAAACGAAGTGAAGAAAAATTGAGAAACAATAAGTTAATAACCCAAACGATTTTGCACAGAAATACATATATACACAAAAGCAAGCAATATTAAGACATATGGCGTATAAAAGACGACATATATAAAATCAATACTGTGAGGAAATCTAAACAAGATACTAAATAGTAGTTTTTGACATTCATAAAAAAGCATGCTATTCATACCTGTCAAGTCCTACGCATTCTGCGTAATTCTTACGGTTTTTCGGTGTTTTTTGGGTCCTACGTCGTATACCTCAAACCATACGCATTTTCAGCCTTTTTTTTTTATTTATTTTTTTAAAAAATTTTTTATTTATTTATTTTAAATTTTTTTTGCTGGCATGGACTGCCGTTCATTCATTTCTGAGGAGGAGCTTGCACCAGCAACACAACAGAAGTTCTGGCATGATGTGCGCCAGTTCTACGTGGCCTGTGTGAGGAAAATGTTGAATAAATTTCCATTTGGCAGTGAAACCCTGCAACACCTTTAAGTGCTGGATCACAGTCTGGGAGCTGACACACTGACTGCCTTCTTGCAGGTCAAAATTAACTCTGATGCATGCTGCCATGATTTTAAGGTGACTGGCAGCATGATTGACAAAGCAAAGATTTACACAGATTTCTTTCTTTCTTTCTTTATTTGGTGTTTTAAACGTCGTTTTCAACCACGAAGGTTATATCGCGACAGGGGAAAGGGGGGAGATGGGATAGGGGAAAGGGGGGAGATGGGATAGAGCCACTTGTTAAGTGTTTCTTGTTCACAAAAGCACTAATCAAAAAATTGCTCCAGGGGCTTGCAACGTAGTACAATATATGACCTCACTGGGAGAATGCAAGTTTCCAGTACAAAAGACTAAACATTTCTTACATACTGCTTGACTAAAATCTTTACAAACATTGACTATATTCTATACAAGAACCACTTAACAAGGGTAAAAGGAGGAACAGAATCCGTTAGTCGCCTCTTACGACATGCGGGGTGCAGAGAAATAAGGATGTGGAAAAGAAGACTTTTGGTAAGTGAAATAAAGGTGATGGGTCCAGTCAGGTAGAAATAAGACAACAAGAAAAGAATTGGAAAACTGCAGGGAATAGTGTGTTCTTGGAAGGAAATATAGGTGAAAGGACTGGTAAGGCAGAAATAAGACAAAAAAAGAGAAGTAAAGGGGTGGGGTAGCTTGGTAAAAACACTCCCGCCGCGTGAAGGCGACCCCATGGGAGCATTTGCACAGATGAATACAACTAAGAACACAAGTGACAAGTGACAACAAAAATGAACGAACAAGAGTGCAGTGTAAATGTATTACATGTAGTGGTAAATAAAGAGCAGTTTGTGCAGAAAGGAATTTATGTGTTTTACTTTTAGTTTGCGAAAAACAATCTGATTGGTTTAGTGTGTATGCGTGAGAAGTTGAATTTGTGTGTTTAACCACATCCTGATCCACGCATTAACTATGGTTTTTGATCCCCAACTATGGTTTCTTATGCCATTTACTATGGTCAGAGGCCAAAAGTACTTGACAGGTATGTGCAATTGCAGAAAATATTCATAGAATTAAAAGGCATACAATCGCAAATGTTCTGTATCCTTGTTCGTGAATGTCTGCGAGCATGAGAACCGTCCGGTCCCTCGCTTTACTCTGTCCCTTGACTAATTACTGTCTCACAGTCACAGTCCCTTTCTTTGACTTAGTCTCTCAACCTCTCTCTGATTTGATTCGTTGATATTTGATAACTTGATTTAACATAGAATGGCTCTGTGTGCGTAATTTTAACCATTACTTAAACCAATGTTCACTTTGAGTAGCTGAGACGTGAACTGCATATACCGTAAACAACACACACTAGGGGTAACCAGCCAGGAAAATTCAGTAGCAGTCAGACTGTTGTGCTTGCGACCAAAGCCTACGGACAACTGAATATCACACGCACTGAAAAATGTGATGTCTCCTTCACAGTCTAACACACACACACATACCGTAAAATCCCTAGAATAGGCCCACCCCCCCTGTGCACAGATTTAGGGCAAAATTGGGGGGTGGGCGTTTGCTAGGGATAGACCCCTTTGCACAAAGTAAGTTTTGTGCTCAATCGTGTAATTGAGTGAATACAAACCCCGAAAGCATGTAAGTTAGGTCGTGTGAGTAGAAGTGAAGGAAAAAAGAAAGAAAAATTACTTTGAGGCAAAGAAGGCCAACCGAGAGAGAGAGAGAGAGAGAGAGAGAGAGAGAGAGAGAGAGAGAGAGAGAGAGAGAGAGAGAGAGAGAGAGAAAAGGACTGGCTCTTCTGAAAACAACCCAAGCATAGTCATTTATATAAATTTATAAAGTAAAAAGAAAATCACCAGACCTTTGCAAGGACAAACAATAACAACACAATTCCGGGAAAAAGAAACTTGATGAAATGTCGAAATGTCAACACCAATGAAGCCCTTTCTTTCTGTACAAGGAAGAAATTACACGATCGTCTTTGGAAATGAAACGTTAACTGAACTTGGATTTTGTCTTCAAAAGGCCCAATCTTTCTGAGAAAGAAAAACCCACAAACTTAGGGAAAAAAAGAGAAGAGAAACTCAAAAAAACATGAACGATGGGTGGGAGTGAGGAGAGGGGACAAAGAATAAGAAAAAAGGAAAGAAACACGAAAAGGTAAAGAAGGGGAAAAAGATGACTTTTAGAACAGGCTGCACAAATCCTAGTGAAAGTGAGCCTATAGTCTCTTTGAAAAAAGCAGGGTGGGCGTTTGCTAGGTAGTTACCCCTGTGCACAACTTTTGGCCCAAAGTGGGGGGTGGGCGTTTGCTAGATGGTGGGCTTATGCTAGGGATTTTACGGTAATATATCCTTACAAACTTGTATGTATACTTGTGCCCATACACACCTATACTGTAATAGTCATATCCTTACAAACTTGTACATTCTTGCGACTGTACATATATACCGTATTTGACGGACTACAAGACGCGACTTTTTTTCAAAAAAAATCGCATTGCGGCTTATAAAAAGATGCGGCTAAAACGTTACCTAAACTTGAATAGCATTCACCTAATGGAAGTCGCCGCGGATTTTCATTTCGCTCGATTAGCGATTACCGGTACTTTATTAGCTCTCTACTCAAGACTCGGCCCTTTTCTCTTTCTTTCGCGAATCTTCGTTTGTCAACAAGTCGTCGTGACAAGATACCGTACAGAGAAACATTGGATGTATCAGGATCTCGCGCGTGCGCGAGATTTCGTTTTTTTGTGTCTTGCGATAGTTGGAGGAGCGAGAGCCGCCATGTTGTGTTTTCGTCCGCTCGAAATGTGCGCAAAAGTTGTAAATCATCCCAAAAAAGCTTATTCCGGGCGGGACTACATGTGTGTGTTGGTTACAAATTGTGTGTGTGATATTTTTCTTCAAACTTTTTCACTTTTCTTCTTTGTTTCACTTGTTTATTCTCCGAGCCGATTTTGCCAAATACTGTAATTTTTGTTTGCCTGGTTGTTTTGATTGATTGACACGATCTGATTATTTTTTTTTCGACGGCGGCTAATATAGTGACGTGGCCTATACGTGGCTCGTCCCAATTTTTTTGTTAAAAGTCGGGGGTGCGGCTTATAAAACGGTGCGTCTTGTAATCCGTCAAATACGGTACACATATAATTATACACAAACTTGTACATATTTGTGACTATATACTCATAATATCATATCCTCACAAACTTGACCATTGGTCCGGACGTTTGTCCCATTCACTTATCCATGAAATGAATGCGAGCTTCTGGATATATGGCCAATGAAAATTCTTCAAAAGGTTTCAAACATTGAGCCCTGGTTTTTCTGAGTGTTGTTCGCTCATTGAACACTTTGGTTTTAACCAACTTCACCAATTTGTCTTTGGAGAAATGTCTTCCAGAAAAAATAGTGTGCAATTGTAAAAAGTTCAGTACACAATCTTTACCTGGCAATTTACCCTTTGTGCCTGTCCCTTTAGCAGTAAAAAAAGACTTGAAAATAAGAGGAAACTGATTCAGTGTCAGCAGATGTCCAAACAACATAGTCTCTTTTCTTTTTCAATGAACCCTGAGCAGAAGAGGGCTGAGCACCAGTCTGACTAGAGTCCTGAGCAACAGTCTGACTAGAGTCCTGAGCAGAAGAGGGCTGAGCACTAGTCTGACTAGAGTCCTGAGCAGAAGAGTCCTGAGCACCAGTCTGACTAGAGTCCTGAGCACCAGTCTGACTAGAGTCCTGAGCACCAGTCTGACTAGAGTCCTGAGCAACAGTCTGACTAGAGTCCTGAGCACCAGTCTGACTAGAGTCCTGAGCAACAGTCTGACTAGAGTCCTGAGCAACAGTCTGACTTTCTTTCTTTATTTGGTGTTTAATGTCGTTTTCAACCACGAAGGTTATATCGCGACGAGGGAAAGGGGGAGATGGAATAGGGGAAAGGGGGGAGATGGGATAGAGCCACTTGTTAAGTGTTTCTTGTTCACAAAAGCACTAATCAAAAAATTGCTCCAGGGGCTTGCAACGTAGTACAATATATGACCTTACTGGGAGAATGCAAGTTTCCAGTACAAAGGACTAAACATTTCTTACATACTGCTTGACTAAAATCTTTACAAACATTGACTATATTCTATACAAGAACCACTTAACAAGGGTTAAAGGAGAAACAGAATCCGTTAGTCGCCTCATACGACATGCGGGGTGCAGAGAAATAAGGATGTGGAAAAGAAGACTTTTGGTAAGTGAAATAAAGGTGATGGATCCAGTCAGGTAGAAATAAGACAACAAGAAAAGAATTGGAAAACTGCAGGGAATAGTAGGGAGAGTTTCCTTGGAAGGAAATATAGGTGAAAGGACTGGTAAGGCAGAAATAAGACAAAAGAAGAGAAGAAACAGAACCGTTAGTCGCCTCTTACGACATGCTGGGTAGCATCGGGTAAATTCTTTCTGGTCCCAACCAATATGGGACTCCCCCTAACCCGCGGGGGGTACCAGTCTGACTAGAGTCCTGAGCAGAAGAGGGCTGAGCACCAGTCTGACTAGAGTCCTGAGCCCTTCTTACTGAAAAAAACCATGACACCCTCCACACATCACACGTTTTTCAACTCCCTGGTTGCGCTCACATATGAACTTGCCTTCTTTTGGCAGCGTCCGATTTGTGTCCAAAATTCCGTCTTTGCGAATAGCTGCAAAAGCACTATCCCGTTCTTGTCCACAGGGAAGTTTTAATGCAGCTTGAACTGCTTCTTTTTTTCTTTATTTGGTGTTTAATGTCGTTTTCAACCATTCAAGGTTATATCGCGACGGGGAAAGGGGGGAGATGGGATAGGGGAAAGGGGGGAGATGGGATAGAGCCACTTGTTGTTTCTTGTTCACAAAAGCACTAATCAAAAAATTGCTCCAGGGGCTTGCAACGTAGTACAATATATGACCTTACTAGGAGAATGCAAGTTTCCAGTACAAAGGACTTAACATTTCTTATTTACTGCTTGACTAAAATCTTTACAAACATTGACTATATTCTATACAAGAAACACTTAACAAGGGTAAAAGGAGAAACAGAATCCGTTAGTCGCCTCTTACGACATGCGGGGGGCAAAGAAATAAGGATGTGGAAAAGAAGACTTTTGGTAAGTGAAATAAAGGTGATGGATCCAGTCAGGTAGAAATAAGACAACAAGAAAGGAATCGGAAATCTGCAGGGAATAGTAGGGAGAGTTTTCTTGGAAGGAAATATAGGTGAAAGGACTGGTAAGGCAGAAATAAGACAAAAGAAGAGAAGTAAAGGGGTGGGGTAGCTTAGTGGAAACACTCCCGCCGCGTGAAGGCGACCCCATGGGAGCAACTGCTTCTTCATCAGAATGTTTACGTAGTAAATGTCTTCTCAGATGGCTGTCAAAATCTCCACAGTAAACACAGATTTCCCTGAAGAAGTTCACTTCGAAGTAGAAGTTGCTCCTTTTTCACTGACTGTTGAAGTAGAAGTTGCTCCTTTTTCACTGACTGTTGAAGTAGAAGTTGCTCCTTTTTCACCGGCTGTTGAAGTAGAAGTTGCTCCTTTTTCACCGACTGTTGAAGTTGCTCCTTTTTCACCGACTGTTGAAGTGGAAGTTGCTCGATCCTTTCCCACCAACTGTTGAAGTATAAGTTGGTCCTTTTTCACCGACTGTTAAAGTAGAAGTTGCTCCTTTCCCATCGACTGTTGGAGTAGAAGTTGCTCCTTTCCCACCGACTGTTGAACAGAACACAACATTGATGTAAAAAAAAGATATAGAAGGGATCCGAGTCCCTTCGAAAGATTATGCCAATATGTATGTGCATGCTGGGTATCTGCTTTGACCAGTCTAATCGTACCGTGAAGCAGGATCTTTTTCACATGCATATATATGATGCACACGTCGAGAATAGGCACGAAGAGTCTTACATAAGTCGACCCTGGATAGACTGAAACATCATCCACCCTACTTTCGAAGGGACTCAAACCCTTAACTTAACTTTGTTTGCTCACCGCCCAGTCCACCCTTCGGTTATCTCAGGGCAGTGCTGCTTTGACATTTAATGTGCGCCACACACAAGACAGATGTCGCAGCACAGGCTTCATCTCACCCAGTCACATTATTCTGACACCGGGCTAACCAGTGGACTCAAACCCAGCCAGGCATGTACTATGTAGAGCAGCAAAATGTCGCCTAGACGACAATTTGCCGCAACAATGAACATAATTATGCTGACTTTGTCACAGAATAAGGCTGTCGGTTGAACTTTGAAGGCTGTTGGTATTTATTCATGCATAGTGTGTGTTATTCTTTTTTAAAACCGTTATGGTTTTATTTTCAAGATGGGTGCATATAAATGAGCAACTGATTGTCTGGCTATCTGACTGACTAGAAGAAGAAGAAAACAAGCATTGTCCGAGTGTGCGGGCAATATACCACCACCTGCTGCATAGATTTTCTCCATTTATTCCCTAACATTTAAAATTAAAAAGTCAATAATGAAAATAAGAAACACATACAGACAGTTTGAGCTATCAGTAAACTGCCGTGGGATGTTTGTTTGTTTGTTTGTTCGTTCATGGGCTGAAACTCCCCCGGCTTTTTATTTACGTGTATGACCATTTTTACCCCGCCATTTAGGCAGCCATACGCCGCTTTCGGAGGAAGCATGCTGGGTATTTTCGTGTTTCTATAAACCCACCGAACTCTGACATGGATTACAGGATCTTTTTCGTGCGCACATGGTCTTGTGCTTGCGTGTACACACGGGGGTGTTCGGACACCGAGGAGAGTCTGCACACAAAGTTGACTCTGAGAAATAAATCTCTCGCCGAACGTGGGGACGAACTTACGCTGACAGCGGCCAACTGGATACAAATCCAGCGCGCTACCGACTGAGCTACATCCCCGCCCCACTGCCGTGGGATAACATAGGATAGCCAAGCCCCATCTTTGAGAAAATTGATAGCAATCACGAGCCGTCACTTACGCAAATTACGCTATTTATGCACTTGGTATTCGGTCCTGGAACTGGTACTACAAGAAATATATCACAGTCGGATATCCGATCGGATATCACTTCTATTCAGTAATCCAAAATCAATTCTGGTCAGTCCAATTGTTGACATGAGCTAAAGCAGGGCAACAATTTTCCGCTCAACACAGGCACAGTACAAACAGATTATTTATACACAAAAAAGTCATACTGTATCATGCAGGGCCGGACTAGGCTAAGAGGAGGGGGGGGGGGGGGGGGGGGGGGGGGTTTGGCCAGTGGGGGGCTAGGGGGAACATCCCCTTGGGGGGGGGTGAGGGGGCTTGCCCCCTGAAGCTGATGGGTAGGTTATATTCTGAGATAGGAAAATGGTCGCTCCTTGCATGGAACGGCAAAAATAAACAATAATAAAAATGTTTTAAATAAGTGAGGTACATGATTAGGTGGGGGGGGGGGGGGGGGTTGGGCATAACCCCCCCCCCCCCCCCCCCGGTAGTCTGGCCCTGCCATGCATGGAAACCTGGCAATGTTATTTGCTTTGAAAAAAAATACCTCATTTGAAGAGGACACCTTTCCTTTTGTAGGGGGTGGGTTGTACAAGTGGCAAAATTGAGTACACGGTAGATACAGAGTCTGCGTCAGAGTTTCCGTGTTGGTCGGTATGAGGCATCCTGTCAAACAATTTAAATACAAACCGGCATGAAAATCCCACAAATGTTATATAATTTTGGTTTCTTTCAATACTTACCCTGTGGGTATTACATATGCATTATCCTAATATGATGCCATAATTGCTAGCACGAAAAATATGATAAACATTTATGTCTAAACCAATATTTATCCTGCCAGATAAATCTATACCTAAAGGTACATCTTTTTATTGGCTTTTGGAATCCTCACGTTGGAAATGTCTGCGACATTTTTGTTATGTCTCAAAAGTATTTATAAGCGCTGTACGATCCAACAATCTTCCGACGTGTACGTCGGAAAGTGACCTTTAAACTTTTAAATCGAAATTCGCCTGACCGTCGGCTCGACCACAGGCAAGGCAGGCGTTAGTTTGGGGATTGGTTTGGTATACAGAGAGAGCCTCTCTCTCAGTGGGGGGCCAGTCGCTATTATAGAATA
>NC_090254.1:44496785-44498213 GCF_037325665.1 Littorina saxatilis | reverse complement strand
TTTTGTGGTTTATTTCGCATTTAGGTCCCAGGTAACATTATGAAGTTTTAATACGATCAATCGGACCTATTATCAAGTTAGTGTATCAACTTTTGAACGAACTGCGCCCAGTAGTTTCCCAGCAATAAGCTGTTAAGTCGAGACACACAGACAGACAGACACACAATTAAGTCTGCTGGACCCTTGTACTAGCGTACTCGGGGATAATACATACCAGGGACGGATCACATCATTTTTAAAGGGGGGTTTCCACATTTCTTTTTGGGACAATTCGACGACGCGAAGCGTTTAGTTGAGGGCGTGAAGCGTTCGAACCTCCTAGGGGGGTCCGGGGGCATGCCCCCCCTGAAAATGTTGATAAAAACAAGGAAAATGAAGCAACCTGGTGCAATCTGAGCCAAGAAACTTCTAATACACCTTCCAAAAAGTAAATTTAAGAAGCCAAATATGGATCAAAATAAGGAAAATTGACCGATCTGGTACAACCTGAGCCAACAAATTACCCAACTTCCTTCCAAAACTGTCACGTAGAAGACAAAGGCCGGCTCGTAGGGGGGTCCGGGGGCATGCCCCCCCCCTTCCCCCGGAAAATGATGATGAAAATCAAGGAAAATGGAGTAATCTAGTGCAATCTGAGCATCAGTTTTTCTTTATTTTCATTCTTTTTGTTCCTGTCTTTTTTTTTTTTTTGGGGGGGGGGCTAGGGTGGGCTAGGGGGGCTAGGGGGTGAGCTGGGGGGGGGGGCTCCGGAAACCCCAGAAACCCCCCCTGGATCCGTCCCTGCATACCACTATACAGTTCATTCTATGAAGCTCATTGTATAAAACTGTGTTTGAGATCTACGCTCTGTAAATAATCAACCACACTTGCTTGGCAGTTTTGCATATGTCAGTTTGTCACTATAGTTTGTCAGAATAGAACGGCCCGCATGCGCAGAACTCACACTTCAGAGAACGAATGTACACTATTAACTGATATAAACAATGCTAGGTCAAGCATGACTAGAAAGGGAGGGAAAATTAAGGGAGGGACTTGACATAAACGCTCCTGATGCATATCTCGGATAAATCCAGAGCAAGCTGCACCTTACATGTAAGCCTTGCATGCTCGTGGTAATTTAACCTCGACATGCAGTAGCGTTTACGTCAAGGAATATTTAGAGCAATAGTGTACATGAGACAACAGAAAACTGTCCCAACATAAAGTCTTGGTTAGAATAAACTTCAATCCAACACTTACTTTAGTACTTCTTCAAGATACAAGATACAAGATACAAGATACAAGAAATGTTATTGTCCTCATCAATACAAGGAAATTTGGCATGTGTGTGGCAAGACATAATACACTGATACATAGACATTTACAAAGCAACAACTGAAGTTCAATATCAACACACCCTTACGCACACATACCCACTACTTCAGAAAC
>NC_090254.1:44479285-44489285 GCF_037325665.1 Littorina saxatilis | reverse complement strand
GATAGCATGTATACACAATCCAACGGCAGGTTTATATCTGTCAAAGTCTCTTCTAGTTGCTCAAGGTAATTTTGAGGCTGGAGTCTAACCCTTGTGAAAGGAAAAAAAACTTTGTTGTAATAGTGAACTTTTTGGCTGTGGTTTCAAAGCCAGCAAAGACAAATAAGATACGAATCAACGTCCTAAAATGCAAGATAAAGACTGAAACTTGAGAAAGGGGTATCAAACTCTTCCACAAAAACAGACATACACAGACACACACAGGCATAGGCACACAAACACAAACCCACGCGCCCGTGCGCGCGCGAACCGCACACACACACACACACACACACACACACACACACAAACACACACACAAACACACACACACACATACACACACACCCGCCCCCCACAAACACACACACACACTCACAAACTCGCATTAACAATACAAACAAGACAAAAACTAATCAATCTCAAAGACCATTACTGAACAGGATTGTATCATGTTGTGTGTGTGTAGAGACACCCGTACCGCCTCTGTCATAAAGAACGTTGCTAACAGGGCTTGACCTCCTGTATGAGAGGGAGGAGGCGCTTTCAAAATGAGTTTGTACACCTTTCACAAGTTTTTAATTAGGTTTTGGCAGGAGTATAGTGATTGTGTAGGCGGATGGTAAGGGGTGCCTTGCCTTTTGTTGGCTTTGTGGGGCATATTCCAGCAGAGTGTTCATCTGACCTTCGAAAGTAAACAATTTTGATATTTGACAAAACATCTACAATAGCTAGATCAACACGATGGGGATCAGAAAAAGCAGGATGCATGACACAAAAAACTACAGTGGGACCGGCATCTTAAGACCTCCCCAAAATCTGAGCGAATAGGGTCTCAAAAGAGTGATATCAGTAATTATATTCGTCGGTATTCTAAAATGTTAGTTTTTTTGTTTGTTTGTTTTTTGTATCTTTTTTTTAATTTTTTTTCTTTTTTATTATTACACGTTTTTAATTCTATTTGGTACACGACATCAACATCAGACAGCAACATCAGACAGCAACATCAGACAGCAACATCAGACAGCAACATCAAATAACTTTTTGTATCTTCTTTGTCTCTGTCATTCCTTCCTTTTTGCTTGCTTTTCGATCACAACAAGCTTAACACTCTTTACACGCCTTTCCTTTTGTTCAAGAGAGTATAGACGGCTCCTACGTTTTAACCGAGATTTCCAACGTCAGCGAAATTCTATCACAATAATCCTCTCGAGTGTTGTGCTCAACTGAATGGGCCGAGTGCCCCAAACGATGTTTGCATTGTCAGTAATATTTACACAATCGTAATTTTAGAGGGGAGCAAACATTGCAGTTCACGTGCGAAGATCTCAATATCATGGCTGTAACAAATTTCCATAAGTTGGTTGAAATCCACACACACACACACAGACACACACACACAAGCACGCACACACTCACACACACACACACACACACACACACAAGCACGCACACACTGACACTGAAACACACACACACACACACACACACACATACGCACGCACACAAGCACGCACACAAGCACGCACACATAAACAAACACACACACACACACACACACACACACACGTACGTACACACACACATACACATACACACACGCACGCACGCACACAAACACGCACACACAAACAAACACACACACATACATACACACACGTACGCACACACACACACACACACACACACACACACACACACATACACACACACACACACCAAACCAAACTTACATCTGAAATATCACACTTGGTTTAAACATAAGTTTATTTTAACAAAGGTTACAATCATGACATGTATACAAAGTTCACAGAAACAGCAACAAGCTAAAAGCTTATAGTGGTGTTCCTGCATGACAGTACAACATCACACTTGTGTTAATGCTCTTTGAAACACAACAGCAGTTGTTACTAAAGCAAATTTAATCCAATTTCACATCATATACGGCATGTTAATTTATACATAAAGATACGCCAATCAGACAATCAATCAATTACTCACTCCGCACAGAGTCGCACAAAATATCTATCCACCCCATCACCCCCATCCCACTCCTAATAAGAAACGATAAAAAAAATATAAGCAAGCAAACTAAACGAAAAAAAAAACCTAAAAAAGTAATCATGACTTTTCCAGACTCATTTACAACCACACACGTTCTTGTCGATCTTTGGATTAGAGCATGATACATATGCAGTACACCAGGCAAAATAAAGAACAGATAAATGGGTAGAACAATGTGACCCTCCACCACGAAATGAGTCGCATGTCACGTTACGCGGTTCTGCGATAGGCTTAATACAAGTCCGGGGAGTGTCTGGTAACAGTGTGACGGTCACCTTAGTCACAGGCTTATAACTCAAGCAGTTTGCGCTCTTTTCTAAAACGGTTTTCACCACTGGATAGAGCATAAAAATTTCTTTATGAAAATGTAAAAACATGAAAATCATGCAAAGGTGACATGCGACTCATTTCGTGGTGGAGGGTCACAAATCATGGAAGACACCAATACTGATTTGAAAGAAACAAACAACAGAATGGTCGCACGGTCAACAAGAAAGGCGAAGCGAGATATAACAGATTCCAGACAGTAAAGAATACAACAGAAAAAGATAAATAAAAGAAACGGAAATTATCCTACATACGTGAGAGAGACACCCGTGAGATAATAATCGTTCAAATCACACGTGTGTATATCATGTAAATGAGGTCATGTCAAGCAAGTCTGGCAGGGACCTGTTTTTCCACTGCTTATGATGCCAAAGTCACCGAGACAAACGTCATTATAGAAATAAAAATTGCGCTCGCTAATTACCCTCGATGAATCTTTAGAACTAACACGTCACGCCACACTTTCAGAGTGACGTTTCTTTGCTTTGACGTAATAGATTGCACGAGGCTTTAGAAGAGATCGAGGTTCCAAAACAAGCGTCTTCAATTTAGCTGCCTCGACTGCAAGACATTTTCAGTAAAATACACGTAAGTACAGTATGTAGGATAAACAGAATACTACATGGCTTGCTGTGTCGCACTAGATTTACACTCGTTGCTTTTTCAAATAGTGAACAGCTCGCTTTCGCTCGCAGTTCAAGATTTAAAAAAAACAACTCGGGTAAATCTGGTACGACACAGCAAGCCATGTACTATTCTCTATGAAACGCTGGACAAAAAGAGGGAAACACCCCTCTTGAAAAGAATAACAAGTCGCGTGAGGCGAAATAACAACATTTAGTCAAGCTATCGTACTCACAGAATGAAACTGAACGTACTGCATTTTTTCACCAAGACCGCATACTCGTAGTTTCGTCAGTCCACCGCTCGTGGCAAAGGCAGTGAAATCGACAAGCCAGAATAGTGCGGTAATGGTCGCGCTGAGTAGGATAACACGCTTTTCCGTATCTCTATTCTTTTTAGCGTACTGAGTTTGTTTTTAATCCAAACATATCATATCTATATGTTTTTGGAATCAGGAACCGACAAGGAATAAAAAACGCTGGCGCTGGACCCGAGTACTCTTCAGACTGGCTCGCTCCCCCAGTATGAAAGTTTTTGTCTTGTGCACGTGGATTTAAAAAAAAGAAAAAAACAATTTACTTATTTTACACAATTAAAAAAATTATTACAATAAAATAAAACATTAAAACGTTCATAATAAACAATAGTAAACAAGAATTAAAAAATAAATAAATAGATTGACCGCCCATGCCGGGAATCGAACCCGGATCACTTGGATTAAAAAAAAATAAAGATTATTTATTTATTTTACACAATTAAATAAACTATTAGAGTAAAATAAAACATTAAAACGTTCATAATAAACAATAGTAAACAAGAATTAATAGACCAATAGTTTCTTTGCCGAGACCAAATCCCCATCCGTCGGCTGTCTTGCAAATCATGCTTTTCTCGTCACTGCGTGACGTGTTCGGCTCAGCCGCCCAAGTCTCCCCTTTAGTTCAGTGACTGGATGTTCGCAAAGCGAGCAGCCTCCCACCACAAAAACTCCCCCCGTTAAGAGTCGTTTTGGTGGAATATTTCGCATTTAGGTCCCAGGTAACATTATAAAGTTTTATTACGATCAATCGGACCTATTATCAAGTTAGTGTATCAACTTTTGAACTAACTGCGCCCAGTAGTTTTCCAGCAATAAGCTGTTAAGTCGAGACGGACAGATACACAGACAGACAGACACTCAATTAAAATCTGCAGGACCCTAGTACTGCGTACTCGGGGATAAGATGAAAGTGTTTTTAAATTGATTTCGACAATTTAATTTTGATAATAATTTTTATATATTTAATTTTCAGAGCTTGTTTTTAATCCAAATATAACATATGTATATGTTTTTGGAATCAGAAAGTGACGAAGAATAAGATGAAATTGTTTTTGGATCGTTTAAAAAACAAACATTTTTAATGACAAGTTTCCGATTTTTAATGACCAAATTCATTAATTATTTTTTTAAGCCACCAAGCTGAAATGCAATACCAAAGTCCGGTCTTCTTCGAAGATTGCTTTGCCAAAATTTCAATCAATTTGATTGAAAAATGAGGGTGTGACAGTGCCGCCTCAACTTTTACAAAAAGCCGGATATGACGTCATCAAAGACATTTATCGAAAAAACTAAAAAAACGTCCTGGGATATAATTCCCAGAAACCCTCATGTCAAATTTCATAAAGATCGGTCCAGTAGTTTAGTCTGAATCGCTCTACACACACACACACACACACACACACACACACACACACACACACACACACACACACACACACACACACACACACACACATACATCACGACCCTCGTCTCGATTCCCCCTCTATGTTAAACAATTTAGTCAAAACTTGACTAAATGTAAAAACTCAAGTTCCGGGACTGCTTTACGACAAGAAACAGACAAGAAACAGACAAGAAACGCTGGAACCCAACAAATAGGCTCGAAATAGTCTTGCAAGAAACACTCGAAGACAACATATACAGGGTGACCAAAAAAAAAGAGTACCCAAACGTCATAAATTGAACAAAAATAAAGCAATCTTCATAAAATGTATTTACACACACAAGTAGCCTCTGCATGATTTGCACAGAAAATTTTAGCGTTCTAGCTTGTCTTTCAGGAAAGTTATGCTCATTCTACAGAACATGCTCCAAATGGCCTCCGCGCCGATTCAGGCAAACTTGAACTCGCCGCGCAAAGTTATCAATCACCCGCACACACTTCTGTTGCGAGATTCCGCGAATGATTGTTGTGATGGCTCACTTGAGTTCTGCGATTGTCTGTGGGTTGTTCCTGTAGACGTTGTCTTTCAGGAACCCCCAAAGATAGAAATCTGGGGGATTTAAATCCGGGGGAGGCCATTTGGAGCATGTTCTGTAGAATGAGCATAACTTTCCTGAAAGACAAGCTAGAACGCTAACATTTTTTGTTGAAATCATGCAGAGGCTACTTGTGTGTGTAAATAAATTTTATGAAGATTGCTTTATTTTTGTTCAATTTATGACGTTTTGTTTGGGTACTCTTTTTTTTTTGGGTCACCCTGTACAAAAGAAACGCTGGAACCCAACAAATAGGCTCGTAATAGTCTTGCAAGAAAACTGGAAGAAAACATAATATACAAAAGAAACGCTCGAAGACAACAAATACGCAGGGAACGCTCGAAGACAACAAATACGCAGGGAACGATCGAAGACAACAAATACGCAGGGAACGTTCGAAGACAACAAATACGCAGGGAACGCTCGAAGACAACAAATACGCAGGAAATGCTCGAAGACAACAAATACGCAGGGAACGATCGAAGACAACAAATACGCAGGGAACGATCGAAGACAACAAATACGCAGGGAACGTTCGAAGACAACAAATACGCAGGGAACGCTCGAAGACAACAAATACGCAGGGAACGTTCGAAGACAACAAATGCGCAGGGAACGTTCGAAGACAACATATACAAAAGAAACGCTCGAAGACAACATATACAAAAGAAACGCTGGAAGACAACATATACAAAAGAAACGATGGAAGACAACAAATACGAAGGGAACCCTCGAAGATAACAAATACGCAGGGAACGATCGAAGACAACAAATACGCAGGGAACGATCGAAGACAACAAATACGCAGGGAACGATCGAAGACAACAAATACGCAGGGAACGCTCGAAGACAACAAATACGCAGGGAACGATCGAAGACAACAAATACACAGGGAACAGTCGAGACAACAAATACGCAGGGAACGTTCGAAGACAACAAATACACAGGGAACAGTCGAGACAACAAATACGCAGGGAACAGTCGAGACAACAAATACGCAAGGAACGTTCGAAGACAACAAATACGCAGGAAATGCTCGAAGACAACAAATAGGAGGAAAAGTTGCAAGATATGCAGTGCATAGTTAGGAATCTCTGGAAGACAAACAGTATAATAAAGCATAGTATGTTTAAATCCGGTTTAACAGTTACTAAAGCCACCAGTTCGTTTTACGACAGTACGCAAGAGAAGGTTTGATCGTTTATGACTGCAAACATTGCAAAATGTGATATGGATTGATTTTTTACAATAATGTTTCCTTATTTTATTTTTTATTCTTTGTTGATTTTAAGCATGCGAAGCATTTAATGTTCACAACTGGGAATGTGCCTTTTTTAATCTTTATTTTTTTCAGTTTCAGTCTAGCTTCAAATTGCGAAAAGGGGCCAAGTAAGATCTAAACTGCCTAATTTTAACACTTTTTTCTGCAAGAGAGAGAGGAGAGGCAAACAGTACGGTAAACATAGAAAGGAACAAAAGAAAGAGAGAAAAAAATCCTCAAAACAGGGCCTAGTTTATCTCAAGTGAAATGACCAAAGGGAGGTTATCCATATGAAAAACACAACCATGGACGATTTTACAACACCACAACTGTTTGTAGGACACAAACTGTCCCCTTCTTTTTTGGTTGTCGAAACCATCGGAAGCGGCGTCGAGGGCTCCAGTGCGGCAGCGCAATCCTCCTCATTTGCATACGGTCCTACACAGGAAGCGAAGGCCATGACGTAAGCAATGTAGCTCTGCTCATGCGTGGCGTGGAAAAGATGCGCCATGGGGCCTTGCGCATAGATTGCCACATCCTCTCCCGCGTGGGTTTCTGACGCCATCGGGACAGCTGCCTGTTGTCTGTAACCGATGTCCTCTGTCGAAAGAGAAACGTACAAATGAAATTAAAGACTTTATAAGTATGTACCTTAGAGAATCCAAAAAACAAGAAAGGTAAGTTGTTGGAACGTTTGTTATTGACAAAACAATACATTACAGTCACAGTTTGTTTGTTTGTTTGTTTGCTTAACGCCCAGCCGACCACGAAGGGCCATATCAGGGCGGTGCTGCTTTGACATATAACGTGCGCCACACACAAGACAGAAGTCGCAGCACAGGCTTCATGTCTCACCCAGTCACATTATTCTGACACCGGACCAACCAGTCCTAGCACTAACCCCATAATGCCAGACGCCAGGCGGAGCAGCCACTAGATTGCCAATTTTAAAGTCTTAGGTATGACCCGGCCGGGGTTCGAACCCACGACCTCCCGATCACGGGGCGGACGCCTTACCACTAGGCCAACCGTGCCGGTACAGTCACAGTTACACTGAACGTTGGCAGTCTCATTGTTTGTGGATTTATGTACCTGAAAGGCCCATTTCTTCACTTCATCTCATCTTCTCAGAAATGCAAAACTTTTACAATGGATAAAACCATGCCTCAATTTGGATGGGGCGGGGAGACAAATCAGTGGGTGGCGGCGCTGGTCATTTATGAAACCAGTTGTTGCTATCGGTGTGGGTTCGAACCCATCGTTTGGGGAAGGATTTATTTCCCGGAGTCAACTTTGCACAGACTCTCCTCGGTGTCAGAACACCCCCGTGTGGACGCATGTGCACGATAAAGACCCCACGGTCACCGCGAAAGTCTCAAGCCTTGGAAAACATCAACACATGCAGGCAGGACAAATTAGATTAAACAAATAATTAGCGATTCTGTCGCTGCACACTCTTCCCAGTATAACAGTCCGAATTCCCTTGAGGGAATCCAGGACAATAACATAATCATACCAAACTCGCCACAGCAATTGGCTTCGGGATTGCCGTTTTTGGTACGTGTTCAAGTGGACACGTGAGCGTCATTTGATACGTGAGATGGGGAACCGAACTGTTTTCGCGTTAAACGACCATGTAGCCCGTCACACATCTTTCCTTGCTTTTTCATTCAATAAGAGCATCCTTCCTCCCGAACCCATTCCAAAGGTATGAAATTCACAATTCTGGCCGATTCTTTGGAAGAGTGGTCAAGTTTCGCTGAATGACTCGAATTTCGAAACTGACACTGATTTCTATCTGTAAAGCATATTCAACAGAAAAAAATCACACTCTGTGCATAAAGAAACCAAATTGTTACATTTTTGTGGGTGACTAAGTTACGGAGAGACAAAGTAATCATAAGTAGAGGGAACACAGTGACACACTCTAAAGCGCACGCAAGCACGTAAGATCGCACGCTCACACAACACACACACACACACACACACACACACACACACACACACACACACACATGCGCACACACACACACACACCCATACACATACACACACACACACACACTAACACACACTAACACACACTAACACACACAAACACACACACACATCATAAACAAGTCGCGTAAGGCGAAATTACTACATTTAGTCAAGCTGTCGAACTCACGGAATGAAACTGAACGCACTGTATTTTTTTCACCAAGACAGTACCGCTTCGCCAATCCCCGCAAGAAGGAAATCGCTCACCTCCCACGTGCAAAACGCAGTGATATGCACACGCCAGAATAGCGCTGTAGCGTATTGTGCTAAGCAGGAAAGCGCGCTTTTCTGTATTCATGTTAACTTTCTGAGCTTGTGTTGAATACAACCTATCATATCTATATGTTTTTGGAATCAGGAAACGATAAAGAATAAGATGAAATCATTTTTGGATCGATTTCTTACATTTTAATCGTAAGACTAATTAATCTATTTTCGTTAATTGTGATCACATTTTAAGAGTAAACATGACATTGTATATATTTTTAGATTCAGAATGTGATGAAGAATACGATGCAATCAATTTTAAATCTGTTTGCGAAAAATCGATTTTAATGACAACTTTAATGAGCAAACTGATTAATTAATTTGTAAGCCTCCAAGGTGAAATGCAATACCAAAGTCCGGGCGTCGTCGAAGATTACTTGACCAAAATTTCCCCCAATTTGATTTAAAAATGAGAGCGTGACAGTGCCGCCTCAACTTTCACGAAAAGCCGGATATGACGTCATCAAAGACATTAATCAAAACAAGAGGCGAAGCCTTCAAGGCTCACGTAAGAAATCGACAAACAGTAACACAAACTCAATCACTTCCTCACACATACACACACACACACACACACACACACACACACACACACACACACACACACACACACACACACTATAAGCGGCATAGGTGACACTGTGCAAGAAAGCGAGACACTAGATCTAGATCTGAATGGCCGATTTCGAAGAAAAAACTAGTCTCGGTCCGCTCGGCAAAATAACAATGACCGAGACTTTCAGTAATTCCTTCGCGTGACGTCTAACCCTCTTACGTCATAATGTGACGTCTTCAAATGTTGTGACGTCTTCAAATGTTAAAGTTTCTACCACAGACATATGAGTCATTCTCCAAAGCTGGTGAATTCTTAGGTCGGTCACTTAAAACGACATTTTTACAGAAGCAAATGTGGTTAGACCTTTCCCCCTGTTTATGTGGATACAGATATGTTTGAAGAAGCACCCACAGCAAAATGAATGAACATATTTGTATTTTGATATTAAATATAGTGTAATAATGTCAGTAAATCAACAAAAATGGCGTCAGAAAAATGGGAACAGGCTCGGTACATATAT
>NC_090254.1:44471785-44474285 GCF_037325665.1 Littorina saxatilis | reverse complement strand
GGTGTTTTTTTGGCGGGGGAGTCTTAAAAGGTGGGTTTTATTGTACTAACCACCACCCCCCCCCCCCCCCCACATACCCACACGCACACACACACACACGCACACACACACACACACACACACACACACACACACACACACACACACACACAAAAACACACACACACACACACACACACACACACAATATAGACACGAAGTTGTGGTCATGGTAACCCGATCTTACATACTTTTTCCTGCCGATCACGAACTTTTTTTCAGTGATTTTATTTATGGCTTCAAGCAATTCTAGTGAACGGACATTTTCATCCAACCTTCCTTTATTTCATAACACAACAATGTTTCACCAGATTCTTCGACTAACGAAATGTGTTCGCTTACGCGCAGTTATATCGTATTCTAGTCTCCCCATCTGAAAGTGTGTATAGCATATATGAATATTGTGTCAACAGTACATGTGGTGATTTTTGTCCGTATGATTAATTCTTTTATGAAGGTTGTACATTTTAATTTTTCTATTTTGTATATGTTCTTTTGTAAAGGGTCTAGAGCTATAGGTTAGGCACATAAACATGTCCAGGTATTATTATGATTATTATAAAAACCCTCGTTGCATACCAAATATACATAATTCAGGAATGCTTCAAGTAATCTCCCTTTAAGTGTCAGCGCTAAGTGACGTTGAATGTTATGATCTCAGAAACAAAGGGACATAAGCGCTTTAATGCATACGACATGGGAAACAAGAGTTACAGGAGACTACGTCCCTTTGTTTTGCAGATCTTGAAAATAGCGCTCTGCCTCATTGGAGTCAGACTCTCTTGCGAAAAGGTATGTTTATTTGAGATAGAAAAAAATCGATGATTGTTGGTCATTCGTGATGTCTTCAACATGCTATATAAAAAGGATTAAAGGCTAGAGCTCGACAACCATCCCTCCCTTGCTGTGGCCCTTTTCTTTTTTTTTCTTTTTTTCTGTCCCTTTTTTCTAAATCTAAACAACGAAGTGACTGTGGTAAGATGAACAGTTAAAAAACAAAGGATTACTGTACACACCGATACAAAGACGACAGAAGACGATAACGAATTTTCGCTTCTGGAAGCTTCATCAGGAAAAACAAGAACACAAAAGACAACAAAAAGCAGACGCAACACGGAACGAACAAGGTTTGAAAGAAAATGGAGGGGAAACACGCTTTGTAATCCTTTGTTTTTTTAACCTTTTTTGTAAAGTCGGGGTGAAACCCGGGAACATGCCCCTAATGGTTTTACCGTGAGGGCGTTAAACATTACTTATCACTGATCAGAATTAAAGGCTGCTGCTTTAAAAACTCATATTACAAACCGTTACGATAAAAAAAATCCACTCAGTGATGTCAGTTAATTGCTGGAAGCTTCTTTATGCTTTGATGTCACAGGCGTAAGTACTCAATTTGAATAGTTCACGTTGTCACAGACAAAACATATTTTGATTAAACGCGTAAATACGACGAAAAGAAGATCACAAACTCGACCAAAATTAAACTTCCTCTGGAAAATAGTGCTGACCATGCAAGTTCCGATTCACCGACCAAAACCTTAAAGTGCAGACATTAACAGCCCACAGAGAACTCTTATCTGCACCTATCAGTTTATAAACAACTCAACCCTACCCAGACCACAGACTTACTGAACGTCTACAGCTTACGATACAAATATACAAGCTATGGAAGTTAAGATACGCAGAAGTTATAGAAGGATTTTGAAGTCATAGGTGCATGTAGTCAGTTAGAACAATTCACTTTTTCACAGCTAAAGCAGATTTTGATTAAACGTGTAAATAAAAAATAAATCATTGTACAAAAAATAGTCCTTTGAAAAATAGTGCTGATCTATCCAAGCTATTGATGGTTTTTGAAGTCATACATGTATGTAACGTAATTTTGTCAATAAAAACGTTCCAACAACTTACCTTTCTTGTTTTTTTTATTCTGAATTTTGGAACGTTGGCAGTCTTTTTGAATTTGCATGTAGTCAGTTTTAATAATTCAGTTTGTCTCAGTCTAAAAATTTGTTTGACTAAACTAGTAAATAAGGCGTAAAAAAGGATCACGAACAAGGCCCAAAACTGAGAAACCCCACACTGGAAACTGAATAGTGCTGACCATGCAATTTCTGATTCACCGGCCACGACCTGAAAGTGCAGACATTATTAGCACCCCTGCACCAATCAGTTTATAAACAACCAAGCCCTGCCCAGACCTCAGACTAAACGTCTACAGCTTACGACAAAAATATACAAGCTATGGAAGTTAAGTACACGGAAGCTATAGAAGGTTTTTGAAGTCATTGGTCAGTGTATGTTGTCAGTATGAACACTGAATTCACTTTGCCACAGCCAATGCAGATTTTGGCTAGGCGTGTAAATCAAAAATAAAATCAATATCAGGAAGTAGTCGATTGGAACATTAGAAACAAAGTGCTGAAGTCTGACTCACCGGCCATTCGTGCGAACGTGCGGA
>NC_090254.1:44464285-44466785 GCF_037325665.1 Littorina saxatilis | reverse complement strand
CGCTGCATCCACCTTTCACGGCCTATTATTCCAGGTCACACGGGTATTTTGGTGGACATTTTTATCTACGCCTATACAATTTTGCCAGGAAAGACCCTTTTGTCAATCGTGGGATCTTTAACGTGCACACCCCAATGTAGTGTACACGAAGGGACCTCGGTTTTTTGTCTCATCCGAAAGACTAGCACTTGAACCCACCACCTAGGTTAGGAAAGGGTGGAGAAAATAGCGGCCTGACCCAGGGTCGAACACGCAACCTCTCGTTTCCGAGCGCAAGTGCGTTACCACTCGGCCACCCAGTGGAGCATGGTAGGTTGATTAAATATCGATTTGCAGGCCACTGACATCCAAAAACAGGCAAATATGTGTGTAGAAGTGTCAAAACTATCCCAAAATGCCAATAACCCAATTCTCCCATAATTGACCTACATTGGTATATTCACTGTATCTCAAAAGAGGTTCACGCGGGTTATCTACCATTTTGTCAGATCCGGTCACATTTTATTTATCATATAAACAATTTAATTCATCATATCAAATCAGGCCAGATTTTTGCATGAAGTAAGACCATCCCTCCATTTTGGATACAAACCAAAAATTCGTCTTTCGAGATACATGTAACTCCGAACATAGCCTTTTTTCTCCATCTCACCTTGATATCAGGGTTGTCTTCCACGAGTTGTCTGGCGATGTCTTTGCAACCCCCTTCTACCCCAGCCATATCGGAATCCGCCTCCCAGTTTCTGTCCGCTGCTTGGGCGTAGGCTGCCGCGGGCGTGGCGTGTGTGATACGGGTGTTGGTTACCACCCCCACGTCTTTCCCTAGCAACCATGCAAATGAGGTTAGATTTTGACCAATGGAAAGCAAAGAGACGAGGAAATTGCAAAAAAGAAGAAACTGATTTATTCAGACTGAGAGAAGGGGACAGGGTGACGGGGGATGGGAGAGGGAGATTGATAAACTCAAAATGTGAACAGATGACACACAGAGACGGACAGACAAACAGACAGACACACGGACAGACAGACAGACAGACAGACAGACAGACAGACAGACAGACGAAGGTCCTTGGAGTTAGAAAAAAAATACAATCAGAGAGAAAGTATGTTAAATCCACAATAGCCAACATGTGTTGTTGTTAAAAATAAATCAATAAGCGATCTTTACTCACCAAGTTAAGTAACTTCTGTCATTGTTTTTAACATTAATGCATTCAAAATGAAATACACACATTTTATACTAGAAAGTGATAGGTTTATCTCCTGTTTCGTTAAACATAGCAACCGGCGTGTATACCCCACTTCCAAGTATACACACACCAAATTTCAGCTCAATCGACTCATAAGCACCAGATATCTAAATGAGGACAAACAAAGAGATAGACAGACAAACAGACAAGAAAGCAAACAAACAAAAGGAAATGCTGACAGACAAACAAACAAACAAACAGACCAACAGACAAACAGACAAACAGAAAGACAGACACACAGACACACAGCCATACATACAGACAGACAGACACACTGACAGACACACAGACAAACAGACAGACAAACAGACAGACAAACAGACAGACAGACAAACTGACAGACACACAGACAGAGAAACAGACAGACAGAAACAGACAGACAGACAGACAGACAGACAGACAGACAGACAAACAGAAACATAGACAAACAGAAACAGACAGACAGACAGACAGACAAACAAACAGACAGACAGACAGACAGACAGACAGACAGACAGACAGACAGACAGACAAACAGACAGACAGACAGACAGACAGACAGACAAACAGACAAACAGACAGACAGACAAACAGACAAACAGAAAGACAGACACACAGACACACAGCCATACATACAGACAAACAGACACACTGACAGACACACAGACAAACAGACAGACAAACTGACAGACAAACAGACAGAGTGAGACATTTTCACCCCTAATAGGAAAAAATAGAAATATAACAAATTAAAATGCTTTTACAAAAAGACTTTAAACAGTAACCGTCCAGTCTCTTACCTGCTTGTTGTGACCAGTGAAGAATGCTGGTCAAGTTGTGTCCGTGCTGGGCAGTGCAGTTTCGCCTGTTCACGGTAGAGTCTATTCCAATTGTTCCATAGTTATTCTTGACCCCACACAGAAATGCTGTGGCTGTTGCCGCAGAATCTGGCGTTTGTTTGTCGACGTTGTAAGTCTGGTGAAAACAGTGCAAACTTGTCAATATTAACTGAGAAGGTAAACAAGTCGCGTAAGGCGAAAATACAACATTTAGTCAAGCTCAGTCGAACTCACAGAATGAAACTGAACGCATTGCATTTTTTCCGCAAGACCGTACACTCGTAGCATCGTCTGTCCGCCGCTCGTGGCAAAGGCAGTGAAATTAACAATCTAGAAAAGCGCGGTTGCGGTTGCGCTGAGGAGGATAGCACGCTTTTCTATATCTCTATTCTTTTTAACTCTCTGAACGTGTTTTTAATCCAAACATATCAT
>NC_090254.1:44441785-44459285 GCF_037325665.1 Littorina saxatilis | reverse complement strand
GTCTCGATTCCCCCCTCTACGTTAAAATATTTAGTCAAAACTTGACTAAATATAAAAAGGGATTCATTTCAGCCGTTCTATGTAACACAGGGACACACTGGTTAATTCTCCTCCACAACAAACAATTGATTTGCATGGTAATATATTTTAAGTTGAGGCATTATACAACCAGTTTTTAGTTTCAAGTTATTCATATGTTATGCTTGTATAAAGGGACAAAACAGAAAACCTAATGCTTATTTCATACGCATTCTGTGCCCTTCTTGTTCTTTAGGTGTATATTACTTGAATGACTACTGTATTATTGTTTAATTTAGTAAAATGATACTATTGAAGTATGTGTATGTTGATTGGATTGAGATTATATTCTAAGATAGGCAGAAAGATAGGCAGAAAAGGGTCTACCTGTATTAAAGTAAATTGAATGAAATTTAGTTTCAAGTAAATGCATTTTCCACAAAACTAGACATACGCCTATCCGCTGCAAAAAGCAAACAAACACAATACAAGTGTTGTTTTGTCATTGTGAAAAGTTTGTGGAATTCACATTTCGCCAATAATTGTTTTTACCATTTAACTATATAGCAAAACACAAAATCGAATGAAAGAGTCTTCTCCGGGTGGATCTTTTATGCATTTTCCACTCATGTGTAGTTTCTCTTTGAAAGTATAAACAGAAAGTCAAATGTTAAAGGAGGGACAGCCTTTTTTTTTAGGACAGCAGATCCCTTTTTTATTGCAGTAGTACAACTAAGTATGCAAAAATAAGGTGAATGATAAAGAAACGCTTTGCAACGAAATCGGGTCAATATCATCAAAGCTGCACTTTGTCTTCTTAATATGTCATTCAGATACTGTCAAAAGGACGTGATTGCATTGCAAGTTAAGTTCACCAAAAGTGGGAGAACACCGGGGTTATAAACTCTCCAAGACCGCATTCAGTGTAATAGAAGCTTCGTCTGTGTGCTAAATGGTGGCCTTAAAAGGTGGTCGTCTACATTTTTGCTTTTTTTTACATTTAGTCAAGTTTTGATTAAATGTTTTAACATAGAGGGGGAATCGAGACGAGTGTCGTGGTGTATGTGTGTGTGTGTGTGTGTGTGTGTGTGTGTGTGTGTGTGTGTGTGTGTGTGTGTGCGTGTGTGTGTGTGTGTGTGTGTGTGTGTGTGTGTGCGTGTGTGTGTGTAGAGCGATTCAGAATAAACTACTGGACCGATCTTTATGAAATTTTACATGCAAGTTTCTGGGTATGATATCCCCAGACGTTTTTTTCATTTTTTCAATAAATGTCTTTTATGACGTCATATCCGGCTTTTTGTAAAAGTTGAGGCGGCACTGTCACATCTTTATTTTTCAATCAAATTGATTGAAATTTTGGCCAAGCAATCTTCGACGAAGGCCAGACTTCGGTATTGCATTTCAGCATGAAGGCTTAAAAATTAATTGATGACTTTGGTCATTAAAAATCTAAAAATTGTAATTAAAATTATTTTTTTTATAAAACGATCCAAAATTACTTTTATTTTATTCGTTATTATGTTCTGATTCCAAAAACATATACATATGTTATATTCGGATTAAAAACAAGCTCTGAAAATTAAAAATTAAAAAATCATGATTAAAATTAAATTTCCGAAATCGATTTAAAAACAATTTCATCTGATTCCTTGTCGGTTCCTGATTCCAAAAACACGCTCAGAAAGTTAAAACGAAGAGAGGTACAGTAAAGCGTGCTATGCAGCACAGCGCAACCGCTACCGCGCTAAACAGGCTCGTCACTTTCACTGCCTTTTGCACTAGCGGCGGACTTCGGTCATTGTGAAAAAATGCAGTGCGTTCAGTTTCATTCTGTGAGTTCCACAGCTTGACTAAATGTAGTAATTTCGCCTTACGCGACTTGTTACATTTAGTCAAGTTTTGACTAAATGTTTTAACATATAGGGGGGAATCGAGACAAGGGTCGTGGTGTATGTGTGTGTGTGTGTGTCTGTCTGTCTGTGCGTGTGTGTGTGTAGAGCAATTCAGACTAAACTACTGGACCGATCTTTATGACATTTTACATGAGAGTTGCTGGGAATGATATCCCCGGACGTTTTTTCTTTTTTTCGATAAATGTCTTTGATGACGTCATATCCGGCTTGTTGTAAAAGTTGAGGCGGCACTGTCACACCCTCATGTTTTAATCAAATTGACTGAAATTTTTGTAAAGCAATCTTCGACGAAGGCCGGACTTCGGTATTGCATTTCCGCTTGGTGGCTTAAAAATTAATTAATGACTTTGGTCATTAAAAATCTGAAAATTGTAAAAAAAAAAAAACATTTTATAAAACGATCCAAATTTACGTTCATCTTATTCTTCATCATTTTCTCAATCCACAAATATGTAAATATGTTATATTCGGAATAAAAACAAGCTCTGAAAATCGATTTAAGGTAGTTCACTGGACCCGTTAAATATAAATTGGTTTCTCCCAAAAGTTGGTTATTTTTTAAGTTCGATCTGTCTGCTATGCATTCAGCATAAAAAAAATATAGGGTAGTGGGTTCGTTTCGGAGCTATGAGTCTCGGAAGACAGTGCCCGTTTTGAATTTTGGACCGAAAAATCGAAAAATGGGTATGTTTTGAAAACGGCCAATTACACAAACATCTGCATAGGAATAGTCATTTTAAAAATATCACCCAAAGCAGCAATGGGCAGGTAACGAAGTGCACTGGTAAACGAAAATGTTGCGCATACTCAAACTTTGTGACGTCACGTCTTTTGCCAGAGTTTATTTTAAATTTGTTCCTCATGTTGAGGTATTTTATTGCTGGTAGCCTGGAAATAAATTACGATTTGATGAGATGGGTTGTAAACGCAAGAGCGATCAAAACGGCATTAAAAAAACCAAAAAAAACGACAGGTTGGTGGTGTTTTTAGGGGGGGTTCACTCCCTTGATTAACCCCACCCTTTGCACTATTACTGTCCAGTGTGCCTCAGAAAAATATGTGTCACGATAATGTAAAGGGCTGTTGTCCGATCATTTGTCTCAGATATATGAGCCAACTAAATTATGTTTTTAAAAACCACTGTTACATATGACCTCTGTTGAAAGTCAAAGGTCACCGCAACTTTGAAAGGCCACAAGTCCGATTCAAATGTAATAAAAACACCAATCAAAAGGTGGAGGTCACTTGTTTGATACAAGTGTAATAATAAAAATTAATAATCAAGGCTTGGTTTATAATTTTGCTTAATAGTGCGTACTGTTATTTGTTACGGTTTGAAGGCTGGGACTTTTTGAGGGTGGAATTAAAGCAATTTTTCGCCTTATGGGCCCCTTATGCCTCGAAGGACTTCAATTATTGTATTATCTGCTGCCAGCGTACAGTAGAAAGAGGGCTGCATACACAAGACACTTGTTCTTAATACTACTGGCTGTTATTCTAGTTCAAACACCGGTTTTAACATGTGGTATTCTGATGCAATCACGCTGTGAGCATCACGGGTTGGGAGACACTCTCTTACCTGCTACCGGAGCTTTAATGTTAGCTTTGGTGATTATTACGATGCCACTGGCAAAGAGAACGGCTTTGTACCGATTTCATTAGATGCCCACGTGCTTTTGACCTCGTGGTTGGGAGGCGTGTCGCATTGTTTTTATTTCTGGCGGTGTCGTCATTTTCTGACGTCATTCACTTACGCTGCCTGAAAAATGTGACGTTTGTTCTATTTACGTCATTCGAATGTTCGACGTGTTCTTCTTCTTCTTCTTCTTCTGCGTTCCCTGTTCGATGTGTTCGAATTCCCAGCCTGCCAGGAAAAAATGGCGACACAACTCAGTGGCTTCCCTTTGTGTATGAAGAGTAATATCCCTGTCTCCATTTGACCTACCTTAACACAAACAATTTCATCTTATTCCTTGTCCGTTCCTGATTCCAAAAACATATAGATATGATATGTTTGGATTAAAAACACGTTCAGAAAGTTAAAAAGAATAGAGATATAGAAAAGCGTGCTATCCTCCTCAGCGCAACCGCTACCGCGCTTTTCTGGATTGTTAATTTCACTGCTTTTGCCACGAGCGGTGAACAGACGATGCTACGAGTGTACGGTCTTGCGGAAAAAATGCAATGCGTTCAGTTTCATTCTGTGAGTTCGACTGAGCTTGACTAAATGTTGTATTTTCGCCTTACGCGATTTGTTTTTCTTTTTTTCGATAAATACCTTTCATGACGTCATATCCGGCTTTTTGTAAAAGTTGAGGCGGCACTGTGACACACTCATTTTTCAATCAAATTCAGTGATTGAAATTTTGGCCAAGCTATCTTCGACGAAGGCCGGACTTCGGTATTGCATTTCAGCTTGGTGGCTTAAGAATTAATTAATGTCTTTGCTCATTAAAAATCTGAAAATTGTAAAAAATATTTTTTTTTTATAAAACGATCCAAATTTACATTCATCTTATTCTTCATCATTTTCTGATTCCAAAAACATATAAATATGTTATATTTGGATTAAAAACATGCTCTGAAAATTAAAAATATTAAAATTATGATCGAAAAATTAAATTTTCGAAATCATCTAAGAAACACTTTCATCTTATTCTTTGTCGGTTCCTGATTCCAAAAACATATAGATATGATAATGTTTGGATTAAAAACACGCTCAGAAAGTTAAAACGAAGAGAGGTACAGAAAAGCGTGCTATCCTTCTCAGCGCAACTACTACCCCGCTCTTCTTGTCAATTTCACTGCCTTTGCCACGAGCGGTGGACTGACGATGCTACGAGTATACGGTCTTGCTGAAAAATTGCATTGCGTTCAGTTTCATTCTGTGAGTTCGACAGCTTGACTAAATGTTGTATTTTCGCCTTACGCGACTTGTTGGTCCTTGTCATCCGAACCAGACTTTTTTGGGGGCCCAACCTGAACCATCACTTGATAGTGTGTGGCCGTAAAACTGACAACAGGTGTTGCGCCTCGTGTTTCCTGATGAGTGAGAACGGATGGGTCAATAACTCACGCAAATGCGAATATCGCTTATCAGGAGGCTAAGTCAGAGGCTAATATGCATCTCAATGACATCTGCCCGCGGCCTGGCCAGTGAAAATATATGTACGCACAGAAACAGTGACACGATCCAAAAACAAATACTTCATCGTCAGTATAAATACCTATCAAACCAAAACAGCTGTAGAAGCTACAATTTTGAACGCGTTGACATATATACAAAAGAACGCACGCATACACATATGTACACATACATATGCACCCCCCCCCCCCCCACCACACACACACACACACACATATATATATATGTGTCACAGTGGAAAGTGGAATCCAGAGGAATCTGAGATTCCTCTAGGGGAAAGTAGAATTCCAGTTTCCCCTAGAGGAAACTGGAATTCTACTTTCCTCTGGATTATTGCCAGATGAAACTGGAATTCCAGTTTCCTCTAGGGGAAACTAGAATTCAATCTCTAGGGGAAAGTAGAATTCTACTTTGCCCTAGTGGAAACTGGAATCAGATTTGAAAATTGCTTCATTTTGTGCCAGATTTTACTGAACTTTAGAACGTAGTCCTGCTGACCGACTCAGATTTTTTTCAGCATTTTCCCAAAACATATGTTTTTTCCTTGTGTATGTAGTGGACTCGACAATGCTGCATTGAAGAGTGTTGTGGACAGATATCGTAACTATTTTTTTGTTTGTGGTGGAAGCGTTAACCAAGCCAATTTAACGTTCATTCATAATTTATTGCACACACACTCACATCTTTAATTACACGATATGGTCTAACAACTTTTCCAGTTTTGTCAGTCTTAAGGGTTCTTTTCTCACTTGTCTGTAATTTGACAGTTTGTTTTGTCAGGGCGAGGATGGCACTTGGTGCTGCAGGGAATTCCTGCATCTTTGCAGCAGCACTTCTTTGTTTTGCAGCTGCCTTTGCAAGAACATACCGTTATCGCGACGGCCTGATTTTGCCATCTGGTGGATGCGCGTGATGCGTGAATCAAGGTCACCTCTGATCTACTGCATTCAAAGAGGGAAACACCACACTGTTCATGTCAACCAGTTCCTCACCACACAAGCAATGTTTCACAATACCAGCAGGACAGTACACTTGGCACATCTCACAACCACCCACTGTTTTGGACTCGAGCACTTTACAAGTGAGCAGCCTTATAACATCTGTGTTGGTTCTATCGGCACTGTGGATTTTCACTCCCACTGTGTTGCCCTCTGAAAACGACTTCGTCACATCTTTCAGTTTCTTTTGGTACCGAGATTCTTGGCGCCTGGCAGCCGTCAGGAAGTTTCTTCTTGCACCCAACCGCTTGTCTCTGTGAACTGCACTGGCCTCATTTTCAACCACCGCACTGCGTCTCCAAAGAACAAACTGTCCAACCTCTAATGGCTCTTGCATGGGATTTCGCTCTGTGGGCACACTGTGAAAACCCGTCCTTCTGACTCCCAGGCTGCGAAAACCCGTCATTCTGACTCACAGGCTGTGAAAACCCGTCATTCTGACTCACAGGCTGTGAAAACCCGTCATTCTGACTCACAGGCTGTGAAAACCCGTCATTCTGACACACAGGCTGCGAAAATCCGTCACTCTGACTCCCAGGCTGCGAAAACCCGTCACTCTGACTCCCAGACATGGAAAGTTCAGCCGCAAGACTCTTCAACTGTGATACCTCACTACTTTGACTCTGGTTACCACTTTCACCATGACTCTCCAAGTCTGTACCTCCCTGACTTTCACACTGTAAAACTGCATCGCTGTAACTTTCATGCTCGAGATTGTGGCTTCCAGAAGCGTCGCCATCTTCGCCAGACTGCACGACAACATCAACCTGGCTACCTTCAGACCCACCTGAAGGTAGGCTCAGGTGCACTGGATGACAGTACATGAAACAGTACTTACCTCCCATTATCGCTCTGGAGAATTCTCAGAGGTCCAAAACTGCAGAACTGGTCGAAGAGACTTGCAACCTCAGCAGCCCTCTTAGACTTCAAGGCGTATGCCCAGCTGTACTTGAAGAAGCAATCTCGGGCGTGCAGAATCCACTTGTACTCATTGTCTGGTCGGCTTCTAAAGTCAATTAGGTCGATCTGAACTCGAAGAAGGAACGACAGGTTGATCATCGCCTTGCCTGATGGTAGACTCTTCACTGCTTGCCTTTGGCAGCAACTAGTGTAGGTATTAAGGAAAATGTCAATTACATCCCATTTGATTCCGGCGTAGTTGCTTTTGACTTCTGCCCAGGTCTTGTCTCGGCCAGAATGGCCAACGTTAGTGTGGCATGTGGAGATTGTTTGGAAAATCTCCTCACGTGCAACAACCGGACAACCCGACTTCTTGCAAAATATTATATTCTGCGAGCCGACCATCCCGAGCTTGCACAGCTTTATGGCCCAATGTTTGAATTTTGGACCCTCTCAGTCTGGACATGCCTCCTTCTCGTCCAAACTGAGCACCCGCAGAACTTTGTTGTATTTGTTTTGGGGCAAGCAAAAAGTCTCTCTATTGTTCATATTCAGTTTTTGTATGTGCGCATCCAATTCCTGGTAGAAGTTTGCTTTTTGTTGCTGGTCACCACTGTCACCGTTAATCTCCATACTGTCCTCTGCTTCTCTCTTGGCTGTCAAACTGAGATCTGTGTCAGCAACTTCCCCTTTTGTGTGAACCAGTGCTCACAATTTGTTCTCACCAAGGAGCACTTTATTGCTCCAGTACAGCTTAAAGGAGTTGTATTCACGAATTCGTGATCTCAAGTTGTGGCAATTAGAATACACCTGCAAAACTGGTAAATAATTTGACATTCACTCAATACCTTTTGTTGTAATAAAACAAGTTTTAAGTCCAGTAAAATCTGGCACAAAATTAAGCAATTTTCAAGTCTGATTCCAGTTTCCACAAGAGCAAAGTAGAATTCTCCTCTGGATTCCACTTTCCACTGTGACTGTTCAAGTCTGATTCCAGTTTCCACTAGGGCAAAGTAGAATTCTACTTTCCCCTAGAGATTGAATTCTAGTTTCCCCTAGAGGAAACTGGAATTCCAGTTTCATCTGGCAATAATCCAGAGGAAAGTAGAATTCCAGTTTCCTCTAGGGGAAACTGGAATTCTACTTTCCCCTAGGGGAATCTCAGATTCCTCTGGATTCCACTTTCCACTGTGACATATATATCGCTCTTTCTCTCTCTCACTCTCCCTCCCTCCCCCCCTCTCTCTCTCTCTTTCTCTTTCTCTCTCTCTCTCTCTCTCTCTCTCGCTCTCTCGCTCGCTGTCTTTCTCTTTCCCCCCCCCCTCTCTCTCTCTCTCTCTCTCTCTCTCTCTCTCTCTCTCTCTCTCTCTCTCTCTCTCTCTCTCTCTCTCTCTCTCTCACCTGACTCGTCGACATTTGGAAGAACCACCGCCGCAGCAGCAGCAACAGCAACAACGACAGAGGCAGCGACGACAGACAATAACGAAGATGATATCAAACGTGTCATCGCTTTTGGAGGGTGAGGCTTGCCAAGTCTATTCTCACACTTCTTGCTGTTAGGGTCTCTCCCACCAAGACTGACACAGGTGATCGAGACTAAAATCCCCCTGTTTGAAAACAAAGGCACGCGCTCGTTTTATAGTCTCTTTCCGAAGGGGGAAGTGTTGCGAGCTCAGATAAACTTAAAGAGGCTGTTTGTTTGTTTTTTCAAGTAGATTGAAAAACAACATCAACAGTGATAACAACAACAACAACAACAACAACAGCAACAGCAACAGCAACAACAACAACAACAACAACAACAACAGCAACAACAACAGCAACAAAGAAAGAAACACACTCAAAATAAAGAAAATACTAACAACAACAAAATCCAAAACAGAAAAGTATGTTTTAAGTGTAAGGGGCATTTACTCTTAGACAAAGCAGAAAATTAACGAGTACCTGTCGTGGTTTAGGGGACGGACAAGCAAAATATAACAATACAAGAAAAAGAAAAAGAAAAAAACATAGCTAAGTAATGCGTGGACTTCTTCATTACACAATAAAAGATGCAAAATTAAAACATTCCATAACCTTGGAAGCAAGAACAAGCAAACAAACCAAAAACCAGATTCATTTTTGATTTTATTGTTGTTGAAGATGTTCAGCCTTCATAATGCAAAAGGGTGTTGCACCAAGATAAATTGCACGCAAAAGTTACGGAGTTTACAGAATCTGTGCGAAGGAATACCGTTTAATAAGCAAACATTATTGAACTATTCATTTCACAAATGTTGCAACGACACGTTTTGATTAAAGTAATAGTCGCATAGATTATATTAAAAAAAATGTAAACACCACAAAAACAACGAACCACTTGAATCACAAATAATTTGTAAAACGGTCAGTCGATAACTAAAACAGCAAAGTAGGATATTGTTACCCCCCGCGGGTTAGGGGGAGTCCCATATTGGTTGGGACGAGAACGAATTTACCCGATGCTACCCAGCATGTCGTAAGAGGCGACTAACGGTTCTGTTTCTCCTTTTACCCTTGTTAAGTGTTTCTTGTATAGAATATAGTCAATGTTTGTAAAGATTTTAGTCAAGCAGTATGTAAGAAATGTTAAGTCCTTTGTACTGGAAACTTGCATTCTCCCAGTAAGGTCATATATTGTACTACGTTGCAAGCCCCTGGAGCAATTTTTTTATTAGTGCTTTTGTGAACAAGAAACAATTAACAAGTGGCTCTATCCCATCTCCCCCCTTTCCCCTATCCCATCTCCCCCCTTTCCCCGTCGCGATATAACCTTGAATGGTTGAAAACGACGTTAAACACCAAATAAAGAAAGAAAGGATATTGTTCGATTCAGCGACGGAAAGAGGAACACACTTTAAGCAAACGAAAAAGTTAACAGGATCTGAGAAACAAAGGGAGGTAAGTCCTCTGTCCTCTTGATTACGATTAAAAAGCAAACATCCCCATCAGACTTGAAAACGACTGGACCAGGAGATTATTTAGATGGCGGCGAAGTCGAATACACATTGGTTTAGCTGAAGATAGAGCCAACCCGATCAAGCGTGAAAAACAGTAAACAACTAAATGGAGTTTTTGCCAACATTCTCAGAACGGATAGATCAGTAAACCACAGTATAATTATAGATTAACAGTCGACTGAGAAGTAGAAGAGCCTGAACCTCTTTAAGCAAGGGAAAACATCGTTATGCAGGACTCCCCACGGACGCTCGTCCTAGTGGGTCCTAGGACCCCCACTTTTAATGTCTAGAGGGTCCATGGACCCCCTACACGGAGTTTTAGAGGGTCCCAAGAGTCCATGGTCCCCAAATCCCCTGTGTTCATATAACGCATTGTTATTAGGAATAGTAAGATACGTATGAAGGATCTTTTTTTCATCAGAAAATTCGAAGAGGGCACTTCAACTATGCCCTTTAAAGGTCCTTGTCTACATTTTTATACCGAAATCGCCATTTGACCATTAAAATGCAGAGTCTATTATCTACAAATATCAACAATACACCCCCTTTCGATCAGGAAAGACGAAGCCAGTGTAGCCGTTTGAAAATTCATTGTAGTATTCCAGCGTAGTACTCATAGTAGGATATCCTTATTTGGAAAATGCCAAGCGCAAAACTCCTCTCAAATCCCGTGCATTTCGTGCGTTTTTAAAAAAAAAAGCGTGGACAGCGCTCCAGTGTCAAACAGTGTTGCTGCACTTGTTTGGGCATGGCTATAAGCACAGTGACATGCATTTGATTGGTCAGTATTGGCAAAGCACACGTTCTCAGCAAACAGAAAACAAAATATTGGAAGCGGGAGTCACGCTACCCAAAAATAAAATCTTTTTTTTACATATATTTGTTTTTCTATAACTTTTTTCCCCATGGTTCATTCATCATCTGACATAACTTTTTAGCGAAATCTAACCATAAGATTATTGAAAAAAAAGCAAAAAATGTAGACGACCACACCTTTAATTGGAACACACACAATCTTGTCCATGTCTTTCCGGCGTAAAATTGGCATTCTGTGCTTGCGGCACTATAATTGACTGACGACTACGGTCTAAAAAGAGTACATACAGTACGCACGATAGTGGAAATGTAGTGCGTCCCTGGACCCGCTCTTTTTAGGTTTAGTGCGTCCCGGGACCCCCTCAATGAATTTCTAGTACGTGATTTTGGCTTCTAGTGCGTATAGGACGCAGGGACGCGCACTAAGGGGTGCCCTAGTCATGCATCATCAGTATAGCTTCTAAATGAACAGGTCAGGAGATCAGTAAAATAACAAAGTTGTTCTTTATAAATTAAAAAAAAATGTTTTCGATTACCTGACCGATCGCAGATTTTTTTTTCTGACCCTTCTAACAAAAACAAAACAAAAATGAATATGATTAAACTCGATTTTGCGGAATTTACAAGGTAAGGTATTCTTCTCCGACATTTAGGGGAGACAACTCGCACGATTTCCGGCCAACAAAAAGTCAAATGCGCCTGCGTTACTGAAATACTTCAACCCCCTAAAAAAGAAAGAAAACAATACCTGCGGACCCTTATATTGTTTTCAACTTGTCATCAGAATCAAATTTTTTTTATCCATATTTGTATTTTTGGTTGTTGTTGTTGTTGTTGTTGTTGTTGTTGTTGTTGTTGTTGTTGTTGTTGTTGTTGTTGTTGGTGGTGGTGGTGGTGGTGGTGGTTCTATTTTTGTGTCTGAGTCAACAGAGCGGTATAAAGTGTCAACCCCTTTAAGCACGTAAAAAGGGTTAGTTAATATCCCGATGATGTTTTCGCAGGCAACGTCATAACTGATGGATTAGGAAGGCACAGAGCAATACGATCTGATTAAGCGAATGGAAAGAAAGAAATCTCTTTACTCACCCCTCCCCCCCTCCTCCCCCCTCTCCGCCCTCCACCGAACAGATATGATGCATTGATCCAAAGCTTCCAAACAGACAGGTATAATGCATTGTCGCTGTGTTTTGGGAAAACCGTGCGACTGTGTGGGTGTGTGTATTTGTTAGGCGCGTTTGATCGATCTGCGCGATCGCGCGATCGCGCTGCGCGTTTGGTGGATCAATCAAACGCGCACACATCGATCGATGTGTGCGCATTTGATCGATGCAAAGAATAGGCTACAAAGAATACAAGAATCGTTAAAACGCGCAGCTCTTATACTTGCGCATTTGGACGATCTGTCACAAAGTAAGTCCCTACCACACACACACATCGCACGCCGGAAGTGAAATCGAAAAGTTTCAAATACAGGAATGTTCCAAAATATACCCCACCAACGTTTTTGATTTGTTTGTTGTCAGGCCTCTCAATCTTTCAAACAGTCTCTCTCTCTCTCTCTCTCTCTCTCTCTCTCTCTCTCTCTCTCTCTCTCTCTCTCTCTCTCTCTCTCTCTCTCTCTCTCTCTATCTCTATCTCTCTCATTCTCTCTCTCTCTTAGTCTCTCAGTCTCTCTCTCTCTCTCTCTCTTAGTCTCTCAGTCTCTTTCTCTCTCTCTTCTCTCTAGGCTCTCTCTCCTCTCTCTCTCTATCGCTCTCTCTCTCCAGACTCTTAGTCTCTCTCTCTCTCTCTCTCTCTCTCTCTCTTAGTCGCTCAGGCTCTCTGTCTCTCTCTCTCTTAGTCTCAGTCTCTCTCTCTCTCTCTCTCTCTTCTCTGTCTCTCTCCTCAGTCTCTGCTCTCTCTCTCTTCTCTCTCTCTCTCTCACACACACTTTCTCTCTCTCTCTCTCTCAGTCTCTCTCTTAGTCTCTCAGTCTCTCCCCCCAATCCCTCCTTCCTCATCTCTGTCCATCCCTCTGACATCTCATGAAAACAGCTGAACTTTTAAATCAATGAGCTAATACATGTGAAATGGATGATCAGGTGCAACCTCGACGCATATATATACCTGTGATGTGATGTCTTTGAGGTAGTCTAAGTGTTTGGTACAATATAATCCCATTTTTTCTTCTTTTTTTAAATGTCCTACAGATTGTTGTTTAGACACTTATAGCTAGGCCTACTTCCGGTCATAACTTCCGGTCATTGCCAGCAGACGTGTGTGTGCGTAGTATGGTGATTTGTGAGACGGATCGTCCAAATGCGCAAGTATATAAGAGCTGCGCGTTTTAACGATTCTTGTATTCTTTGTATCGATCAAACGCGCACACATCGATCGATGTGTGCGCGTTTGATCGATCCACCAAACGCGCAGCGCGATCGCGCGATCGCGCAGATCGATCAAACGCGCCTAACATATAGATACAATGATTTAAACTCTCAATATATTTTTAAAAAAAATCTTCTTCATTTTTTCTTCTTCATGTTTTTATTTCATTTACTTATTTATCCAAATGTTGGGAAATTCTAGTCGCTTCCTCCCAATGGAGAGCTATAGCAGAAAGAAAAGTGGCGCTACCCAGGTGCGTACTGTTTCTGTGGCCGGGTGTGTTCATTGCAGACAAACGCTAAAGTTGAAATTGTATTCATTTTGAATTTCTTGTTTTAGTCTCACGGTTTCTCACACGTTTTTCATGTATCTGCATAAGACGTAGTTATCAAAGCTAGATCTGAGTCACCGACACACTCGGTGCACGTAAACAAGGCATTGAAATGCATAACTTTGATAATTATTTCAATTGAAGGACGCACTAGCTAAATGAGCCAGACACATTCACGGGGTCACGTGAAGTGATGGGCTGCATTCATTAGCTGGTTGGCTATTATGTGTGCAGAACATGTACAGCATGGGAGTCTATGGCAGCACGCAGCGAGGCGAATTCTATTATGTAATTAAGGGGGGGGGGGGGAGAGAGAGAGGAAGGGGCTGCGTAGCTCAGTCGATAGAATACAGCCAGAAATCTTATGTCGCATGTTTTAGAAATAAACCATTTCTTTTACAAAATACTCAAACTTTCAACCAAAGTAAATGTTAAATGTACTGTGCCACAGATTAATGTACAGTTAAACATACAGATACCAAGTGTGTCATATAATGTTATTGTTTACGAAAAAAAAAAAAAAAATTCTTAATTAAGACGAAAAAGGACAGACTGTCACGATTTTCAAAAGTTACATGAATGTAAACAAGTCGCGTAAGGCGAAATTACTACATTTAGTCAAGCTGTCGAACTCACGGGATGAAACTGAACGCACTGTATTTTTTCACCAAGACAATACAGCTTCGTCAATTCCCGCGTGAAGGAAATCGCTCACCTCCCACGTGCAAAACGTAGTGATATTGACACGCCAGATTAGCGCGGTAGCGTATTGTGCTAAGCAGGAAAGCGCGCTTTTCTGTATTCTTGTTAACTTTCTGAGCTTGTTTTGAGTACAACCTATCATATCTATATGTTTTTGGAATCAGGAAATGATAAAGAATAAGATGAAATCATTTTTGGATCGATTTCTTAAATTTTAATCGTAAGATTAATTAATCTATTTTCGTTAATTGTGATCACATTTTAAGAGTAAACATAACATATGTATATATTTTTAGATTCAGAATGTGATGAAGAATACGATGCAATCAATTTTAAATCTGTTTGCGAAAAATCGATATTAATGACAACTTTAATGAGCAAACTCATAATTTGTAAGCCTTCAAGCTGAAATGAAATACCAAAGTCCGGGCTTTGTCGAAGATTACTTGACCAAAATGTCAACCAATTTGGTTGAAAAATGAGAGCGTGACAGTGCCGCCTCAACTTTCACGAAAAGCCGGATATGACGTCATCAAAGACATTTATCAAAAAAATGAAAAAACATCTGAAGATACCATACTCATGATCTCTCATGTCAAGTTTCATGAAGATCGGTCCAGTAGTTTTCTCTGAATCGCTCTACACAAACACACATACATACACCACACCCTCGTCTCGATTCCCCCCTCTACGTTAAAACATTTAGTCAAAACTTGACTAAATGCAAAAACCCGGCTCATTATCTGAGATCTGGCCTAGCTTTTAGTTTTACGTAGGATAAGGTCCCCCCCCCTCCCCATCCCACTTGAACCTCGACAACAAATATGTAAGCGCCTAGGGCTATATCTAGATTAGGCGCATAAAAATTATCACAATAATAATAATAATAAATGAGTGTGTGTGTGTGTGTGTGTGTGTGTGTGTGTGTGTGTGTACGTGTGTGCGTGTGTGTGTGTGCGTGCGTGTGTGTGTGTGTGTGTGTATGTGTGTGTGCGTGTGTGTGTGTGTGTGTGGGTGTGTGTGTGCGTGTGTGTGTGTGTCTTTGTGTGTGTGTGTGTGTGTGTGTGTGCGTGTGCGTGTGTGTGTGTGTGTTTAAAATAATTAATTTCTTAAAAGTCACCACGGGTTATCTGCGAAATTACTGACTTCATTAATCAAATCAAATTACCAATCTGCTTAGGAAGCAGTCATGATGCTGATTTTTGGAATGTGGTTATTTTTGGTGTGTTTTGTTGTTGTGAGGGGGGGGCCGGGGGTCTTTTTTGTTTTGGTCTAGAGCTGTGACTTCTTTTCGCTCGTTTGTCTGTGTTCCGCATTTGGTTAAAACAAAATATAGGATGAGGTTATATAAGAACACAAAACACCTGGCACCACACACTAAGCTAAGGTTATACTCAATTTGGGTTCACAATGATTCTCTCACCTCGTTGTCTTTGTTGGTCTTTTTGTCAGTATTTTGCCTTGCTTTTTTTCAAAACATAAAACAGAATAAAACACACGAAAGAAACAATAACAACAAAAAGAGAGAGAAAACAGACATACCTTCTTTCCAGCAAAATTTCGCAATCACGGATTCTCACCGCCTCTGGGAATTGTCACACTAACCCGAGCCCGCACCCTATCACAAACCGCGAAAAAATATATATCATAAATACATCACGGATATAAATCAAACACACAGTCAACCAATCCACAATCATATATTTATGACATATTCCCCCACGTAAATGCTCTCGACTGTAACACAGCTGCGCATGGAGAAGAACAATAAAAGTCAGTGTAGGTGCATTTGTGACACGCTCGGTAACGACCTGCTTGTAGTATGAGTTGTAAACTTTGGAAGGCTCATATAACCGAATCACGAAAACGCTCGAGCTACGAATCTTAGACATTCTCCGAACATTCTCATGGCACCTGCTATTAGCGGAGTATTTGCTTCGTAGCCCTGTGAAATGTTGGCTCCGATGTTCGGAAAGATAACTGTCGAGGTTGTTAATTAGCTGTGGGAAAGTTACCCCCATCAAGAGCGATGGCGAAACACAGTTTTGGTCTTGAAATTCAATACTAACTGTTAAAGCAAACAACAGCGTAGACTAGTTTACTAAATGCGAATTGTAAAGGGTGCCATGACGACTGGTCGAACCGGTGCCTCGTCAGTTCTGAGCCGAATCGATCCCACCTTACCGAAGTCCAAAGAGTGAAAGAATCAATTAACAAGAATGGTGGGTTATTGAAACGTAACAGATTTGTTTTAACTCATTGTCTCCCAGGTACGGATATATCCGTACCCACTCATATGGCTCTATCTGACCTGGTACAGATATATCCGTACACACAGTCACTTCACTGAGTCGCTTCCTGTAACGTCGATCTAACACCTGCATTCCATCCTGCTGATTCACAGTTGCTACACAGTTACTACAATTATGAGTGACCTGCTGCAGCACATCTGGTCTCGACTAAAAAAAAAACCTTGGTCAACATAGGTGGGGTAGAAAGTGTTTTAATCAAGATATGATTAAGAATTAAAGGCGTTTTGTCAATAAATAAACGTGCCGATAATTTACCACTCTTCTTTTTGTATTCTGAATGTTGGAACGTAAGCAGTTTTGGGATTCCAAGAGAATGAAAGTCTACTGAGCAAATCCCTCCTTGTTCAACTCCACTGAATGCCAATCACGTCACGTTCCAAAATCCAAAATAAAAACAACCAAGAGTTGTAGGTTATTGGAACGTTTGATTATTGAAATGTAAGCTAATAATGCTTGTATCTATTTTTTTACGAGGAAACTTTTTATATGTAAAATGTTGAATTTTCATGTCCAATGTTTTGTAAAGCACCATGAGACTGTTATCTGGCGGTGAACTGTTACAGCGCTACAGAAGAATGTTTGATTATCATTATTATTAAAACAATATCGTTATTATTAAAACAAAACGTTACATTTACAGTACGTCGACCCAGCGGTCTTTGGAGTAGACAGACAGACAGACAGACAGACAGACAGACAGACAGACAGACAGACAGACAAACAGACAGACAGACAAACAGGTATAATTTCATTATTTGTATCATAACTGTTTGTCAGTCTGTCGACTTAAAAGAACACTGGGTCGACGTACTGTAAATGCAACGTTTATGTTTTGTCAATAATGAAACGTTCCAGTCACGTGACGTGCCATGAACTTACCTTTCTTGTAAATTTATATATCACTCATTTCGTCACACAATCATTGATTCGCTCGGCTTCCTGGCGAGCGAGCGAAAACTGATTCCATCAAGCTAAGGTTTTTGGGACTATTTGTTTGTCTGTTCACTTAAAAGACCGTTG
>NC_090254.1:44434285-44436785 GCF_037325665.1 Littorina saxatilis | reverse complement strand
TGTGACAGCCGGTCTTGGATTGGAGCGTGTTTGCTTTTTAGTAGTTATATGATACATAAAGCAAAAAAAAATAGTCTGTTTGCGGTAACATAGGCAAAACAAATAGGGTCGGTATGACGTATGTCGGGAATTTTTTTTTTTTCAAAAAAACATATTTTTTAATTATTTTGCCAAAAAACAAAGACTTTTTTTTCTCTTTTTTTTCTCCCCCAAATGCAAAAAAAAAAGTCTAGGGTCGCGCGAAAAAATAGGGTCGGTCGGGATACTGTAAACAGACTATTTTTTTGTGTGGCCGAAGTATATAATTTGTAAATTTGGCTTCATTGATTGTACAGGGGAAGGATGGACAATAAATTCCTTGCCAATCGTGGGGGTCGAACCTACGCCGATAGCCGCGACAACGAGAAATGATCATGAGAAAGAAACAGTTTAACCTAAGCGAACTGTCCCAGTTCAGTGAACACACGCGGCGTTCAATTCAAGATAGCTCCAAGACTACAACGGGCAAATTGAACGGATTGGCTTTGCAGTCTTGACATTTCGAAAATCTGAAACAGTTTGGCCTTTTCATCATATCTGCTTGACTGACGCGTATCTCCTGTTTGATTGTCCAAGCACTGTGATGTATTGCTAGGGTTAGCATATTTTAGGTGCTTGTTACAATAAACTTGTGAGACGACCCATTCCGTAAAAGATACATCAACGAGATAAAACACAATTTTTGAAACGCCATATTTTATTCTGTTTTCTTGACACAACATTGTGCATTGCTGTCAGTTCTGGTTACCTGTCCGAAATCAGTCGTGCGTATAGAAACTCCTCATAGAAATTCATAATTTGACAAATCAATTATGTGTAGAGAAATACATAGACGAGGGTGAACAGTGGCTGACACAGCGTTTTCCAGGCACTGGGTATGATCAGAGGTGAGTGAAACTGCATGACAAGTTACGGAAACGTGTGTGTGTGTGTGTGTGTGTGTGTGTGTGTGTGTGTGTGTGTGTGTGTGTGTGTGTGTGTGTGTGTGTGTGTGTGTGTGTGTATGTGTGTGTGTGTGTGTGTGTGTGCGTGTGTGTGTGTGTGTGTGTGTATGTGTGTGTGTGTGTGTGTGTCGTTGCTTTTCTCGCTTCAGACGTTAGCCAAACGACAACAGGCACACTGACAAACTAATAAGCTAACAAGCAAGCAAGCGATCAAAGAAGGAAAGCGAGTGTGCAATTTAACAAGCAATGACAGAAAGAAAGAAAGAAAACAAGAAAGAAAGAAAGAAAGAGAAAAAAAAAGAGAAACAAGAAAACAGACAGACAGACAGACAGATAAACAGACAGGCGGACAGACAGACAGACAGACAGACAGACGGACAGACAGACAGACAGACAGACAGACGGACAGACAGACAGACAGACAGATAGACAAACAGACGGACAGACAGAGAGACAAACAGACAGACAGACGGACAGACATACAGACGAACAGACGGACAGACAGACAGAATGAAGAAAAGAAACAGTGACGCCGTCGAAAAACAGATGGACGAACGAACGAACAAGCAAACAGACAATCGGAAGTCATGTCAGCCGTTTCAAGTGGGGGGGGGGGGGGGGGTGGTGGAGGAAGGGTGGCGGTGGTTGTGGGACATTTTTCCCAAGGAGGAGAAAACATGAGCTTTTAAACTTTTTTTGTAACTATAAACTTAAAACCTCAAGTCAGCGGGAAGAGCTTCGACAGAAAAAAGGCTGAGTAAGGACAGAAAGAAGCTGCCACTAAGCAGATCACACTGACTGTATAATGAACAGCAAACACCCCCTTCCTACCACCTCTCTTTCTGCGTGACTGCCTGAGTGTGTGACTCTGTCTGTCTGTCTGTCTGTCTGTCTGTCTGTCTGTCTGTCTGTCTGTCTCTCTCTCTCTCTCTCTCTCTCTCTCTCTCTCTCTCTCTCTCTCTCTCTCTCTCTCTCTCTCTCTCTCTCTCTCTCTCTCTCTCTCTCTCATCCAGACAGTTCGCATTTGGTATAAGACCAAGTGGAGGGATGTTCTTGTCGCTTGTAAAAGCCTGGCAAGATCTGAGACGGTGAGACGAACTGGTGTCACGAGGTGGAGTGGGCCTTTAAACGTTAAATTAAACTGACCTTTCTTGTGTTTTCAATCTGTCTCTCAAGGTAAACATCAACACGCCTCGCCTCAGTGACGACACTGCGAGAGTCAACGTAGCGTAAAACCGTAACTGTGGTAGCCTCACTAACCCTCCTACTTATCTGTCCGATTAACGGAGTTCATCCTCTGTGTGCATGGGTCTATCAACACCAGCGAGTGATGAATGTCACCATACGCGCACAGGGCTTGGGATCTTTTTTTCTTTCTTCTTTTTTACATTTGGTCAAGTTTTGACTAAATGGTTTAAAAAAAATTTGATAAATGTCTTTGATGACGTCATATCCGGCTTTTTGTGAAAGTTGAGGCGGCACTGTCACGCTCTCATTTTTCAACCAAATTGGTGAAA
>NC_090254.1:44415024-44434085 GCF_037325665.1 Littorina saxatilis | reverse complement strand
TTAAAGGCACAGCAAGCCTCCCGTAAACCATCACAGATACTGTCAGGCTTTTTTACACAGTACAAACACCCTTTCATTTAAACACTCACCGATTGAGAACATCCTAGGTGCCCTCCGTAAAGAGCGAGCAATTTTCAAAGAATTTATTTTTGCGTGGTTTGTCTTGCCCCTGAGCCATCGTGACCCGTGTGATCCAGTTTCCCTTTTTCACAATGTTGTCGTCAGTTAGTAATTTGAATGCGACTCGATGTGAGCTTATCTGCAATTGCACGTTAGTATGTACCTCTGACTATGCACGAAACAAACGGCTGTAGTTCACAAGAACTCTAGCGATGGCTTTTGACTGTTCAGAGGAACTGGCGATAGGCATAAACCGTCGTCTGCTACGAGAACCACGATCTTGCGTGACCCTGCTTCCGGGCTTTTCTTTTTTCAAACTTTCAAAACTTCGAATTGTACGGATCTTGTCTTGATGAAAAAAGAATTCTTTTATGATTTAAGAATGTTTGTGTAACAAGCTGTCAATTTATTATTTAGATTTTAAAAGTTAGGTCTAGCGCCAACACGCACCACGGTCCGATTGTCTGAGAGACAATCCGCAAAATTAATTCTTTAAAAATTGCTCGCTCTTTACGTAGGGCACCTAGGATGTTCTCGTTCGGTGAGTGTTAAACGAAAGGGTGTTTGTACTGTGTATAAAAGCCTGACAGTATCTGTGATGGTTTACGGGAGGCTTGCTGTGCCTCTAAGATTATTTAGATTTGACATTAACAAAACAAATCAAAAACAAGAAAAAGAAAAAACGGACAAAAACGAAAAAACAAAAATACTGCGGACTTCCTGGCAGCCACTGGTCTGAGGATTTAGCACGGCCATCAACATCGAACGCAGAAGAAGAAGAAGAAACAAGTCGCGTAAGGCGAAAATACAATATTTAGTCAAGTAGCTGTGGAACTCACAGAATGAAAGTGAACGCAATGTAATTTTTCAGCAAGACCGTATACTCGTAGCATCGTCAGTCCACCGCTCATGGCAAAGGCAGTGAAATTGACAAGAAGAGCGGGGTAGTAGTTGCGCTAAGAAGGATAGCACGCTTTTCTGTACCTCTCTTTGTTTTAACTTTCTGAGCGTGTTTTTAATCCAAACATATCATATCTATATGTTTTTGGAATCAGGAACCAACAAGGAATAAGATAAAGTGTTTTTAAATTAATTTCGAAATTTACTTTTGATAATAATTTTTATATTTTTAATTTTCAGAGCTTGTTTTTAATTCAAATATAACATATTTATATGTTTTTGGAATCAGAAAATGATGGAGAATAAGATAAACGTAAATTTGGATTGTTTTATAAAAACAAAAATAGTTTTTTTTTAAATTTTCAGATTTTTAATGACCAAAGTCATGAATTAATTTTTAAGCCACCAAGCTGAAATGCAATACCGAAGTCCGAGCTTCGTCGAAGATTACTTGACCAAAATTTCAACCAACTTGGTTGAAAAATGAGAGCGTGACAGTGCCGCCTCAACTTTTACGAAAAGCCGGATATGACGTCATCAAAGACATTTATCGGAAAAAAGAAAAAAATGTCCGGGGATATCGTACCCAGGAACTCTCATGTCAAATTTCATAAAGATCGGTCCAGTAGTTTAGTCTGAATCGCTCTACACACACACACAGACACACACAGACACAGACACACACACACACACACACACACACACACACACACACACACACACACACACACACATACGCACATACACCACGACCCTCGTCTCGATTCCCCCCTCGACGTTAAAACATTTAGTCAAAACTTGACTAAATATAACAAGTCGCGTAAGGCGAAAATACAATATTTAGTCAAGTAGCTGTCGAACTCACAGAATGAAACTGAACACAATGCCATTTTTCAGCAATACTCGTAGCATCGTCAGTCCACCGCTCATGGCAAAGGCAGTGAAATTGACAAGAAGAGCGGGGTAGTAGTTGCGCTAAGAAGGATAGCACGCTTTTCTGTACCTCTCTTCGTTTTAACTTTCTGAGCGTGTTTTTAATCCAAACATATCATATCTATATGTTTTTGGAATCAGGAACCGACAAGGAATAAGATGAAAGTGTTTTTAAATTGATTTGGACAATTTAATTTTCATAATAATTTTTATATATTTAATTTTCAGAGCTTGTTTTTAATCCGAATATAACATATTTATATGTTTTTGGAATCAGCAAATGATGGAAAATAAGATAAACGTAAATTTGGATCGTTTTATAAATTTTTGATTTTTTTTTACAATTTTCAGATTTTTAATGACCAAAGTCATTAATTAATTTTTAAGCCACCAAGCTGAAATGCAATACCGAACCCCGGGCTTCGTCGAAGATTACTTGACCAAAATTTCAACCAATTTGGTTGAAAAATGAGGGCGTAACAGTGCCGCCTCAACTTTCACGAAAAGCCGGATATGACGTCATCAAAGACATTTATCAAAAAAATAAAAAAAACGTTCGGGGATTTCATACCCAGGAACTCTCATGTCAAATTTCATAAAGATCGGTCCAGTAGTTTAGTCTGAATCGCTCTACACACACACACACACACACACACACACAGACAGACAGACACACACACACACACACACACACACACACACACACGCACATACACCACGACCCTCGTTTCGATTCCCCCTCGATGTTAAAATATTTAGTCAAAACTTGACTAAATATAAAAACCCGACAGAGTTATTTCCAAGTTCGGCAATTAGGGAACTGTTAGAAAAGATGAGCTTCAGATATGTTTAATAACACGAATAAACGAGATTCATTCTCTCTTCCTCAAGTAACGTTTGTCATTTCAAGCTGGTCATGAGGATGAAGACGAGTACAAATGTCCAAACGAGCGCATGCGTAGAAGCCATACAGTCAAGTCACAAAAAAAGAAACAAGTCGCGTAAGGCGAAAATACAACATTTAGTCAAGTAGCTGTCGAACTCACAGAATGAAACTGAACGCAATGCAACGCAGCAAGACCGTATACTCGTAGCATCGTCAGTCCACCGCTCATGGCAAAGGCAGTGAAATTGACAAGAAGAGCGGTTTGAATAAGATTTATAGTCCAGTGAGGTTACCCTCATGGAAATTCGGGCTGCTTTCTCCCTGGGGAAAGCGAGCTGCCATACAATATACGGCGCTACCCATATTTTTTTTCCTGCATGCGTGTATTCATGTTTCCTGTTTTTATATTTAGTCAAGTTTTGACCAAATATTTTAACATCGAGGGGGAATCGAAACGAGGGTCGTGGTGAATGTGCGTGTGTGTGTGCGTGTGTGTGTGTGTGTCTGTGTGTGTGTGTAGAGCGATTCAGACTAAACTACTGGACCGATCTTTATGAAATTTGACATGAGAGTTCCTGGGTATGAAATCCCCGAACGTTTTTTTCATTTTTTTGATAAATGTCTTTGATGACGTCATATCCGGCTTTTCGTGAAAGTTGAGGCGGCACTGTCACGCCCTCATTTTTCAACCAAATTGGTTGAAATTCTGGTCAAGTAATCTTCGACAAAGCCCGGACTTCGGTATTGCATTTCAGCTTGGTGGCTTAAAAATTAATTAATGACTTTGGTCATTAAAAATCTGAAAATTGTAAAAAAAAATAAAAATTTATAAAACGATCTAAATTTACGTTTATCTTATTCTCCATTATTTGCTAATTCCAAAAACATATAAATATGTTATATTCGGATTAAAAACAAGCTCTGAAAATTAAATATATAAAAATTATTATCAAAATTAAATTGTCCAAATCAATTTAAAAACACTTTCATCTTATTCCTTGTCGGTTTCTGATTCCAAAAACATATAGATATGATATGTTTGGATTAAAAACACGCTCAGAAAGTTAAAACAAAGAGAGGTACAGAAAAGCGTGCTATCCTTCTTAGCGCAACTACTACCCCGCTCTTCTTGTCAATTTCACTGCCTTTGCCATGAGCGGTGGACTGACGATGCTACGAGTATACGGTCTTGCTGAAAAATGGCATTGCGTTCAGTTTCATTCTGTGAGTTCGACAGCTACTTGACTAAATATTGTATTTTCGCCTTACGCGACTTGTTAGTAGTTACGCTGAGAAGGATAGCACGCTTTTCTGTACCTCTCTTCGTTTTAACTTTCTGAGCGTGTTTTTAATCCAAACATATCATATCTATATGTTTTTGGAATCAGGAATCGACAAGGAATAAGATGAAAGTGTTTTTAAATTGAATTCGAAAATTTAATTTTGATCATAATTTTTATATTTTTAATTTTCAGAGCTTGTTTTTAATCCAAATATAACATATTTATATGTTTTTGGAATCAGAAAATGATGGAGAATAAGATAAATGTAAATTTGGATCGTTTTATAAAAAAAATATATTTTTTACAATTTTCAGATTTTTAATGACCAAAGTCATTAATTAATTTTTAAGCCACCAAGCTGAAATGCAATACTGAAGTCCGGGCTTCGTCGAACATTACTCAACCAGGAATCAGGAATCGACAAGGAATAAGATGAAAGTGTTTTTAAATTGAATTCGAAAATTTAATTTTGATAATAATTTTTATATTTTTAATTTTCAGAGCTTGTTTTTAATCCAAATATAACATATTTATATGTTTTTGGAATCAGAAAATGATGGAGAATAAGATAAATGTAAATTTGGATCGTTTTATAAAAAAAATATATTTTTTACAATTTTCAGATTTTTAATGACCAAAGTCATTAATTAATTTTTAAGCCACCAAGCTGAAATGCAATACTGAAGTCCGGGCTTCGTCGAACATTACTCAACCAAAATTTCAACCAATTTGGTTGAAAAATGAGAGCGTGACAGTGCCGCCTCAACTTTCACGAAAAGCCGGATATGACGTCATTAAAGAAACTTGACTAAATGTAAAAAGTAATGAATGGAAGAAAGAAAATAGTGACAAAAAGGAGGGCTGGACCTAAGTAGGGTGAGGGGGGGGGGGGGATTCCAATAGTGGTAGGGGTACATCAGTTGAGGGTGCAAAGCACCCGAGCCTCCAGGGGGGTCCGTGAAATGTTTGAAATCTGGATTAAAATATGTGCAATCTGGGGCATTCCGGGAGTATTGTCATGAGTTTTAAAGGCAAAACAAACATTTATTTATATATTAATATTTTTTTTTTTTTTACCCTTGCATGGTCAGGCCAGGGGGGGGGGGGGGTCTGGGCAACAGGACCCCCCCCCCCCCCCCAGGGACCGGCCCTGGAAAGAAAGAAAGAACGAGAGAAAGAAAGAGATAAAGAGATCAGGGGAATAAAGTCTGACTGATTGACTGACTGACTACCTGAATTAAAGCAATGAAATAAAAATAAATTTAAAAAAAGAATAAACGAAAGATAAAAGACAGAAAGAAAGAATAAAGGAGTGATAGAAAGAAAGAAACAAACAAAATGAGTGAATGAATTGGTGAATGATTCTTCTTCTTCTTCCCGTGGGGGACCGGATCCAATTTCTTGAATGTTGAAGGTCCCGATTAAACGAATGAATAAATTGCTTTGCAAAATACCAAATAAAAATAAGAAAAAGAACAGAGAAACTGATCAAAATGAATGAATGAAGGAAAAAAGAATGAATTGACGACAAAATTAACGAACGAATGAACAAGTGAACGAATGAACAAGTGAACGAACGAACGAACGAACGAACGAACGAACGAACGAACGAACGAGCAAACGAACGAACGAACGAACGAACGAACGGACGAACGAACGAACGAACAAACGAACGAACGAAAGAACGAACGAACGAACGAACGAACGAACTAACTAACCAACTAACCAACCAATGAATGAACGAACGAACGAACCAACAAACGAATGAACGATGAAAAAAGCGTTCCACAAAAATCGGTGAACTTTGTACAATAATCTTATGCTGCCAGTCCCAACAACACTGACACAATATTGATTGCTGAAATGTAAACTTGTCAACACAAATAAAATGATATGACAGCAAACTCTGCTGTAAATCGCTGAAGATATGTAAAATTAGTATGATATTATGATATTCTTCTTCTTCTTCCAAAAGTAAAGCATGCTGGGATTGGATGAATCACATAGGAAGCTGTGAGGACAACAACATTATTATCAAATATGTTACAAATTTACAACTTCACAAACATTGTGCACTTTTGACTGAAATGTTTCTTTTTTGAACACTAGTGTTTTCCATGTGTGCTACTTTTGCTAGAAGAATGATGCACTATGTCACGTTGTTTTCAACTGGTTGCAGAAAGTGTGTTTAAAAGTGGAACACTTTAGTTTAAAGTTCGGAAGTTTAAAGAGAGGTGGTTTAGCGCAAAGACCCGTTTGGATAGGGTTGTTGGCTATTTGGATTTAATCTAGTGTACTCTTTGATTAAATGTGTTTTCTTTGTATGCAACAAAAACAAATTATATCGATTTGTTTGATAAGGTGTTATATAGTAAAGTCTTGGGTAACGTTTATTTTCTTTGTATGCAAAAAAACAAAAAAAAACTCTCTTTTAAATTTCCAAAATAATCGTTTGAAAAAAAATGTCACCATATCATGATTAACCCTAGAAAAATATATTTTACAAAAAGCTCTGCGATCATAAATTATTGTAAAGGATAACACAATTCAGACAAGAGGCGAAGCCATCAAGGCTCACGTAAGAAATCGACAAACAGTAACACAAACTCAATCACTCCGTCACACACACACACACACACACACACACACACACACACACACACACACACACACACACACACACACACACACACACACACACACACACACACACACACACACACACACACAGAAAGAGCATAGGTGAAACTGTGCAAGAAAGCGAGACACTAGATCTAGATCTGTCTGTCTGCATGTAGCCTACTTACAGGGACACGACTGCCAACTAGTCTCGGCCAGCTCAAAATAATAATGACCGAGACTTTCAGTACTTCCTTCGCGTGACGTCTAACCCTCTTACGTCATAATGTGACGTCAATGTAATGTGACGTCTTCAAATGTTAGAGTTTCTACCACAGACATACACACGCACGCACGCACGCACATACGCACGCACGCACAGACAGACAAAGTTACGATCGCATAGGCTACACTTACGTGAGCCAAAAACCAACATAACAATCTATTAGCTAGATATTGTGTCTCACTTCTATGTATTTGTGTGAAGAAAAAGCAACATAAGGTAAAAATTCAACAGGACAAAAATATACATGCACACAAGAACTCCAAATGAATTCCTTGCTAAACAGACAAATAATTTTCAAATTTAACAATGTTTCCCTACTTTAGTGGACAATTATTCAAGAAATAACCCCCTGATTACAATTAAAATTTAAAGATGTTTCTCTTTGTTACCGGAACATGTGTTTCAAGACATACCCCCCCCCCCCCCCTCCCTCCCCCCTAATGCTTTTAAAATGTGATTCCTTTCTTTCTTTTAGCGTACCGTATAACACTTGTAGCTATATATCTAGTTAAATTGTTGTGGCTTATCTTTGCACATGTTTACGTTGATGGTTAATCATTCATGAATTATTCATTAAAATGTCGACGCGGTACAAAACAAAGCAAAAGAATACAACATAATTATTTAGAATACCAAACAAAAAAAACAAACAACAACAAAAGATGAAAAAAAAGTACAAAAAAACACAGGCTATTGTCAGCAATTAAAACGATACATGTGTCTGCATGTCACAACAACAATACATGTATGTACACAATATGTGCGTAACAAAATATTTTCCTTGTTGGAGATATGTCACGTACTGAGAACAAAAAACTAAATAATACTCTTTGTTTTGAAATGTCCACATTAAATAAGTACAAACAAAACCTGCAAACAAAACAAATCCTTCATTAATTTCACAGCTGAAACGCACAAAGCAGGCTTTTTTTCTGTTGGAAACATTTCAAAACCGCACAGAAAAAATAGCTCTTTTCAATCAAGTTGTTTCGAATTCAAAGCCCAATCCTTTGTGTGTGAACGATTTGGCTGACCATCTGAGACCCGCCAGGCTTTTACTTGGGACAAGACCAGACTTTTACTTGGGACAAGACCAGACTTTTACTTGGGACAAGACCAGACTTTTACTTGGGACAAGACCTGCAGACTTTTACTTGGGATAAGACCAGGTTTTTACTTGGGACAAGACCAGACTTTTACTTGGGACAAGACCAGACTTTTACTTGGGATAAGACCAGGTTTTTACTTGGGATAAGACCAGACTTTTACTTGGGATAAGACCAGGCTTTTACTTGGGACAAGACCAGACTTTAATCTTGGGATAAGACCAGACTTTTACTTGGGACAAAACCAGACTTTTACTTAGGATAAGACCAGACTTTTACTTGGGATAAAACCAGACTTTTACTTGGGACAAAACCAGACTTTTACTTAGGATAAGACCAGACTTTTACTTGGGATAAAACCAGACTTTTACTTGGGTTAAGACCAGACTTTTACTTGGGTTAAGACCAGACTTTTACTTGGGATAAGACCACACTTTTACTTGCGACAAGACCAGACTTTTACTTGGGACAAGACCAGACTTTTACTTGGGACAAGACCAGACTTTTACTGGGGACATGACCAGACTTTTACTTGGGACAAGACCAGACTTTTACTTGGGATAAGACCAGACTTTTACTTGGGACAAGACCAGACTTTTACTTGGGACAAGACCAGACTTTTACTTGGGATAAGACCAGGCTTTTACTTGGGATAAGACCAGGCTTTTACTTGGGATAAGACCAGGCTTTTACTTGGGACAAGACCAGACTTTTACTTAGGACAAGACCAGACTTTTACTTGGGATAAAACCAGACTTTTACTTAGGATAAGACCAGACTTTTACTTAGGATAAGACCAGGCTTTTATTTGGGATAAAACCAGACTTTTACTTCGGATAAGACCAGACTTTTACTTAGGATAAGACCAGACTTTTACTTGGGATAAGACCAGACTTTTACTTAGGACAAGACCAGACTTTTACTTGGGACAAGACCAGACTTTTACTTGGGACAAGACCAGACTTTTACTTGGGACAAGACCAGACTTTTACTTGGGACAAGACCAGGCTTTTACTTGGGATAAGACCAGGCTTTTACTTGGGATAAGACCAGGCTTTTACTTGGGACAAGACCAGACTTTTACTTGGGATAAGACCAGACTTTTACTTAGGACAAGACCAGACTTTTACTTGGGACAAGACCAGACTTTTACTTGGGACAAGACCAGACTTTTACTTGGGACAAGACCAGACTTTTACTTGGGACAAGACCAGACTTTTACTTGGGATAAGACCAGGCTTTTACTTGGGACAAGACCAGACTTTTACTTGGGACAAGACCAGACTTTTACTTGGGATAAGACCAGACTTTTACTTGGGACAAGACCAGGCTTTTACTTGGGATAATACCAGACTTTTACTTGGGACAAAACCAGACTTTTACTTAGGATAAGACCAGACTTTTACTTGGGATAAAACCAGACTTTTACTTGGGTTAAGACCAGACTTTTACTTAGGATAAGACCAGGCTTTTATTTGGGATAAAACCAGACTTTTACTTCGGATAAGACCAGACTTTTACTTAGGATAAGACCAGGCTTTTACTTGGGATAAGACCAGACTTTTACTTGGGACAAGACCAGACTTTTACTTGGGACAAGACCAGACTTTTACTTGGGACAAGACCAGACTTTTACTTGGGACAAGACCAGACTTTTACTTGGGACAAGACCAGACTTTTACTTGGGACAAAACCAGACTTTTACTTAGGATAAGACCAGACTTTTACTTGCGACAAGACCAGACTTTTACTTGGGACAAGACCAGACTTTTACTTGGGACAAGACCAGACTTTTACTGGGGACATGACCAGACTTTTACTTGGGACAAGACCAGACTTTTACTTGGGATAAGACCAGGCTTTTACTTGGGACAAGACCAGACTTTTACTTGGGATAAGACCAGGCTTTTACTTGGGATAAGACCAGCCCTCCACTTGAACACACGCCAGAGATTAACGTCATGACTGTTTTCTGTGCAGAGTTGGATGTTTTTGCTGAAATAATTTGTCAAAAAGCAAGCCAGCAGAACTGTTTTTACGGGAAGACCTGTGCCTTTAATCTGTGTCCCTTTAAGGCACACTAACAACTGTTGCGTCGCTTGTCTTTAACAAAACAAAAAACAAAACAAACATGGTATCAAACGAAGTCAACAAGAAAGTATATATATATATATATATGTATTTATCCTACATACGTGAGAGAGACACCCGTGAGATAATAATCGTTCAAATCACACGTGTGTATATCATGTAAATGAGGTCATGTCAAGCAAGTCTGGCAGGGACCTGTTTTTCCACTGCTTATGATGCCAAAGTCACCGAGACAAACGTCATTATAGAAACAAAACTTGCGCTCGCTAATTACCCTCGATGAATCTTTAGAACTAACACGTCACGCCACACTTTCAGAGTGACGTTTCTTTGCTTTGACGTAATAGATTGCACGAGGCTTTAGAAGAGATCGAGGTTCCAAAACAAGCGTCTTCAATTTAGCTGCCTCGTCTGCAAGACATTTTCAGTCAAATACACGTAAGTACAGTATGTAGGATAAACAGAATACTACATGGCTTGCTGTGTCGTACCAGATTTACACTCGTTGCTTTTTCAAATAGTGAACAGCTCGCTTTCGCTCGCAGTTCAATATTTAAAAAAACAACTCGTGTAAATCTGGTACGACACAGCAAGCCATGTAGTATTCTCTATATAATATATATTTATATAGTCTGGCTGAGGGGCAAGTGTTTTACTTTTTCTAATTATGTATTAAAAAAAATTAAAGCACATTTTACATATATAGTGTCAAAATGACTTGTTTCCAGCGTCCATGGTTTTAGCCTTGTGTACACAAATGTTCACAAATCAAGAGATCAGACGTAAAATGTATACACGAAAAGCTAAGAGCCCCAGGCTCAACGTTGCTTTGATCTTTTTTTTTAAACAATACAAAACGACCTCCGCTGACTCCTCTGTACACTATACACCCAATTTACTCTTGCGGAAAACACAAAATATATTCCATCTTATCAACTATACTCAACCTTTCTCTATTTGTAAAGTAAGTTTTGTAAACACCTCTTGTAACAACGATGCTGCAAAGGACAATTTCAAGCTCAAAATAAAATAGAATCAAGATCTACTTTTCTTTATTTGGTGTTTAACGTCGTTTTCAACCGTTCAAGATTATATCGCGACGGGGAAAGGGGGGGGGGGGGATGGGAATAGAGCCACTTGTTAATTGTTTCTTGTTCACAAAAGCACTAATCAAAAAAATTGCTCCAGGGGCTTGCAACGTAGTACAATATATTACCTTACTGGGAGAATGCAAGTTTCCAGTACAAAGGACTTAAAGGCACAGTAAGCCTCCCGTAAACCATCACAGAGCTCCCCGAGCGTCTAAATACAGTACAAGCATACTTCCATTTGAACGCTCACCGAACGGGAACATCCTGGCTGCTTTCTGTCGAGCGTGAGACATTTTCAAAGAATTTATTTTCGTAGACTTGTTCCGTTAACAACAACGGCGCCTCGTTTTTGCGCTAGACCTAACTTTTAAAATCTAAATAATAAATTGACAGCTTGTTACACAAACATTCTTTAATCATAAAAGAATTCGTTTTTCATCAAGACAAGATCAGAACAATTCGAAGTTGTGAAAGTTTAAAAAAAAGAAAAGCCCGGAAGCAGGGTCACGCAAGGGTCGTAGCAGACGACGGCCGGTTTATCAGTGCAAATCGCCGTTCCTCTCAACAGTCAAAAGCCATCGCTAGAGTTCTTGTGAACCACAGCCGTTGTTTCGTGCATAAAAAAAACGTGCTATTGTAGATAAGCTCACGTCGAGTCGCATTCAAATGACTAACTATGACGACTGCATTGTGAAAAGGGAAAACTGGATCACACGGGTTCACGATGGCTCAGGGGTAAGATAAACCACGCAAAAATAAATTCTTTGAAAATTGTTCGCTCTTTACGGAGGGCACCTAGGATGTTCTCAATTGGTGAGTGTTTAAATGAAATGGTGTTTGTACTGTGTGTAAAAGTCTGACCGTATCTGTGATGGTTTACGGGAGGCTTACTCTGCCTTTAACATTTCTTACATACTGCTTGACTAAAATCTTTACAAACATTGACTATATTCTATACAAGAAACACTTAACAGGGGTAAAAGGAGAAACAGAATCCGTTAGTCGCCTCTTACGACATGCTGAGGAGCATCGGGTAAATTCTTCCCCCTAACCCGCGGGGGGCAAATAAATCAAGATCTAGAGGAAGGGATGCTAATGCGGGTAAATGAGACTCCGACGTCCATGACGCCACATACACAGTACCTACAGCCTATTTTGGAAACTCGGCGTTGTACCCTGTAACCAAAAATAAACATAATCCAACCAAAAAAGCACACATAAATAAGCTAAAACCAAAAAAATCTCATTGTGAGATTTTGAAATATAAAATTAAAATTCATCACGACAATTCAACAATCCATGCACATCAAAGCTCTACAGATGCATACAGAAGAAAATCCATGCAAGCATCAGTGGTTTTAAGAGTGAACTTCCGACAATACTGAAGGGTTTTGAAAAGATAGGAAGTAACCACGTAGACTGAAGTGAGAGTCGGTCATAAGTGTCCTTCACTGAAGTGCATGGGAAGTAACTGCGGAACCTTCGTGTATAATGTAAAGACACAGAGAGAGCGGTTTGAGTAAGGTCCCCTACTGAAGTGGTTCAGGGGACGTAAGAAAGCCCTGATCATAAAGTCGTGTTTTCGAGGCAAACAAATTATTGCTCAAAACGCTGCATTACTCTCCATTATTTGCTTTACCTTTCGCTTCAAAATATTCATTGGTCAAAACCCTCTGAAAACCTTGACGCCAGAACAGACAGAACTCTAAATCCTGTGTTTTAGCGGCAGTATTTTCATTGCTCAAAATTCCGTGTTTTGGTAGTAGAACCGAATTATCGCAATACTCACTGATTTAGTTGCAACAGATCCATTACTCACAATCCTGTGTTTTATTTTTAATGTCAAAACGGTTATATGGTCAGAATCCTTTGTTCATAGTCATTTCTCAAGATGAGTGATTCAACGGCAATAGTCATTTCTCAAGATCCAGTGATTTAGCGGCAGAAGAGTCATTTCTCAAGATCCATTGATTTAGCGGCAATAGTCATTTCTCAAGATCCAGTGATCTAGCGGCAATAGTCATTTCTCAAGATCCAGTGATTTAGCAGCAATAGTCATTTCTCAAGATCCAGTGATCTAGCGGCAATAGTCATTTCTCAAGATCCAGTGATCTAGCGGCAATAGTCATTTCTCAAGATCCAGTAATCTAGCGGCAATAGTTATTTCTCAAGATTCAGTGATTAAGCAGTAATAGTTATTTCTCAAAATCCACCGATAAAGCGGCACTTGAGTCATTTCTCAACATCCAGTGATTTAGCCGCAGAAGAGTCATGGCTTGATATTAAGATCCAGGGATTTAGCGGCAGAAGAGTCATGGCTTAAGTGATTTAGCAACAGAAGAGTCATGGCCTAAGATCCAGTGGTCTGGGTGGCCGAGTGGTACCGCACTTGCGCTCAGAAGCGAGAGGTTGCGAGTTCGACCCTGGGTCAGGGCGTTAGCAATTTTCTCCCCCCTTTCCTAACCTAGGTGGTGGGTTCAAGTGCTAGTCTTTCGGATGAGACGATAAACCGAGGTCCCTTCGTGTACACTATATTGGGGTACGCACGTTAAAGATCCCACGATTGACAAAAGGGTCTTTCCTGGCAAAATTGTATAGGCGTAGATAAAAATGTCCACCAAAATACCCGTGTGACTTGGAATAATAGGCCGTGAAAGGTGGATGCAGCGCCTATAGGCTGTTGATCTACTGGCCGATGTGACTGCGTGATATATTGTGTAAAAAAAATTCCATCTCACACGGCATAAAGCGCTTTGAACTTCGGATAAGGCGCTATATAAATACCCGTTATTATTATTATTATTATTATTATTATTATTATTTAGCGGCAGAAGAGTCATGGCCTAAGATCCAGATATTTAGCGGCAGAAGAATCATGGCCTAAGATCCAGATATTTAGCGGCAGACGAGCCATGGCCTAAGATCCAGTGATTTAGCGACAGAAGAGCCATGGCCTAAGATCCAGTGATTTAGCGGCAGAAGAGTCATGGCCTAAGATCCAGATATTTAGCGGCAGAAGAATCATGGCCTAAGAGTCATGGCTTAATATTAAGATCCAGTGATTTAGCGACAGAAGAGCCATGGCCTAAGATCCAGTGATTTAGCGGCAGAAGAGTCATGGCCTAAGATCCAGATATTTAGCGGCAGAAGAATCATGGCCTAAGATCCAGTGATTTAGCGGCAGACGAGTCATGGCCTAAAATCCAGTGATTTAGCGGCAGAAGAATCCCTGCTCGCAATCCTCGCAGTCATCGTTCTCCCCAGCAGGGTCGTAGGGCTTCAGACAGTTGTTCATCAGGTTCTGGTACGGCCGGTCCTTTGTCACGCACGGCTTGGGAGGGGGGATCGGTTTGAGAGGGGGAGGAGGGGGAGGGAGGGGGAGTTCGGGGAAGGAATCCATTGGGGGATTGGGCAGAGACATGGGACCTTGGTAATACTCGGACATGCAGACGTACTTGTTCTCGCTGTGACGTAATGTGTCGTCGTCATCACAGTGGGGGCTCGAGGCGTTTAGCTCTTGGTAAGGGCTCGAGGCCTCCGAGCCTAGCTCCGCGCTGTAGATCACCTCGCTCCTTCTCCAGAACTTTTTGTAGTTGCGGCTGTCCTCGTTCAAGGGTAGGAGGGCTCTCCTCATGGCAGTGCTGTCTGCAGCCACAGACACGCTAGCAAAATCGCTCATCTCGTCCCAGCCAGAATCCGAGCTTGGACGATGCTGTCTGGGGTAGAATCCGCGGGACATCACACTGTTGCATCCTCCCTCCTCCTCGCTCATTCCGGGTAGGGCGTACCCCCCTCGGACGGTGGGGTAGCCTGGAGGCATGCTCGGACAGGGGTGTACTCTGCGGCTGGGTAGCGTCATGTTGTGAGCGGGCAGGCCTGAGTTGTACAGCGAAGGTACGGACCTGTTCGTTGTTTAAACAAAACTTTATTCACACAACTGTATTCACACAACTTTATTCACACAACTTTATTCACACAACTTTATTCAATTTTGATATCGAAGTCCGAAGCAGATGGACTGCTAACGTTCCAAATCAAGAATTAAAAAAACCAAGAAAGGTTTACTATTTAGGACAAAACGGCACGAGAACCTCGACCTAACAACCTTTAAAGGTGACAAACAAGCACGACAGAAAAATATAAAGAAATGGCACGATGGCAGACATAGTCAACAAACTTTTTTTCAGAACAATAATGCAAAAAAGCAAGACATAAAAAAGAGGTAGTATGGAAAAGAGACCACCACCCCCCCAAAAAAAAACAAAAAAAACAAAACAGAGAGGAAAAAGAGAGGGGAAATAAGCAGAAAGGGAGTAAAATAAATCAAAGAAGACGAACAAGAACAAGAACAAGATAAGGTGAAGCGCCTCTCTTTTGTAGGCGTGACTCTCATGACACTATCACCGACCTGCTCATCCTACGACTCTTCATCAAGTTGCTCTCGAAGGGCGTGGTCGTGGTGTTTCTCGGCCGCTTCATGAATCGCTGCAGAGTCGACGTGATGGCGTCAGCGATCTCCTCCTCCTCCGTATACACGCTACCGTCCATCCGCACGTACCCCGTGTGCAGAGTCGACCCCGTTCCGCAGGCACAGGGCTGGGAGCCGCAGGGGTCAAGGGTGGTGAGGGAGGAAGGGGGTTCGTGGCTGTGGCGGGAGACTTGGGGGGGCTTGGGGGGAGGGGCGGGTCCGTTGCGCGTGGATCTGCGCGCCAGGGTGGAGAAGGGATTCATGCTGAGCGGGCGTGAGGTCCTGTCGCCTGAAAATAGTCCATGGCACAGGCTGTTGGAGGTTAGAGGTGGCTTGCTGTACGTGCTGGGGCGAACACTACACGTCCTCTTCTCAGATTCATGTTGCAATTACCGGAAAACAAAACTATATATCTAGTCAGCAAAGCTGTGCTTGTGTAGCAGTTATGTGTACAATTGCAAATAACGTGTCCATGCAGGGTAGGTCCAATACATTGCCATTGAGTACCCAGGGGTGGTTTTCTGTGCCGGGTACTTTCCTGACACGATGCCTCGACCGAACAGCATTTTGGGCCCGGTCAAATTGTTCAATAATACAACGATTTGAACAAAAACGGATAGTGTGGTCATACACAAGGGCATACACTCTTTGCATCTGTACACTTTGTTTGCACTCTTCACTATTTACTTTACTGGAGGTAAACGTCTTATTTGCGTCAAGAGAGGAATGTCACAAAATGGCGGCTTTCAATCAGCCGATTCTCAGCAAACTAAAATGACAAACAAATAAACAAGGAAAAAGTAGTGAAATATGGTTTGAAAACATATAATTGTTTTGTCTGAGACACACACCAGATACAGCACATTTTGATTTGGTGGAAAATGATGGTTGTATTCCTTTTATCAAGTAGGTCATGCCCCTCTAGCTCTCGGACAGTAGCCTGAGAATGACACTAAGAGTGATCAAACAATTTGTGTGTGTGTGTGTGTGTGTGTGTGTGTGTGTGTGAGGGGGGGGCGGGGGTCGTGTATGGGTGTGTGAGTGCTTATGTGTGTGTGCTCGCTCTCTCTCTCTCTCTCTCTCTCTCTCTCTCTCTCTCTCTCTCTCTCTCTCTCTCTCTCTCTCTCTCTCTCTCTCTAATATACGAAGCAACAATACCACTAGCAGACTATGTTCAACCGATATTACAAGAAAGTGGGGTGAACCCAGGTAGAATGGCCCAAATACCCATTAACCCCTTCCCCTTTTGGTTCATGGAGTCCCCCATTATCATCCCTGATCATGATCTGGGTATAACAAAGAAAGATAACCCTGTGCTTGTCTCATCAATAGTAAGAGAAATAATCTCAAACAGTTACAAAGATCACCTACAAATATTTACTGACGGCTCAAAACAAAATGATGGCCAAGCCGGCTGTGCTTTTGTCATCCCTGACCTCAAAATAACTAAAAAATTCAAACTCAACCAGGATGTGTCCATTTTCACTGCAGAAATGTACGCCACCTTAAGAGCATGCCACTATATCAATGACCTCCCTCAACCCCCAACAAGAGTCGTGATCCTCTCCGACTCAAAATCAGCTCTGACTGCTCTCCAAAATGGTTCCAGAAACCGGGAAGAGCTTCAGACGGAAATACTGTTCCTCTGTCACCAGATCATTGCCTCTGGAACAGAATTGACCCTTATGTACATCCCCTCACACACGGGGATCAGAGGCAATGATATGGCTGACAGAGCAGCAAAAGAATCTGTCACAGATCAAGCAGAATTTCATGACCTCAAATTAACAAAGACGGAAGCAAAACACAAAATGGCCAAAGTTGCCTGGCGTCACTGGGAAACAGAATTAAAAACAGAAGGCGATGCCCATGGTTGGCTTATTCTGCCCCGACAAACAAAACAAAACAGGCCTACACTCCCCACCCCCCTCCTTAAAATACTTCGCAGAATTCGCACGGATGGATGCGCTCACAAGTTCTTTCCCCGTTTCTGTGAATGTGCAAAGTTTATATTTTTTTTACACCTCTTTGACCGCTGCCAATCACTCCAACAAGATTTCCGCAACCAACACACCCTTAATTGTCAACGAACATAAACTGAAACCCCATGAGTTTTTAGATAAACATTGCACGCTTCAATGGAAACCAGCATACACCCTGTGTCTCTCAATACATAAGGCTGAAATAGGACATCTGTTTTGAAAACTTCATCCCCTCTCCTCCTTCCCACCCCTCAACCCTCTCTCCCACCGACCCCCCCCCCCCCCCCCCCCCCCACGCCCAACAACCAAAGCGCCTACAACACCTATCACATAGCTCTATTCAAACAAGGCTAAATCACATACACCGCCCTCCTACCTGAACTTAAGTTCCCCATTCTGATATATTATTTTAGCAAGTTATATTTAATATTCTTATTTGGCTAATAATTATTTTTATGTTTCTAGTTACGTATTTATTTACTTATTCAGCCAGTTCTTTATTACATTATTTTGGCATTATCCAAAAGTCTAAAAAATATTTTACATAAATAAAAAGCAAATAAACCTACAAAACTGCTCCACTTCAACTATATTTCGCGTACACTATGGCAACAACCCCAACAAAATCTCTACTTCCATCCCCATTTTGAAGTATCGCAACAACAGACTTCCAGATCTATAACACGATCATATGTGTTCTCTGTTTGCATGTCTGTCCAGTGTCCTTTCCCCCCGAAAGCATATCAACTCTACCTGTCCCAAGATAGGCCAATTGGTTCTAAGAGGACGTTAAAACTAATTATCATCATCATCTCTCTCTCTCTCTCTCTCTCTCTCTCTCTCTCTCTCTCTCTCTCTCTCTCTCTCTCTCTCTCTCTCTCTCTCTCTCTCTCTCTCTCTCTCTCTCTCTCTCTCTGTGGGAGGGGGGATGCGTGGTGCAGACATAAAGGGAAGTAATCATTACTCACTGCTCGAGCTTTGACTCCTCAGTCGTCGTCGATTGTCGTCTTGTCTGCAACATCGCTTTCGACAGGCGACGACGATGATGAGGAAGATGGCGATGACAACGACTCCAGCGACGACGAATGCAGAGATGATAGCTTTCTCCGGCAAGCCCACAGGAGGAACTGTACGTTATGGTAATAAGACATGATGATGTAACATTCGGCTGCTTGAATGCGGAGAATAAAGAGCATGGAAGCCTCTGCAATGACTAGACTGTGTAGTGTGGAATACCTGTGTGTGCATGTCTGCAGAAGATCATGTTTTGCGGTTGCAAAAGATGGAACGCCAAAA
>NC_090254.1:44345863-44405863 GCF_037325665.1 Littorina saxatilis | reverse complement strand
TGAACCCCGATGATGCTTCCTACTTCGTTGCCCACCACTGTCACAACAGACAGCTCTTCCTCATCACGCAATAGATAACAAGGAAGGAACTATAGGAAGACTTTGACAGGAAGAGAAGAAAGGAAGCACAGACTGAAATATATGGGGAGGTGGTTTTAGTCGTTGCCAAGAACAGAGAATAAGAGAGTCGAGGAGAAAAACAATACTGAAGTGTTAGGATCAAAGATGAATAAATTTGTCGTCATATGTCATTATTGCTGTTGTTGGTGGTGAGGGTGGTGGAGGTGTGTGCGTGTGTGTGTGTGTGTGTGTGTGTGTGTGTGTGTGTGTGTGTGTGTGTGTGTGTGCGTGCGTGCGTGCGTGCGTGCGTGCGTGCGTGCGTGTGTGTGTGTGTATGTGTGTGTGTGTGTGAATGACTTGGACGAAATGTAAAAACGTACAACAATCAACAAAGAAACCATTAATAAATGCAATCAAGCACGCGAAACATTAAGACTTGTTTCGTTTCAAAAAACACCGAAATGGTCGTCAGAGAGTGAAGAAATAAAGAATCGTTATATATGGATTGGACACACCCTCAGGAAACCAACATCCAGCATCACCCGCCAGGCTCTCACTTGGAACCCGCAAAGGAAAATAAAGAGAGGGAGGCCGAGAAACAGCTGGAGGCGGGACACAGAGGCAGAACTGAAGAGGCAAGGCAACAGCTGGGCAGAAGCGGAAAGAACAGCCCAGAACAGGGTGCGATGGGGAAATGTCGTCAATGGCCTATGCTCTGCTGGGGGCAAAGGGCCTAAGTAAGTTAGTAAGTAAGTACATGTTGTATATGTTGATTTCCGTGTTTAATAGTTTTGGAAAGAGACAGAGACGGAGACTGGGAGGGGATAGTGGAACTGGGAGGGGAGTGAGTGTAGGTTAGAGACTGATCAAGATGAGACAGAGACGGACACAGACAGACAGACATAGACAGAGAGGGAGAGAGAGAGAGAGAGAGAGAGAGAGAGAGAGAGAGAGAGAGAGAGAGAGAGAGAGAGAGAGAGAGCAACAGAAGCAGCCCCGACCAAGAGATAGCCAGATAGGGACAGGAAACGGAAAGAGACAGAGAGACAGGAAGACATAGACACAAAAACTGACAGACAGACAGACAGAGAGGGAGAGAGGGAGCAACAGAAACAGCAACGACCAAAAAAAGACAAACGCTCATAATTAACACTTACGAAAAACATGATGAAAATGACACTAGAATCAAAACTACCTCAACAAACGCCAGCTCTGTTACCACCCCCACCACCACCACGAACAACAACAACAATAACAACAACGCCCACAACCACATCAACAACAACAACAACAACAACAACAACAAATACGAGAACACAAATACGAGAACAACAACAAAGCACCACGACTACCAAAGAAAACAACAACACTAAAAGGCCAACTTCTCGTGAAAACAATAATTATACGGATCACAATCTCAGATGAGGCCAGGCTTTGCATAGAATAACACCATCCCTCCCCTTGATCACGTGCACACACACACACACACACACACACACACACGCACACACACACACACACACACACACACACACACACAACTGCCTCTGAATATTTTGAGGAATTAATTATGAAAAAGCCATTGTAAAGAAATTAATTCATCAAAAAGTTCCATTTCACCACAGCAAGCGATCAGGATGTTGATTTTTGGTATATGTGTCCAACTGGAGGGACGGTCTTGTTACATCCAAAAGTCGGGCCAGATCTGAGATAGTGAATCGAATGAGCGCTTCTGGGGTGATAACGCGAGACAACTCCTGTGATCTTGCCGCGAGGTTCTGCCTGTTACCATTGTCTTTTTACCGTATAAAATGCACGACTTACACACGAACTGTTACCAAAGCGACATGCTATTTGGGACCAATGCACGTTTTTTTCCTTTCTCGTGTAGATTCCGCCAGTTACCAGCCGAAAGAAAGAAGGGGCGTAACCTCACCAGAACCGCCCATTCAAGGTTTCAAGGTTTCAGAGGGCTCATCATAGGGGGCCCTCCAAGGGGCATGGGGATGAGTAATGTAATTAACATATGCAGCAATTATATACAACAAAGGCATGGAAATTGATCAATTATCACGTTGCCAGGAATAACAAGAAATATAAAACACAGTCAAGTTAACCACACACACACACACACACATCAGGGCCGGACCCAGGGGGGGGTTCCAGGGGTTCCGGAACCCCACCCCTGGAAAAAGCATGTACCTTGTTTTGAGTGTTGTTTTTTTTACTTGTTTTAGCACCAAAACAATGCTGTTCTTAACCCTCAAAACAAGGCCAGGAATGCACCAGATTGCACAGATTTTAACCGTTTTTCAAACATTTTCCGGGGGAGCATGCCCCCGGTCCCCCCTAGTTCGCGCGCCTGCTTTGCAGGCGCGCGCTTGTGGCTTCGCCACTTCGCTGATTTGCCCCCCCAAAAAAGGAGGAACCCCCCCCCCCCTTACAACTCATTTGGTCCGGCCCTGCACATATATATACACACACACACACACACACACACACACACACACATATATATATATATATATACATACACACACACACACACACACACGAACACACATGACATAAAGATAGCCGATATGCACACGCAGACAAACATAGCTGGACAAACGCACACGGACGCACACACCATATGGGCATCATGCAAACTAGCAACAGAGAACACACACAAAATTAAAAACACTATTTACACAATTCACGAGAATGAGTGTGCCTTGTGTTGTATGAGATGTTACTTCGTTCACGAGCCAAAAGAAAAAAATTATGTTTGTTGCATTCAGATAATAAAGTTTTATTGAATTGAATTGAATTGAATTGAATTGAATTGAACCTTACCTGGAGTTATACCCCACAGACAGGTAAAAGCCAAGACGCCGCACAGAAGATTCACCGCTTTGTTCTTCATAATGTCACTGTCCAATCTTCTTTTTCGAGTTCACCAGTGCAAGCCCACATTATATTGTCCTGTTCGCCTTTTCTTCTCATTCGTTGACTTGTTTCACTGTTTTATTTTATTACTTTTGCTGGTGCGTTGAAGAAGTGGCCTTGGGTTTTCAATATTTTCCCTGTTTAGTTCAATTTAACTTTTCAAGCGCATACGTCTTGGACCCGCATATATTGTACTGCCTCATTTGTATTCCTCATTATTTAACAATTTGTTCTCACTGTTTTTTTCACTAGATTCCAGCGTACCCAGTAACTGGCATTGGATGTTGTATTATTTTCACCGTCAGTCCAATTCTCTTTTTCCAGTATATTAGCATAGACCCACATGCCTGGTTGTGTCGGCCTTCTCATTATTGCAACTTTTCCCGCATTCTTTTCAATGTATTGTTTTCCAGCGCAGAGATGAACTTATACAGTATTAGATTTTCATTGAGTCACAGTTTTGTCAAATTCATAATTTTGTCCAGTGCCTAGTATAGGCCAACATACACTGACGACTCTATCATCGCTGTTTCTCTCGTCGTTTCCTTTCTTCTGGTTTTCATTGTTTGTACTTGCCAGTCCAAAAGACGACTGCTAGCAATCCAAGAAATAGTTGAAGAGCGTGTGTGACTTAACTGACACATCCTCCTAACACTCCCATAGACGTTACAAAGGCGGTAGGACGAACATGTGACAGATGACTATTAACAGCGACGCGCGATTATTCAGGAATGAAGGTGCAATGGTCAATGTAAAACTGAGGCGACACACCCGTGACAGTTCCTGAGACACCGTGTACAGCCCCAACACAAGGAAGGCTAAACAAAAACGTTTTTAAACAAACCCACAGTAATGCTTGAGATAATTAAAAAAAAAAAAAAAAAAGAAGGCTAAGACTGCTCTTCAGATTGAACCCGAGGATGACGTCACAACATCTTTTTTGTACCGAAAATTCAGTGCAAGTAGCTTCGTGAAGGTGATTTCCAGAATCGACTTCGCCCATATCAGGTTTTGAATTGTAGGACTGATCAACCGTCACCAGGAATGTAGATGCCCCTCGTGAAATCCAACACACTCACACACACGAGACAGAAGCTGAAAGTCGTTTTCTTTCTCCGTTCTGCAAACGGCTCGAAATTAACCACTGCCGAGCGAACCTCGGGTTTTTGAAGATCAGTTAGTATATATATCATACTTACATCTCTTGCTCTTGACTCAAACGGAAGTTACTATTACGTATACGGAAGGAATTCTCGGTTTGGGATCATACTTAAGTCATCTATCAGTTGTTTTCTTTTTCTCAGGAGCTGATGGCTGTTCAAATAAGGAAACTTTGGAAAATCCACTATGAGCTTGAAAAGGGAACTGCTGTGTAGAGCCGTAGAAAATGCAGACATTAAGGGTCAAATGCAAATGTGAAGTTAGCCTCTGTGTGTGTGCGTGTGTGTGCGTGTGTGTGTGTGTGTGTGAGTGTGAGTGTGTGTGAGTGTGAGTGTGTGTGAGTGTGTGTGTGTGTGTGTGTGTGTGTGTGTGTGTGTGTGTGTGTGTGTGAGAGAGAGAGAGAGAGAGAGAGAGAGAGACACACACACACACACACACACACACACACACACACACACACACACACACACACACACACACACACACACACACACACACACACACACACACACACACGCACATATATATATATATTATTTTGACCTTCAGACCAATGAATATCAACAAATTCATTGGATGTATTTTTAGATATCTGCCATTGTGCTTATGTCACCAACAACACACTTGGCGGACATCCATGTACCCGTGTATCAGCCGTCCACCCCTTACCCACCCTACCCCACCCTTCACGCTCCACCCTGGTCTTTTTTTGTCCGTGAGCTTGACCAAATAGGGTCATACAAAAACTTTCTCTCCGTTTTGGGGACAATTTGATACGTGAAGTAAAGTTGTTTGCTATTTGTTTTTCGTGGAACAGTGTGTAAAATAGACGAGATTCTGGGTTTTTTGGGTTGTGTTGTTGCTGAATTCACTTTGTGACAGACACCAGTTTCATCTGCAAATCTAATTGAGCAAAAAATTCCCATGCAGCATAAAAAGCATCCAGGCTGGAAGGTCATACCCCAATGTAAAAGCCTGGTCAGATCATCATCATCATCACCATCATCATCATCATCATCATCATCATCATCATCATCATCATCATCACCATCACCACCATCATCATCATCATCATCATCATCATCATCATCATCATCACCATCATCATCATCATCATCATCATCATCATCATCATCATCATCATCACCATCACCACCATCATCATCATCATCATCATCATTATCACCATCATCATCACCATTACCACCATCATCATTATCATCATCACAGGAATGGGAATTCCAAAATAGAAACAACTCTGCAAAATAGTCCGAGGTTTAGGGGCACAGGGGCAGAAGCCCCCCGGAAGGAAAACGAATGTTAGCATTTTAGACCAATATTTTGACAGTTCTTGTGTAAGCAAATAATGGATAGAGCACAGGAGCTTGTATCCAATCGCCAGTCCACTACTACGACATACTACTACTATATAGTATATACAGTGCCGTAGCACAGCTCCTAAAAGTGGTCCGGCCATAAAAAAAATAAAAAGGTACTTTTCCCGGGAAACGAAAAACGTGAACTAAGGTAGATAACTCAGATGTCTCTTCAGTGCAAAACGCGATGGCTCAGTGGATCAGTAATGCGTCTCAGTCGGTGCATACGCAGTTTGCCTTTTAGTTTTACTTTAGATTTAGATCTATAGTCTTCACTTGTGAATGTCAATTAGTGACAATTTCTCGCTTAACGCTGTCATTGTGCGATCTAAGTCACGACCCCTCCTTCCTCCTAACACAGCGCTGAAGCTTATGAAGACGATTTTTTTTTTTTAACAAAAAACTGGTCCGGCTATGGCCGGAGTGGCCGGTAGGGCTGCTACGGCCCTGATATAGTAGTAGTATGTCGTAGTAGTGGACTGTAAATAATGATCGACCGGCGATTGGATACAAGCTCCTGTGGGATAGAGAGACAATAGTTTACATATATAGCTATTCTGATGGACACGTGGGGGAATTCGGGGGCTGTGATGGGACGGATGGTCTCTTCCGATCATCAAAGCATAATGCTACGGAAGTCGGCCATTTTTGCCAATATCCAAAAGCATATTGGCAATAACAAAGACGCATGGTTCCGGTTTACCCATCTGTACCACACGATGTTTAAATCGACAACAGCATACACTGACAACTTGAAATTCTTCTCGGGAATGTTTTTCAGCTTTACAAATGTCGATAGCATACCACTTTCTGCTAACTTCCCGATGAAACAGGACTAAACCATTTATTTTCTGTCCCTAAACACCACAAAAGGCCCAAAGTCGAAAGATGTAGTACAAACAGGGGAGTAAAACGCAAGAGCCGTTTTTGTGTGCCTGTGTGAGCTCAGTTGCCGACTGACACAAACTTTCGCATTCGGCTTTTCTTATCTCGTAACTCCACACTAAATACCCCACGTCCCCTCTGAAGTATTGATGTACAACCGATGGCACTAACATTCATGTAGTCGTTTATAGCTGAGGTTGAAAAATTCGCTTCATGACGAGACAAGTATAGATTTATGCCATTCACCCAAACTGAAAACTTCGCTGCCGTCTGCTCGCGTTGTACGGATTAGCTGTTCTCTTCTCCTCCCCTTGTTGCATCCCAGTTCTTCAGTTGTTTCCAGTTTTCCGTTGATGTTGTGTTTTGGTCTTCTTCATAAGTAGTCTTGTTCAAAATTAAAAAAACTCAAACTTCTTTTTGTTGTATACGAATGAACTAATAAAAAGCTGTTTAACAGCTGTGTTGTCAAATCGAGTTTTTTTCCAAAGTCAGTGTGGCGCCTGCGGAAAACTAATGCGCATAGGAAACGGCATCTGCTATCAAAACCTGAGATCAACGCATCGACGCAAAAACTGTCATTTTGTAAGTTTGGAACAACAAATCAAGGTCAGAACAGCTATATAATCGCTATTGTATTTTCAGCGTAGCAATTGGGTCCGATATTTAGACTCGAACAAGTATAATGCGACTCGTCTTCGACTCGTCGGCATTATACTTGTCTCGTCAAAATATTGGACCCTATTGCTACGCTGAAAACACAACAGCTATTAATAATTTAATTTACCTTTTTTTGCCGCGAACAATTTCTTGTATTCGCTAAAACGGACAATTCCCATGCCTGTCATCATTATGACCATTAATCACACGGGAAGAAAAGTATCTTTAAAATGAAGGTGGTTTACGATTGTGTAAGAGCGTGAACGTATCATTTTTACATGATCGCGGTTTTTTCAGAAATCACTTTTTTCCAGAAAACTTTCCTGGCCGAGTGACACTTGAATCGCATTGTGGTCTATAATCAAGTGTACGCATTTCAAGCCATTGGAACAACGCCTGTGTCAAGTTTATACTTCCGATAATGTTTAAATCGTTATTTCCTGTTGAAGTGCCACTGAATGTCCACAGGCGCAAAGCCGAATAAGTAATTGTTCTGCTAAGGAATTTTGATACACGTATATAAGATGTCTAATAGTTTGGATGATATGAGAATTTGTTCACTAACAGACTGGCGAAACATTTTGTATCCGGACAAAATCGTTCAAAATCCAACCATAACTAAATGATTAATAAATAAATGTATAGAAGTGCACACATGTACACAAAGTCAAGCAGACACACAAACGCTCGCACACACGCTTGCACACACACACACACACACACACACACACACACACACACACACACACACACCTTACAAAGAAGTTATTTGTTTATTCCCAAATGGGTAAATGCAATGTCAAAATTAAAGTATAAATACATCATCATGGTCAATAAACACGATTTCACTCGGAAGACCAGAACACAACAGTAACACCGACTTGCAAACATGAGTCCTTACATGGTCACACTGCTAGATGCACACACTCAACCCAATGTCATACGATGGAGACTCCTTTTAACATCCACCCCCCCTCTTTTTTGTTGTTGACAATATCCCTCTTTCTGACTGCTAATGTTCCAAATTTCAGAATCAAGAAACAAGAATGGTAGATTGTTGGAACGTTTCATTATTGACAAAAAGAATCATTTATTTCGTCCTTGATCATTGCCTCACATCTTGCAAGCGAGTCACGTTTCGTCGACGAATTTGAGATACGTTTTTTAGACGTGTGATCGACAAGAAGAAGAGTTAAGTTCATTATTTGTATCATTAGTGTCTGTCTGTCTGTCTGTCTGTCTGTCTGTCTGTCTACTTAGACTACATGTACTAATTGTGACCCTCCACCACGAAATGAGTCGCATGTCACCTCACGCGGTTCTGCGCTAGGCTTAATATAAGTCCGGGGAGTGTCTGGTAACAGTGTGAGGGTCACCTTAGTCACAGGCTTATAACTCAAACAGTTTTCGCTCTTTTCTAAAACGGTTTTCACCACTGGATAGAGCATAAAAAACTCTTTAGGAAAATGTAAAAATATGAAAATCATGCAAAGGTGACATGTGACTCATTCCGTGGTGGAGGGTCACATATGTAGACGTACTTTTATGTCTTATGTGTGTTGTCCTATACAATTGTTGTTATAATCGCTTGCAGGCAGGAAGGGTGTGCTGAAGAAAATTTTCCATTTTTATGTAATATTTCAATGGACAATAAAGTGCTCTTATTGTTATTGCTGTAACGTTTAAGTTTTGTTTCGTCAATAATTAACCGTTCCAATTACCTCCCATTCTAGGGTTTTTCCATCCTGCTTTCTTAGAACTTCTGTTCATAACCTCTGTAATGTTACCCAATTCTCCCTCTCACTCAAGACCTTATTTCTCCGATTTGTTCAGATGGTGGGCCCGGTAGCTCAGTTGGTAGAGCACTGGACTTGTGATCGGAAGGTCGCAGGTTCGAATTTGGACAAGAGACGGAAGCCATGTCCAACCCCCGTGTCACCACAATGGCACATAAAAGACCTAGGTCATTCTGCCATAAATGCAGATGGCTGATACGACCTAAACACGCATACACTTGTGTATCTCGTCAAAAGGCGTGAGGGCGTAAAACTCAAATCATATAACCCATATCTTGTCCTTAAGAGGCGAAATATTTAGCCTGTAGAACATAAAGCATTCTCTCTTTCTATTTGTTGACATCTTGTAACCCATTGACATCCTAACTACGTATCAGGTATACGTACTTTGCTAGCATAAAAAAAAACCTGTACTCTGATAAGGGAAACAACTGAACTAAAATTCTTGCTCAGTGAGGTCCAATCTATCTATCTAGATATATCTGAAATCACTGCCAAACATCAAAAAACAGAAAGACTGCTAACGTTCCAAATTTCAGATGAAACAAACAAGAAAGTAAGGTTATTGTTTTTCTTTTCTTTATTTGGTGTTTAACGTCGTTTTCAACCATTCAAGGTTATATCGCGACGGGGAAAGGGGGGAGATGGGATAGGGGAAAGGGGGGAGATGGGATAGAGCCACTTGTTAATTGTTTCTTGTTCACAAAAGCACTAATCAAAAAATTGCTCCAGGGGCTTGCAACGTAGTACAATATATGACCTTACTGGGAGAATGCAAGTTTCCAGTACAAAGGACTTAACATTTCTTACATACTGCTTGACTAAAATCTTTACAAACATTGACTATATTCTATACAAGAAACACTTAACAAGGGTAAAAGGAGAAACAGAATCCGTTAGTCGCCTCTTACGACATGCTGGGTAGCATCGGGTAAATTCTTTCTCGTCCCAACCAATATGGGACTCCCCCTAACCCGCGGGGGGTAAGGTTATTGTTCGTCTGTCTGTCTGTTTCACAGACCAGTGGGTCGACGCAGTGTAAATGTAACGTTTTGTTTTGTCATAAATTAAACGTGCCAATAACCTACTATTCTTGTTTTTTGAATCACTGTCAAACACGATTGCTTGTTGATTCATACTGTACTGATGGCCTCATGCACAGACCTGCCACATACATGTACATATATATATGGTAAAAGCACATCACAAAGGGCGGTTCCTGAGACATTGGAACATTCTTCACATCAACTTGAAGAGAATTTACCCAGTAAATTCATGGAACACTTTAAAACGGGTGAGACTATGATTATAGAAATTGACAAACATGTAAAAACTGGAAATGAATATATGAATAATAAAAAGAATATGAGCACTGAAAACACACACACACACACACACACACACACACACACACACACATAAATACACCCACACACACACACACACATACACCATATTTCAGGAAAATTATCCTTAAGCATTGTTGTTGTTGCCAAATATGGTTTTACAGGTTTGTACGCACACACATTGTCTGTATGCGTGCACATGCGAACATGCTTGCCTGTTTGTCTGAGTGTACGCTAGCTCTCCATGTGTAAGTTACCGCCCTCACATTTTTCATGTTGCAATCGTTCAACCATGTGCATGGACATGAAAAGTTTGCTTTAGTACATGGGCACCTGAGAGCATCCACTTCCCTATAAACCTGAAATGCATGCATATGCACAGTAAGTGTCCAAAGTCCGCAGCTTACATCAGCCCAAAACTTTCCCAAGCTGTATGTATAACAAAGCAGCATTATCTAATTTATCCAAAGTAATGATGGGAAGGGAAGGTCATAGATGTTAACATTGACACACACCGTCCATTTTCTTCCTGTACTAGCGAAACTCGAAGTAAAAGATGTGGCGATCGAGTCACTAATCGATAGATTGATAGCTCATTTACTGATTTCTTTGTTGTTGTCGAGGGGGAAGAAGGGAGGGGAAGGAGGAAATTGAAGATTGACATCAAAGTTTTGTTTGTTTCCTGTACCCACCAAACTGTGTTGTAACTCATAGTAGCAGATCTAATGATTGAGTTATTAATTAAGCGATGGATTATTCATAAAATAATTTCTTTGTTGATGTGGTCAGTACAGTTTGTTTGTTTGTTTGTTTATTTGTTGCTTAACGTCCAGCCGACTACGCAGAGCCATATCAGGACGAGGAAGGGGGGGATGAAGGGGGCCACTTGTCAAGCGATTCCTGTTTACAAATGCACTAACCCATTACTTGTGTCCCAGCAGGCTTTAGTAAAACTAAATTAATACCTACTGGAAGATTACCAGTTTCCAGTATGTTAAAATAGGCTTAACCTATCTACTGCTGGACTTACATCAGAACACTAACAGATTAAACTATACATGAATCGCGAGACAAGCGGCAAGAGAAGAGATTTTTGGAAAAAATACAGGTGAATGAGCAAGAAGGCAGAAAAAAGAAAAGAATTCATGAAGAAAAAGAGAGCATGACAGGAAAGAGGAACCAAAAATCTACCTAACAGCAAACTAGAAAGCTCCTGCGGTTCCAAAAACAGGAGGGGCCTTTAATTTCATAACCGCAGTGCCCCACTGCGGGAGGTCAGTACAGTTAAACCTGCGCTAGCGACCACTGGAAAGTACCCCAGACAACTAAAGTTTTTTTGGTTTTATTTCCATTTCAATAAAATTGATCTTTCCGTGAAGTCCCCATCTATAACCACCACCTGTGGTCGGCCCCTTGGTTGAGTGTAAAGGCTGTCCTTAATTCAGCCCGAAGTCGACTTCAAGAAGTCTTTTTACTAGAAAATCCAGTGCCAAAACTTCATGCAGCCAGCTTCCTAAAGTAGACATTGCGAAGTGACTTTTTGCAATTAATTTGAGGCTTAATTTATAGACAGGTTGGCCGGTACAAGCAAATGGAGAAAAGAGATTCTTCCTGTTCCTAACGCACACAGTGTTTGTAAATCGAAAATTTCAAAACTAAATTTTCATTTAATTAATATACTTACTCAACTCACATAAATGGCATTAACTTCAGTTCATTGCTAAGATATTGAAGTAGTACTCGACCCTGGTAAGGGGGGAAGTAACTCCCTAAGAAAAACAATCCGTAGTCAAGGACGGGAGTCACCTCCCCTACCGGTAACCCGCACATGCGCGGTCCTGCTACCGGCCGTCATTCCCCCACGGAAACACACACCTGTAACACATATAATGTTAGCGGGGATGGATGGGAGGGTATAAACGATGTGAGTTGAGTAAGTATATTAATTAAATGAAAATTTAGTTTTGAAATTTTCGATTCAATCACATATTCTTACCTCAACTCACATAAATGGCAGATTGCACATAAAGGCGGTGGGATACTCACATTAATCTCTTGGAAGTATCTGGCCTGCGGCAACCATAGCTGGGAGGCAGTTGGTACCGTCCGGATGAGTGCTGGCAATGCCCCGGAGGTAGTAGCTGAGGAAGACATCATGAGTCGTCCAGAATGCAGCTTTGAGGACGTCTGACATCCTTCCAGCCTTGAGGACAGCTAAGGAAGTTGCCCACGCTCAAGCCTCGTGCGTACGAGGTGATCGAGGAGGAAGGACTGACTGCCCCCCCCCCCCCTTTTTGTGTCTGCCACCACTGATAAGCATGCCTTATAAGTGTGGAAGACCATCTGAAAAACGTGGTTTTTGCAAAGTCTTTATTTCGGGCTGAAATGATCGAAATAAACAACAACTTCGGAGCTGATGCTCGAAACGGAGCGGTGCGCGACAAGTAAGCCTTAAGCGCGCGTACCGGGCAGTTAGAAAAATGCGGATCGCCGGGGGCTAAAAATGTCCCGGAGAGGCCGAATGGAAATGATCGGTGAAAGTGGACCAGGTTTTTGATTCTTGGCGAGAAAATCGGGACGGACACGCAGTGAAACCGAGCCGTCTCTTCCGAAAGTGATATCCCGGTCTAGGCCTGAGAGGCCGTGGATCTCACTGCCCCTCCGCGCGGAAGCGAGCAGTATGAGCATAAGAGTTTTGCGCGTAAGGTCAGAGAGACTAGCGTCTTGTAAAGGTTCAAAAGCACTAGAACGGAGAAATTCGAGTACTAGAAGAACGTCCCAAGCCGGGACAGAAGTTCTCTCCGTTGCAGAACTGAGGGCCGCGCCTTTTAGCACACTCGCGATAACTCCCCCAAGGGAGATGGAGCGTCCAAGTCGCTTAAAAGTAACAGAGATGGCTGAGCGGCGAGCGCGCAAAGCGGACGCGGCGCGTCCCCGAGCGGAGAGCCATGCCAGATGGTTTGCGACCTGCATTGATCGCAGGGCGACCGGGACAACATTGTTAGCCGCAAACCATCGAGTCCAAGCCAGCCAGTGTGACTTAGTAGACAGAGGAGGTGGTCTGTGAGCCTTCTGGCCTAAGTCCAAAAGCGAAAACGGAGGCGCCTGAGCACCCCAGTGATCTCCGAACCCTCTCCAGGCGTGAGGATCCAGGCCCTCGGGGCGATGTGCAGAGTCCCCGTTCTGGGCTGGAAAAGCTCCCCTCGCCGGCGGCCGAGCGGGATTGGCGGGCCGCTGGCGAGCCGCATGGGGTCCGGGAACTAATGCTGACTGGGCCAGCGCGGTGCCACGAGAAGGAGATGAAGCCGCTCCAAGTCGGCTTTAGGCTGAACCCTTCCGATGAGTGGAGTGGGAGGGAAGGCGTAAGCCTCTAGCCCTGCCCCGCTGATCGTCATCGCGTCGATCTGCCAAGCTTCCGGGCCCGGGAACAGACACAACGATCGGGAGGCGACGTGAAAATCTCGTGGCGAAAAGGACGACCATCGGACGCTCTACCTGCGCCCAAAGAAGGAGGAGCGCCTGATGGGTGATGGTCCACTCCGTGTGGAGGATCTGGAAGGAACGGCTGATGACGTCGGCAAGGACGTTCAGGCAGCCGGGCAGATAGCGAGCCGAGATCAGGATCTAAGAAAGAGTCTCGCATGCTCGGCTGGACCACAGCCGAGATCGGGACCCGCCCTGTTTGTTGGAATAAGCAGAGACCGCCGTGTTGTCGTAAAGAAACAACAAATGGGTGCCCTGGAAAGCGGAGAGAAAGTGATGAAACAGAAGCCAAGGAGTGTTCATCCACTGAGGCGTGGTCTGCTGCAACCAGACCCCGAAACGGAACTGAGACGTCCCAGCCGTGTGACGTCGGATTCCAGACTGAACTGAGCGTCGCCTGAAAAGGGCGCGCCTGCAGTTTGTATAAACGACGTTGAGTGGGACGGACTGCCCACTCCCGTGAATCGAACACCATGCCTTGGTGCAACACCCCGGGGACAACCAAAATTCTGCCGTAAAGTCCCAAGAAGGGGTGGCCGAGAAACTCCTCTATAGCCTGCTTCCGCAGAAAGAGAAGGATTTCCGCCTGTAAAGTCTCCTGAGCGTCTGGGCTGACCGGAAACCGGAAGTTGGCCGGCGCCCTGGACGAAGGGGCTTTGCCTTCCTGCCAAGGAAGGCGGAACCCCGATCGAATCACCCCCATGCTCCATAGGCTGCTTGTCCGAGACAGCCAAGCCGGCAGGAACCGGAAGAGGCCGCCTGCTACCAAAAGGGTAGAGGCTGGGGGGGGTGACTGGATCGGGGGTGGCTCATTGGGGGTTGGGCTTGCGCCCAGACCCCCGCTTCCCGAAGGAAGGTTTACGCTGGTAAGGACGGGACCGTGACCCACCCCTACCTGCGCGAGACGACTGCTGCCCAGAAGAGCTGTCTGGCGCTGACGCAGAACTCCGTGGTTTGTTGCTGTGCTGCTTAAGAGCGAGTTCCGTCAGTTGCACCACATGTTGGTCACGAGTTTCCTCAGTTTGCTGCCGAAGGGCATCCAAAGAGCGTGACCCCAGCAACGCACCCTCTGAAAAGGGAGAGACTCTCAAAGAGTCTATGGTGGCCTTATCCGTCAGGCGAGAGCCGTTGAGAAAAGCCTCGCGCCTCCAGAACACCACCTGAGAGTAGAGCCGAGCAGCAAGCGTCATCTGACTGTCAGTGACCTTCGCAAGCGCCGCCAGGAGCATGGCAGCATCAGCCTCAATAGCATCGTCACGAAACCTAAAAGGCTCGATGGACGAAGCGATGGCTCTCGTGAGAGACCGGATGAGCGTTTCCGCTAAAGAGGTCAGTTCAAGGGAAGAACGCCCGCTTTCCTCCAGCCCGAGTAGACTCTGTTCCGTACAAACGGAAGTCCTATCTCGGCTATAACCATCCTGCCGCAAGCGAGCCAGTTCCGGAGTCACCGGAAGTGGAGCTGTGGGCAGCGAAAAAGAGGAGAGAAGAGAATGTGGCCTGCTAGGCAGCCGCGATCTTCTTGAGTTGGCTGGGAGGCCGCCGCCTGCCTGAGCCGAGGTTAACCAAGGCTGGGCAGAAGGGGGGGCTTCCCCATGAGCAGCCAAAAGAGGGTAGGGTGTGTTAGCGTCCGCCAACACCTGAGCCATCACAAACGGGACGGAAGGAGATTCCATGAAACGGAACTTCGCCCTCGTGTCCCCCGCGCCCGCAAAGTCTGCCAAAGCAGAAGGAGGGGGTGCGACAACAGTAGAGTCGGCGGAGACACCCTCAGGGAAGTACCGTGAGGTTATCTCCGCAGCCAACTCCAGAGTAGGGCCCAGCTTATTGGGAATCCGTAAGGGGGTAACGGATTCGGAACGATCCTCATCCCCTTCCTGTTCCTCTCCAAAACCTTCCTGATCTCCATCAGAAGGAGGGTCCGGTAAACCGGAAACCCACCCGTCCACGGAAGCGGAAGTGGCTAGAGTCGGTTGAACAATAGACGGAAGCGCCGCAAACTGTCCACCAACAGCACCGCCGACAACCGGAACCGCCGCGGCGGAACCGGAAGTCGGGGCCGGAAGTCGATGCGTAACCAGGGACGGGATAGCAGGGACACTGCCACCGGAACCACTAGCCCGCTGTCCTCCACCGGAAGTGCCTGCCACAGCACAACCGGAAGTCGAGGACGACAATCCGCGGGCAGGCCCGACCGGAAGCCCCGAGGGGCAACCAGAGGAGCCTACCCCCTGCGAACTCCAACCAGGAACGGCGGCAGCCGAACCAAGAGCTACAGGTCGATGACCGCCGACAGAATCTTGTAGGCCAGAGCTGGGCAAACAAGACGCTGCTGCCTGCCCCCCAAAGGCCGGGACAGCCGAAACTGATCCCAGGGGGGCAGGCTGGCGCGCTACGCCGCTCCCTAGCGCACCCGCCACGTGATGGACGGTGTACTGCCGGGGAGGAGCCGTCTGCGAACCCGGCAACGCAAGAGCGTAACCCGGGCCCGCAGGCAAGTGTGAGCCCCCAAAAAGATGGGGACTCCCACAAACGCCGCCCAACGCCGAAGCGCTGGAACCGGGCGGCGCTAAGGCCGCGAACCCCCCTGACAAGGCAGGGGAATCCGCAACCGAACCAGAAAAATCCGGTCCGAGATCGGCCGACGTGATCGTCGCGGACGGCCGCAGCCTAGAAAGAGAAACCACCCCCCCCACGCCAGGCGGGAGGGGAGCGACAGGCCTTTCAGCCGAATGTAAGGCAACTAAGTCATGTTTCAGAGTAGCGAACATAGCCAGAATTTCTTCCCGCGACACGGACTCGCTAGACCGTGGCGTCTGCGAGCGCGAGAGAGGAGAAGTAGAACGTTCCCGCGTAGGGAAAACCGGTGACGGTGACGTAGAGTCGAGCGAAACCCGTTCTGTCTTCTTAGTCACCGGGTCAGTAACCAGAATTAAAGAAGTAGGCTGTGAAGAAGACACAGAGGCACGCGTCTTTGATTTAGACTTAGACTTGTCTTTATCCTTCTCTTTTCCCGGTGAAGAGAGTAGGGAAACAAGTTTGCCCTTGCTTTTTGAGTTTTTGTCCGCCATTTGCAATATCGAACACGCGCACGTGGAGATGAATTACAACAGCGAAAATACTCAAACGAACGAAAATACTCGAACGAACGCAGCGAAGAGATAGTGAAACGATCTTACCTAAAGATAGCAACGCAAAGACCAGGGTCAAATGGCCTTCCACAAAAGGCCAAGGCAAAAAATATGCCGGAGTACAACAACACGTCTGTGCAGTAGTGTTGAAGTGGGTGGAATGACGGCCGGTAGCAGGACCGCGCATGTGCGGGTTACCGGTAGGGGAGGTGACTCCCGTCCTTGACTACGGATTGTTTTTCTTAGGGAGTTACTTCCCCCCTTACCAGGGTCGAGTACTACTTCAATATCTTAGCAATGAACTGAAGTTAATGCCATTTATGTGAGTTGAGGTAAGAATATGTGATTGAATCATAGCAGAGTGGCAGATTTGGTGATTCAGTCTCATTTGTCCATTGAAGAGATTGTGGCTACATCAACTGATTGCTTTGTTCCGTTGTTTTCACTTTCTTAACACTGCTGCTCGTCTACTTATGTAACCTTCAACTTGAAGGAAGTCACGAATTGTTTCATTTTTCAAGTTGAGTCAGATGAGAATAAAAACCTTCTTGTTCAAATCCGTTACAAAATTGAAAAGTAATTGCCTGATGCAGTGGAAAAGTTCACTGTACCAGAATGTGGAAAGTGAAAAAGGAGTTTTTTTGTCTCCCATAAAATGGATTTTAAAAAGGAAACTGTAGTGTATCTTGTTAAAATGGTAACTGGTATTGAAAAACAAAAAAAGCCGTCCCAACCCCTCCACCCACTACCCCCCCCCCCCCACCCCTCCCTCCATACACAATAAACTTTACACCAGCACTAGACTAGTAACAAAATCTGTCACACAGGAAAACCAGATTTCGAAAGAAAACACCCCAAAGCTTACACAACATCGCTGTCATGGATATTGTCACCCAGCCAAATATCACTAGAACATACACGCTATTTGCATCTTTGATCAAATAATATGACATTTGACACAGATACCATTTATGTATCAATCCACGTCAGTTAAAATTATTTGTATTTCCACATTCAATCTGGGCCAGGCACTACAATAGCTTAGTTTTAATTGGACTCTGACATTAAACTGCACAAAGAAGGACAATCCAATGTTGAATCGATACCTTACTTTCTAAAAAACACTACATATTCACAGTTTTATTTACTACTGTAACATTGAACAGAAAGTAGGTTCATGATTTCAACTTCCTTTTAACCGACATGTTAAACAATCCTTTTTCTGGCCAACAATATTTCACTGTGGACTGCATCATCGTTGGAAAATTAAGATGAAGTCATCAATACATAATTATATGATATTAGGAAAAACACTCAGCTTTTGTAACTCTTATTCTAGATCCATTCACAAATAAAAAAACAAATACGAAAATGTATTAAACTCTCTTGATACTACGCTGGCTGTATTTTATGAGGAAACTCTTGAGCAAGCAGTGGAAGTGGGAATGGGCTGGATTATTATCAAGTACTAAATGCAGACCTGGGAACCCCTGTTTTGCACTTGGAGTATTCTCAAACAAACTTGGTGTATTTTCAGAAAAAATGAGCGTACTACAGCATTTGAACATCCATGATTCAAACATGCTTCACACGCATCTGTCGCACCGTTTATTAAGTTTAACAATACATTTAAAACAAATGCTTCTTTCAATGATTACTGTCAAAAACTGTAATTATGTGTCAAAGTACACGAGATGCGCTGGTGAAGAAAAGTGGTCTAGGAATTTTTCTCGTCATATTTTTTTTTACTGACCGTACTGATCGTATTCTAGAAAATCATGCTTACAAAATACAGCTAAATCGTATGGGTTCCCAGGTCTGTAAAAACATTCTGGGATGTGACCCCTCTTCATAAAAAAAACCTGAAGCTGAGAAAATTCAGATTCAGTAATGCGCACATTCAAAACGGGCTTTTTTGTGTGTTTAAGAATGACTGCAAAAAACACACAAAAACCACACACAACAGAAACCAGTTTTGGTACAATTCTTAATCAAATTATCAGCAGCCTGTCGCTCAATTCTTGAGGATAATAATGATTGAAAAAAAGTGTATTTACACCGATCTGCATACAAATCCCATCCCTCAACTTTTGAAAGACATCAAGCTGCTTCCCGCACACCGAATCAGCGCCATTTCACAGTCAGTCCCATGTTTTATGTATCAAACATCTCCCCAGCATATTGCATTTCAAGTTGCATTTTAACCTGATCTTGGAATTCTTGTCAGCTGTCTCATAAATTCACCCCGACACTGGCAGTGATTATTCTCATATCAGTGAACAAGCGTATTCATCATTACCGTCCATCTTTTTCCGCATTCCGTGCTTCGTTTTTCACCAACAGTAGTTCTCATATCCATAAAAAAAAGCGTAGTCATCATTATGTCTGCTTGTCACCGGTGGCACTGGTATTGATAATTCTCATATCGGTGAACAGGCGTAATCATCATCACCGTCTGTGTTTTTGTGCATGCCTCGCTGTGTGTATCGTGTGCACTTGGGGCAGGCGATGGTGTTGGTCTTGCACCTGGTGTGGTACACGTTCTTGCATGATTTGCACTGTGGATGAAGAACAAAAAAGTTATAATTTTATTGAGAAACAGGAAGAAACTGATGGAATTTTAGACAGAAGAAACAGCTGATTTGTCTTGACATTTGACTGTCCACACAGGCAAGAGAACCCAAAAAAGCAAACAGGTAAATTTATGAATGTGTAAATGCTCTATAAAACTCAACAATTTCAAAACATTAACAGTCTATCTGTTTGGGATTACAGATAAGGAAAGGAAGAGTGGAGTCGAAACGAGATATTTTTTGCTGCCTTTAATTGCCTCATCAATACGATCCCCTTACCATGATAATAGGAGCTTTTTATTTGTTACGTCCACTAAAGCGATGAAAATGAGTAAACGTTTGTGTCAGTGACTTATAAAAGTTTGCTAGCTTTAACTCTATTTTTAGAATGCTGTGTTGACTATTAACAAAGTGGTAAACCTCCACTTGAAAGCCTTTTTAAAAAAAATTTATATTATTTTTGGTCTAAAAAGGGCCGTTTCATTGAACTACAACATGAAGGCTTGTAAATTGGAAACACCAAATGCTGAAAACATCCAAAACAACAATCTTTCCTGTACATCAAGACTATCTTACCTTGACAGTGGTCTCCACCTCAAAGGGGTAGATGGGTGTGGGGTCCTGGCAAAGCTCGCAGTAGAACCCTTTAGCCAGACACAGTCTGCAGGTGTACACGTGCTTGGTGCACAGAGAAACCACCTCTTTCAGGAACGTCTCAAGCTTGCCCGACCTCACCTCCAGCAAATCCTGAAACAATGTATGAAACAGTCATGATCAACAGTCATGATCAACAGTCATGATCAACAGTCATGATCAACAGTCATGATCAACAGTCATGATCAACAGTCATGATCAACAGTCATGATCAACAGGAGTAGACGTGCTTGGTGCACAGGTCCACCACCTCTTTCAGGACCGTCTCCGGCTTGCCTGATCTTACTTCAAGCAAGTCCTGAAAAGCACGATGTTTGTGCAACATGTATTATTCTTGGGTTTCGCCAACTTAGGTCTTTTTTCTTTTTTTGTGGACTGCAGCTCCTATGTGCACTCGTTTTTTGAGTCACTTGAGAAAAAGTGACTCTATGTAATCGGTCAGTGTTAGTCTGTCCGGCCGGCCGTCCGTAGACACCACCTTAACGTTGGACTTTTCTCGGAAACTATCAAAGCGATCGGGCTCATATTTTGTTTAGTCGTGACCTCCAATGACCTCTACACTTTAACGATGGTTTCATTGACCTTTGACCTTTTTCAAGGTCACAGGTCAGCGTCAAAGGAAAAATTAGACATTTTATATCTTTTCTCGGAAACTATCAAAGCGATCGGGCTCATATTTTGTTTAGTCGTGACCTCCAATGACCTCTACACTTTAACGATGGTTTTGTTGACCTTTGACCTTTTTCAAGGTCACAGGTCAGCGTCAAAGGAAAAATTAGACATTTTATATCTTTGACAAAGTTCATCGGATGTGATTAAAACTTTGTAGGATTATTCTTTACATCAAAGTATTTACATCTGTAGCCTTTTACGAACGTTATCAGAAAAACAAGGGAGATAACTAGCCTTTTCTGTTCGGCAACACACAACTTAACGTTGGGCTTTTCTCGGAAACTATAAAAGTGACCGGGCTCAAATTTTATGTGAACGTGACTCATTGTGTTGTGAATAGCAATTTCTTCCTGTCCATCTGATGCCTCATATAATATTCAGAACTGCGAAAGTGACTCGATCGAGCGTTTGCTCTTCTTGTTTGATTGGGTTTCTAGCATGTTTTTTAGTTTTTGTGTGTGTTTGTTTCTTGTTTTGTTTTTCTTTTCTTTTTGTTTTGTTTTTATGTTTTATGTTTGTTTTTGTTTTTTTAATGAGGGAAGTAGCTTTAGACCAGCTGATAAGATAAGATAAGATAAGACAAGAATTGTATATAGTCCTGTGAGGTTACCCCCATGGTGATACTCACATTGACAGAGTAGGAGTGGACCTTGTTGTAGAGATGTTCACGCGGCCACACCTTGTCTCTCAGCTGCCTGGCCGTCGACTCGGAACACGTGAACATGTAGGAGCGAAGTGACGTCAGTCGTGTTCGTAGTAACTGCAAGATTGCATAAATAGATATACGGCTAACCGTTCCAAAATGTAGAAGAAAAAAGTTCTGTTTTGTCACAAATTAAACGTTCCAATAACTTAACATTCTGGTTGTTTTGATACAGTGAAAAACCCCTTTTAACACCCCCCCCCCCCACCCCCCCAATTTAAGACTCCCTCCCTTCATAGACTTTCTTCTCATAGCCTCTGTAAATTGACCCCCGTTTTAAGGGGAGAGGTGGCACGAAAAATGAAATCTGAGTATTTGTTAGTTTTCTTTGAAGTTTTGGGGTACTTTATAAAAAGAAAGCATAAAAAAGCACCTGCATGCCCATTTTTTGACCAAGCAAGTAATATTTTCACAAAAAAATACCAATTTCTTCAAAAAAATACGAAAATTACACACCACGCCCCATGAAATTCAAAAGACATTTTTGAAGCTACAGACTTCAAATGCAGTGAAAATTACTCCCAGATATCAGTTTCAGACTTATACAGAGCCATTTTGACCAAATTACCCCAGTTCGAATTCAGCAGCATAAATTGAGAGATATAAATTTTTGCCCCCAAAATACCCAATCAGGCTTATATTATATTCTCTAAAAAAAAATTTTGATGGGTTTTACAAAAACCGCTCTGTAAGAGTCTGGCAAAATCAAATCTTACTCCTGTAAAAAAAAAAATTATAACTCTACCACAAGTAGTTCTGACGAAATATCATTTCCCGCGTTGATACCGTCCTTGAAAACCCATATTCAGAGAAAATTGCATTTGAAAGTTTGTAAAGTGTTTCTTTACACATTATGAAGACACATTGCCGAAAAAAGAGTCTGGGTGTGTTCATGTATTGTTCCGAGTCTTCTTCAAATGATGTTGGTACTTATTCCCCTCCATCCCCCATCAGTCCAGCACCGTACACCTCCCCCTCCTGGTCTTCTCGCTGCTCCAGCTGACGTTGACGACCAGCACATCTTGCCCTACGAGCTGCTACAGCGGCCACATCTGTTGCTCTCTCCGCCTTCTGGACCCTCACCTTGTCTTTTTTGGCCAAAGCAGAATGAGTAAGCTCAGTAATTGGCAAGCTCATGTCGTCCATGACCTGTGCCAGTGCAAAGTTGCCTCTGTTGAACTTTGCGACAGCCTCAGCGGTGGCGCGGCTGCTTCCACCCGGTCTTTCCCAACAAAGACTTCTTTGGGGCAGTGTCCCCACATGACATTGTGGAGAGACTCATTACTGTTCTGAGTCTTGCCATGGGCCGCGCGCTTGAGAAGAATGGGATTTGTCATTCTCCTGTAGATGGGCAGAACAGCATGTGATACTTCCCTGGACAAGGCAGTGCCGTAGTGCCCTGCGTGTGGAGGTGGTGGTTGCCCTTCTGCCCTGGCTCTTTGAAAAAAGCACCATGAGGCTGGCCCGGCTGGACATCTGTCGAGGTGAGGGTCCTCGTCAGTTGAAGTCACATGGAAGAAAGTGGCCCAGATCGCCTGCTCCATGGCTCGCTGATCTTCAAGGTTGTTGAGGATCGCGCTACGGAAGTAGTTTTGCAAGCATTGACACTTTTCCTTGGTTAGTCGCCCCTCCCCTCTTCCACCAAGCCTTCCATCCTTTGATGCCTTGCGGAGAGCTGTGCCCATTCTCTTGGGGAGGTGGTTGGTACATTCTAGCTTGGTGATGGGACGTGTGGGACCGTAGGGCTGAGCTGCAGCCAGAGCATTGAACGCTGTGGAATCTCCGTCCGACAGCATAGTTCTGTACCTGAGGTTGTGACGCTCAACAGACCTGCAGCATAGAAAAATTAAAAAAAACTTAGTGTAAAGTACTGGCTGGATAACTACTGTCTTGAAAAAAAATATGAAAAAGACTGGGGTTCATGGGCCAACAAGGTCCTGGTGAGATACAGACGCAGACCCACGAATGAAAATGATTTTGGATATTACTTTAGTGAAGAGTATCAGGAGGCCTCTCCCAGCAGAAAATACATACATGTATTATTATTACTGGAAAGTGTGCCAATTTACATTGGCTTGTGTACTAAGTGTGTATAAAGTGATCTTTTCATAGAGGGTGAACATTTAACTTGTACTTGTTAGAATATATACATACACACATCTCTCTCCCTCTCTCACACACACACACACACACACACACACACACACACATTCACACACATACACACACACACACACACACACACTGACAATGAGTTTGATCCCAACTTGTTTGGGACACTTTTTCTTTTCAATAGAAAAGTTTTCAGGTTTCCTCTGAAATTTGCAGATTCAATAAAAAATTTCCCAGCCTAGCTGATCCTTTAGGACATTGTGAACATTTAATGATTTATCAACAAAAGAAAATGTATTTGTGAAGGGTTTGTGGACAGTGTTTTGTTGCAAAAATATGTGCTTCTGTGTTGTGTTTTGTTGGTCTTCATCTTTCTTTGTAAAGAAAAACAAACACCCACAATGTACCATGCTTTATACAATTTTAAATAAAATTTACTTTTTAGCGCAACCTTATTCATGTTGTCTTATTCTGTATTTGAAAATAAAGGATATAGGGAAGAGTGTATAGGCTATTAGAACAATATTCTTACCTTCCCCACAACTCCAAGGCTGCATCCCTCTCCATAGACTTGGCAGATCCCTCATGGTTAATGCTGCAGTCAGGCTGGTGAAGCTGCTTCCACTGTAGTTGCTCGGCATCGGTCATCCCCTCTAGTTTTTCTTTGTTCATCACACATGTGTGACAGTATGTGGATTTCACACAGAAGTCCAGCACATACCCAGTCAGAACATCAACAACAACGCCAACTCCATAGTGTGAGGAAAATCCTCTCTTGTGCCATGTACCATCAAAGGCCACATCCACCCAGAGAATGCCATCATCATCTTCCCAAGCACCGTCTTCCTCACCATCATCATTCACAGCATTCACTCTGCCTTGAGGAAATGTTTCCCTGTGGGCTTCCCTCACAAACTCCACTGTTTCGTTAAGTGTGGCATCTGTAGCTTCCACAATGCTGGCATTGACTCGTTTGTCTATGCGATGATAGGAACTCTTGTTCATCGCTGGCATTCCAAAGACTGTGCACAGTTTGTCCACACTGGAGTAGCCACTACCTACCTATATAGCACAATCTCTTTGTTCACTTCAAAGGGAACATTTTGTCTGTGGTTGAGGTTGTTTTCTCTTGGCGACGAATACTCTGTGCGTGAATACTGGCAGCTGTCGCAACACAGCACTAGTTCTTGTGACAAGCCCATCGAGTCACCAACTCGAATTGTCACATGTCCTGCCTCGCACTCCGGGCACTTCACATCAGAGAGAAGCGAGTTTTCAGTTCAACTGACTGCACTCGGCAAAACACCACGAACGGCGATTTAGCTCAGCTGGTGGTTGAGCATTCGGGTCGATGCCTGCACCACTAAATCTCCTCAGTTTCGTCGCCGAAGCAGAAATACCTTCGATTTGAGGCTGATTACGGTTCACATCGCCCAAAACTGGCCGAGGTTTGACTCCGAGTCGATTCGAAACATCCGCGTCACCACTATCTCTCAAAACAACTGTCTCTGCTCTGCCAACTTCAGGCGCGTTCTCGTCGCCTGCTGGTTTTTCCTTCCTCGTTGTTCGAGCATCTGAAAGCTGATTCTTCCTTTTGCGTTGGGAAGATCCTTGCGAATTTCGGAGTAGACATTGCTGGTTGATAGTTGATATTGAGTTACGTGGAATCGACACTGTGTTTACAACGGATAAGGCAGTTTGCGCATGCGCGTCACTGTGGTCATTGACAACGACCAACCAGAGAAGTTTCTCAAAGGTTAGAGGTTGTTCTCATGAATATTCATATTACTGTCTGAAAAAGTTGATGCGCGATCCGGCCGTTGTACGGAAATAACGGACGGTTCATGTCTATTTTTAACGTTCACAGAAAACGGGAATTCCCGCTCAACCGTTCGATGTGTTACTGCCAAGCTTATTCGGGGAATCGTGGTTGTTGCAAGGACTTGAAAACATAGATTGTTCAGCAATTTCTCACACTTGCAGCACTCACACATGTACACATACTTTGAAAATCACCACTTTATTGCAAAATAAACGAGGAAATTGACAAAATAAACAACACACAGTGATTCTATGATGTTCAAAGTACCTGAAAAAAACAAAAACCCAAAACACGTTTTTGAACAAATGTTTGCTAAAATTCCGTGCCACCTCTGCCCTTAAGACCAGACTTTTCTACGTTGTTAAAGGTGTTAAAAGTGGGGATCCCCTGTAGTAACTGCAAAGAGAAAAGCTATCGGGCGACCAGCATGTTTTTTTACGCACACAAAAAAAAGGCACTTAAAACGTGTATTAAGATATTTGGCCCTTTGGGAGGCACTGGGTTAAATGGAGACAAAAATCCTTAGCATCACCAGGACTGCCCTTCACTGGACACCAGAGGGGAAGCACAAGAGAGGCAGACCCAAGAACACCTAGCAACGAACGGAGGAAGGAGAACTGAAGACCCTGACCCATACGTGGTGTACCATCCAGAGACTCACCCAGAACAGACACGAGTGGAGGTCCTTCGTTGCTACCCTACATCCCAACCAGCCTAACGAGCAGTAAGCAAGTAAGTATTACCGAGATGAAATTGATGGCGGGGACGTTGTCGTAGATGCTCGGGTACATCTCGTCGATCTCCAACACGGGCTGGTCCTGAACTCGCTGAAGGAAATTGAAATTCCCTGCGCACACTGAACACACACAGCGAACATTAATATTGTTTGCACTATTAGTACATCACACATCGCACCAGAAGACACACTGTTCAACCCTACATACCCCGGGTAGAGAGCCTGTTGGGTATCGAGCTACCTCATACTGTGACGCCAAGAGAGGCAGCATTCTTCCTGTGATAGGCGAGCCTGAGTTCCACAGACGACTAGGGCGGCCATTTATTTAACACTGACTGCAGCAAATTAGCTTTCAGGGACCTAAAAACATGCCTGACGCCATGTTCTTTCTCTGCTGACGTGTTTGCAAATTGCGAGCCTCGCTTTGCTTTCACGAGAATACGCTAGTATTTTGATTTGCCAAGTAAGTTGTTTTCATATGACCATTTTCTTACAGTGTACTTCCCAAAGCTAATTAATCTTGGCCAAAACATTATTGCGACAAATTTCGCACCCAAATTAAAGCATTAATTCCTGTGTCATTTCATTAAAACTTTCTATGCCAGTTAAGACCATTCACTTGACTTTCTGGATCAACTTGCGGATTAAAGATTTCTTTTACAGGGAGCAACGCTCAAATAAGGGTACCCTTAAATTCGACTGGACAATAAGGATAAGGATAATAAGGACAATAAGGACAATAAGGATAACAAGGACAATAAGGATAAGGATAATAAGGACAATAAGGATAAGGATAATAAGGACAATAAGGATAAGGATAATAAGGACAATAATGAAAGAGACCAATTAAAAATCGACGAAAAATCAAAATAGGCAAAACTGTGCAACTATTGCATACAAGATAAAAGTCAAATCAATTGTCTACCCAGAACATGTTGTTTTGTTTAGCTAGCTTGCGTATTTCGTGTGCTATGCTATTTCCTGCTGATGCAGGTGTCGATCGCATGAGCGGTCATAAACAGGGGTGGGTTTTTTTCAATTTTGAGAGGTATCTCCCTTCCTCCTTCCCTATCTTCTCACCTTTCATCTTGTTAAAGTTCCAGTTGAAGACGATCTCTGCAGGGATGTAGGCCACTTGGTTGAGGTGACACTGCTGACAGTACGTTTTGCCATCAAACTCGTCCAGCATTCCTGGTCCATGGACTGAGAAACAAACACAAAGCAACCATAAATTGAGGCAGGCTAACAGTTACATGCAGATTTAAAAAAAAAAAAAATTTAATTTTTTTATATCGTGGAAGCGTAGACAGCCGATTTTCTCCCCACGCCAAGTTGGCTGCTGTCTTCCGTCTTCGGTGGTTGAGGTTCTTACTCAGGGTTGCCTCCTCCCCAAGAGTAGCTGCCTTGCTGGGCTGTCGAGTCCACTCTACCCGGGTTTGTTGTCGAAGTTTTCCTTCTCGTAGCCTTTGCCTTTCCCAAGGCGCACACAAGGCAGTGCGGGTTTTGAAATCGGAGTTGTCCTTCTCCTAGATGAGCGACCATCCAAGGTTAACGAGCCCCATCTGCCCGAAGCAGCTGGTTTTAAGGCGCCAGGGACCCGCCTGCATCCCTTCTCCTGTTAGTCGAAGACAGGGCCCGCCACGTGAAGGCCAGGAGCTGGATTTGACTGTCAGCGGTGTTTGGAGACACGAAGCCGTATGGAGCATTTCTTGGGAAGTAGACGCTTATCTCTACCTCCACCCCGGCATAACAGTCCTTGGGCCCCTACATGCAGATAAAAGAGAAAGTGAATGCGCCCTGCAACATTCAGCAGCTAACACCACAACAGACATTTCTCGGAGCAAGGAAATCAGAGGTCAAACTGACGGGCGCAGAGGCCAAGTGGATAAGGCACAGGCTTCCCATGTGGAAGGCTGGGTGTTCAAATCTCTGCTGCGCAACTATTCCTAGTTGGTTAAGGGTGGACATTTTTCCGATCTCCCGGGTCAACTGATGTGCAGACCTGCTAGTGCCTTATCGATTATCCTCCTTCGTGTGTACACAAAAGCACAAGGCTAAGTGCGCACGGAAAAGATCCTGAAATCCGTGTCATAGTTCTGTGGGTTTTAGAAACACGAAAATACCCAGCATGGCTCCGCCAAATTGGGCATATGAATTATGACTGCTTAAATGGAGGGGAAAAATCAGTCATACACATTGGGCGGGGATGTAGCTCAGTCGGTAGCGCGCTGGATTTGTATCCAGTTGGCCGCTGTCAGCGTGAGTTCGTCCCCACGTTCGGCGAGAGATTTATTTCTCAGAGTCAACTTTGTGTGCAGACTCTCCTCGGTGTCTGAACACCCCCGTGTGTACACGCAAGCACAAGACCAAGTGCGCACGAAAAAGATCCTGTAATCCATGTCAGAGTTCGGTGGGTTATAGAAACACGAAAATACCCAGCATGCTTCCTCCGAAAGCGGCGTATGGCTGCCTAAATGGCAGGGTAAAAACGATCATACACGTAAAAGCCGTGGGAGTTTCAGCCCATGAATGAACAAACAAGTCATACACATTAAAAATATAAAAACATTTGTGCATATAACACAAATGTACACGGGAGTATTAACCAACACTCGAACTCGAAGACGAAGACGAAGACGAAGACGAAGACGAAGACGAAGACGAAGACGAAGAAGAAGAAGAAGAAGAAGAAGAAGAAGAAGAAGAAGAAGAAGAAGAAGAAGAAGAAGAAGAAGAAGAAGAAGAAGAAGAAGAACAACAACAACAACAACAACAACAACAACAACAACAACAACAACAACAACAACAACAACAACAAGAAGAAGAAGAAGAAGAAGAAGAAGAAGAAGAAGAAGAAGAAGAAGAAGAAGAAGAAGAAGAAGAAGAAGAAGAAGAAGAAGAAGAAGAAGAAAAACAACAACAACAACAACAACAACAACAACAACAACAACAACAACAACAACAACAACAACAACAACAACAAGAACAAGAAGAAGGAAAAAGAAAGAAGAAAGAGAAGAAGAAGAAGACGACGACGAAGGTAAAACTCACAGTAACCAACGCCGACTTGACAGGTAGGGGTGGCACATGTCTGCTGCTGATTGTTCTTGCCCACAAATTGACACAGAGACTTCAGTTGTTCCACTTTTCCTTCCTGGAATAAAAACACGCAAAACAGTTTTATGTAGGTCCCAAACAGATTAAGTTAAAAGCAACAGGAATCTATACATATAATAAAAGAGAGTGTCTGTCTGTGTGTCTGTCTGTCTGTCTGTGGTCGCCATACCTCTGAGATGGCAAGAGGCAGGAACAAGATAGTGTGCACGTACACTCCCTAGGTGCCGCAGATGTGCACCTGGGTTTTAGTTTCTTGATTCATTGTTTCCTTTCTCAGATTATGGACCTCCCATTTATTGAATACAGCCTATATGGTGCAAGACCAGTTCAGTGCCTACTGTTCACCTGTAGCAAGCACATCATGCCAGTGATATTAGAGACTCGCTGTTGCTCCTATGAGGGGAAGAAATGAAGAATGAAAAATTAACTGGACAGTTCCGGAAATTTCTAGAAGGTAAGGGAGATAACTCTTTTTTGTCTGTGGTCGCCATACCTCTGAGATGGCAAGAGGCAGGAACAAGATAGTGTGCACGTACACTCCCTAGGTGCCGCAGATGTGCACCTGGGTTTTAGTTTCTTGATTCATTGTTTCCTTTCTCAGATTATGGACCTCCCATTTATTGAATACAGCCTATATGGTGCAAGTCCAGTTCAGTGCCTACTGTTCACCTGTAGCAAGCACATCATGCCAGTGATATTAGAGACTCGCTATTGCTCCTATGAGGGGAAGAAATGAAGAAAGAAAAATTAACTGGACAGTTCCGGAAATTTCTAGAAGGTAAGGGAGATAACTCTTTTTTTGTATCCAAACAAAGGAGGTAAAGCTAATGATAATGGGATAGCGAGCGTCTTAAATTGCTACAGGACTCCGCTTACTCCCGGGCGAAGCCGGGCTTAACTGCTAGTAGTACAATAAGACAAAGTTTTTGTGCAAAATCCTTGAAGGAACTGCTGACAATTTGTTTCCTTGCACACTACAATGCGATTACTTTTAACATATTCTTTTTTCTTTTGTTTTTAATCTGTAGAAGTAGGACAGCACCTAATACAAAGAATGTTTGGTATCTGTCTGTTTGCCTGACAGATATTTTTTCATGGAGGAGGTAACCCTGGACCTGTTAATTACTGCCAAATCCTAATTCACCACTCACTTAAAAACTAAAAACACGATATGAAAGATTCCGATACAGTGTTGTTCCATGGTCTCGGTCTTGGGTCATTTACGCATACTTTTTTTATCTGATAAATTGTTCTGACCCAACGCGGGTCGAATATCCGGCAGTTTTGAAACAAGATTTTTGTTCGGGCCAGGACATTTTGACTGATACAAATTTGAATCCAGATCCAACCAACCTAACTTCCTCTGTGCCTGGGAGCAATACTGCACATTACAAGCTTTCATACAAAAATATGTTGTGATAGTCACTGACGAGTCAAAATATCTCAACAAATGGTAATGAAATATCTCTCCCTTAATGAGCACTTCTGGGGTGACAGCGCGAGACAACTCCTGTGATCTTGCCGCGAGGTGGCGCCAGTTACTAGCCAAAAAAAAGAAGTGGCATAAACTCACCAGAACCGACCATTGTCTGTTTACCGTATAAAATGCACGACTTACACACGAACTGTTACCAAACCGATATGCTATTTGGGACCAATGCAAGTTTTTGTTCCTTTCTCGTGTGATCTTGCCGTGAGGTGGCGCCAGTTACCAGCCGAAAGAAAGAGGGGGCATAACCTCACCAGAACCGCCCATTAAACTTACAACATCAAAAATCCTCAAATCTTATTACTTGCAATAGCAACTTAAAAAAATGTAAGACATTTTGTAGAGGTCACACTCCACAGCTCACAAAATATGGATAATTACAGGCGACTTAATGATAGACGCTCAGATAATGGTCTACTCAATACAAATGTTCAGACAAATTCTTCATTCAAGAAAAGATATTGACATCAAACTAAGCATCTAACAGCATCACAAAGACAAAACCCCAAACATTTGACAGTTTGCATTTCGATCAAGTTTGTGTTTTTTGTGAACATCAATGGAACATACAAAGCATACTGTATGAAACAAAATAAAAACATTTCTTTAAAAGTAACACAAAACATAACCAAACCAGCAATACATCACATTTTCTAGCACTGCAACTCTTGTTAACACTTTCTACTGCACATACGCCATTGCAATTCACAAAGCTTTGCACAGAAAAGAAAAAAAGAACAGAAAGCGTTAGCTCATACAGGAGACAGAAACAGTACATTACCCCAACCACATGCATGGAAACAGACTCCCACTTCCAACACAATCATTCAGGCACAGGAATTGAAAAAAGTAAAAAAGGCTGAAAATATGTAAGTACATGTAATATCTTCTTCTTCTTCTTGTCGATCACTACATGTAATATCAAAGTTGACGGCGCGAAGCGCCTAGCCTTATGCTCCCCCAGAATTTTTTCTCTCCAAAGAACCCAAATTGTGCAATTTTGTGTCATATGAGCTTCACGTTTGCCATTAAATTCAGTTTTCAGAACCATTTTTGCCTCCGCCATTTATTTTTTCGGCAAACACTTTTGCTTTTTCGGGCGGAACAAAAACAAAAATTTGCTGGAAATTTGCCTTTCGGCGGATCATTGCCAGAAAATGTCAAATGTCCTATTTTGATATATATTTATATATATATATATGTATGTAACATTCATGTATCGATCTATTTCAGTCAGAATTCTAATCTTATTTTTACGACCGAATGCTTACAATCATGCACCTTTTTTAGGCTCAGAGTGCTAGCCGCCAAAATATAGTAAGGAAATGTTCTATCGATACATATAATGTCATGCACAGGAGAAGCAGGTAAATACTCCAGAAGAACAAAATAAGTGTACAGCACAGAGCAGTCCTGCAGGTTTAGATCTAGTACACTCTATACACAGCATCCCACAACCAACCATGCAAAACGACCACTTCAAAAAACATGCAATTTTTTGTGTGTGTCTGAGCCTGAGCACACACAAAAGAGCCCAAAGACATGTTCATTGTAAATTGGTTAATGATTTTTTTCAAGGGGAGTGCCCTCTCCTCCCCCCCCCCCCCCTCCCCCATAAGAAAATATATATAAAAACTTTAACATTCACAATAGAGGGGGGTGGAATAAATAACCAGTGCAGTACAGTAATCAAAAAAGCAACTCAATGAATCAATTATTGAATTAATGAATTAGCCAACCAATTAGCCAACCAATTAAGCAATCAATGAATCACTCAATCAAAGTGGGGGAAGGGAACATGCCTTTGTGCTCTCTGAGGTTAAATACGCCACTTTCTACACAAATAAGCAACTTGATCACAAAGAGATTTACATCGTAATCCTCCTCAGGGGAGTGAATAATTTCATAGTCTGCAAAGTCAATGTCGTCATCGGACTGCAAGAAATGTGACATGAGAAAAACACATTAGACGAGCACACAATTTTGACAGCGTCAAATGACAAAAAGACGTAAGTGCTCAATAATCTACAGCAGTAATTGCTTTGTTACAAGAGCTTGGGCTTTCTAATTCATACAGCATTACAAACTCACACACACACACACTCACTCACACACTCACTCACTCACACTCACACCACTCACACACTAACTCACACACACACTCACTCACACACACTCACTGTGCATGACACACACACTCACACCACTCACACACACACACTCACTCACACACTCACTCACACACTCACTCACACTCACACACACTCACTGTGAGTGACACACACACACCACTCACACACACACACACTCACTCACTCACTCACTCACTCACACACTCACTAACACTCACACACACACATTCACACACACATGCACTCACACTGCATTCACACACACACACACACACACACACACACTCACACACTCACACACACACACACAAACACACACACACAAAATAAGTATGGCAGTTTAAACTATCATTGACATCAAAGAAAACGATAAGCATGTCACAAATGACCATGTACCGTGTACCGTGTACCATGTACCATGTACCACTCCTCTTGCATTTATTCACTGAGCCACAGCTACTTGGAAATTGGTATGTCAGTAAAATTCCCTGATTCCTACTCCTACATTAAAATGTACTTATTATGGAGAAAATCTAGAGCTGGAAGTTCAGGAATCTGAGAACCGGCTGTACAAAATATCCTTGCAAATGGTTTGCATAGTATTGATAGCATTTAACAAAAGAACAACCTAAACAATATAAACATGAATAAAATAATTAATCAAATCAATCGATCAAATATTGTAAAAACATAAAATTCTGTAATCAGCTTTAAAGAGAGCCCAAATAGCATGTCACCAATTTTCTGGGATGAACACAGAAAAATATAAACGGACAAAGCAAATATTTCTTATATTACTGTTGGTCGTGTTTCAAAAAGTTGCAAAAAGCAGTCAAACAGCTTGAGGTATAGACAGAGAACTACATGCAACATACCTGCCAAAACATTGGAAACATCTTCCGTACGCAATTGTAAACAAAGAAACACAGACATCAACTAACAATATATGAGTGGGGGGTGGGGGGGGGGGGGGGGGGGGGGGGGGGGTGGGGGTGGCAGAGGTGAGAATTTTTTCACAAAAGTGTCACTGAATGATTGAAGGTGAAATATTTGTTTCCACTGATTCTTGATCCATTTAAGCTATTCTCTCTCTCTCTCTCTCTCTCTCTGTCTCTCTCTCTCTGTCTCTCTCTCTCTGTCTCTCTCTCACGTATTGACCTTTTCAAATCAAGCCTTCTATATTCAGGTGCGGTCCTATGGAACTCACTTCCTATTTTTCTTAAGCATAAAACAAACACAGACAGCTTCAAAAAAAATTATATGTCGCACATAATGCAACTAAACATGTGCTGAATGGTTCAACAATTCATTTAAAATGTATGTGCATGTTAAACTAAATTATAATAATATGCAGATCTAAATTAAGATATGTTAAAAATTGACATATTTATTATTGGAAATTGTACTTAAAATGCAGCATGACAAATGTATATCTGTATATATATATAATGTATTATAAGTTTGATGTGATAGTTATTTGATTATATTGTTTTCTGTTCTTGTTGACCCTATATTAGGGCGAGGGCTGGATGTAAAAAAGCAATATTCTTGCTTATCTATTACCCTCGATAATAAAGATTTTGTCTTGTCTTGTCTCTGTCTCTCACCCCACTAATCAAGTTACACAAAACCATGCTTCAAAACTTAGGTTTGTTGTTTCTCCTCGGTTGTGTTGAAAAAAAGCACATAAACTTACAAAATCTAAAACTAAAAACCACAGAATCGCTCACCACATCGACAGCTTCAAACGGTTCACTGCGTTTCTCCCTGCCGGAGGTATGGGAGGACAACTGGGGCAGATTGTGTAAGACCTCCTGCACGCTGACGATACGAGTGCTGTCGGCCTGTTCTGCGTGGTATCCCCTCAGCAGCGTTTCATAGCTCTGCTCTGAAAGTGAAAAGTAGAAGTGAACATGTGAAAAGAGTTCAGGTTTTTACATTTGTATACACTGGAAGTGGAAGCCCCTCCTTTCCTGACCCCCCCCCCCCCCCCCCCCCAATTTAAGACTTCCTCATTTTAAAGATTTTTGTATATTTTGTGTTGACAACCTGTGTCAATTGACCTCAATCTTAAGACTCCCATCCTTTTCAGACCTAATTTTTACATTTAGTCAAATTTTGACTAAATGTTTTAACGTAGAGGGGGGAATCGAGACGAGGGTCGTGGTGTATGTGCGTGTGTGTGTGTCTGTCTGTCTGTGTGTGACATGTGTGTAGAGCGATTCAGACTAAACAACTGGACCGATCTTTATGAAATTTGACATGAGAGTTCCTGGGTATGATATCCTCACACGTTTTTTTCATTTTTTTGATAAATGTCTTTTATGACGTCATATCCGGCTTTTCGTGAAAGTTGAGGCGGCACTGTCACGCTCTCATTTTTCAACCAAATTGGTTGAAATTTTGGTCAAGTAATCTTCGACGAAGCCCGGACTTCGGTATTGCATTTCAGCTTGGTGGCTTAAAAATTAATTAATGACTTTGGTCATTAAAAATCTGAAAATTGTAAATAAAATATTTTTTTTATAAAACGATCCAAATTTACGTTCATCTTATTCTCCATCATTTGCTGATTCCAAAAGCATATAAATATGTTATATTTGGATTAACAACAAGCTCTGAAAATTAAATATATAAAAATTATTATCAAAATTTTTTTTTCGAAATCAATTTAAAAACACTTTTATCTTATTCCTTGTCGGTTCCTGATTCCAAAAACATATAGATATGATATGTTTGGATTAAAAACACGCTCAGAAAGTTAAAACGAAGAGAGGTACAGAAAAGCGTGCTATCCTGCTCAGCGCAACGAATACCCCGCTCTTCTTGTCAATTCCACTGGCACTGCCTTTGCCACGGGCGGTGGAGTGACGGTGCTACGAGTATACGGTCTTGCTGCGTTGCGTTGCGTTCAGTTTCATTCTGTGAGTTCGACAGCTACTTGACTAAATGTTGTATTTTCGCCTTACGCGACTTGTCTTAGATTGTTGAGGTCTTGAAGGTTTTTTACTGAACGAAGATAAAACAACTCAACAATTACCACAGGTTTGAACTCTTATAATGCCACTCTTTGAAAGTCAGCCATCTTCTCAGCTGGCACACCAGGGGAGATAAACAGAACTTTTCAGACAAATCATGTGAAACTAACTGTTTGTGTTATGGAATATTGAAATGCTTACTGCATATTCTTCAAATTGTTTGGTTCAAAAGTACGTCCTGAGCATGAAAACTTAACATCGTCCAATTTGGCTTTGTGTTGAGGTGTAAAGCTCAAACATGTATCTCGTCTTTCACTTAAGGTAGGAACCTATATTTTTTTCTACGACAGTGTGTACACAACTTCCAAGCTACACACCACATTTCAACTCAATCAACCAATGAACACGAGAGATCTAAGTGCGGACAGAAGGACAAACAAACAAACACACAGAGAGAAAGCTGTACACGTCCAAACAAACAAACAATGAAACACACCGACAGAGGGAAAGCTTTACACCCCAGAATGTACGTCCACCAGCATGCAGTGTCCCGTGAATACCCAAGGTTGTGTATTCTACTTCCAAGCTACACACCCCATTTCAGCTCAATCAACCCATGAACACCAAAGATCTAAGTGCAGACAGAATGACAAAGAAACAAACTAACACACAGATAGACAGACAGAGAGAAACCTTGGTATACACCCACAATTTACGGGAGTGTAAAAAAGGACACGATGGCTGGGGTGCACAAGTGAAAGTGGGTGTCACCCAAACGGGAGAGAACAAACCGCGGGGTCTGATTGGCTGAAATCACACCAAAGTCAATGTCACCCAATCCAACACCGCGGCTGGCTTTCACCCGGTGGTTGGTAACTTCGTCGTGCACCTCTGCCCAGCATGCAGTGAATACCCAAGGTTGTGAATTCAACTTCCAAGCTACACACCACATTTCAGCTCAATCAACCCATGAACACCTGAGATCTAAATGCAGACAGAATGACAAAGAATACCCAAGGCGGCGTGTCTGTGGATGGGGGAAGCAGTGGTCCAGCCGTCCATAGCAGTCAGACTGTTGCCGTAGCTTGACCCCCGCTGTGACCACATCTCCGTTTCACCCTCCTCTCTCTCCTCCTCCCTTTGGGGTTGTGCAGAGGCCTTATCTTTGTTGCCTGCAAGTAGAATACAGCGTTGGCAAAATCTGACTGTATTCATGTGTGTCCGTGAAGCAGCGTTGCATTCATAGTGCTTTTAGTTATGCGCTATAGAAATCTCCTTAATAAATAAAATAAACAAACGATTGACATTGTCATTGAGCACAAACTCTTCTTACCTTGCAGGAGGACTATTAACCAATCAAACAGTGAAGCCATCAGTTACGTTCCTGTATCAACATACGCCCGAGTGAGAGTCAGGGAAAAAGACCAGAAAGAAAAGTGCACCACACGTCTTCACAAGACGACAACCATGCGGTCAATGGATGATTCCCGCGTTGGCTCTCACATGATCTCATTCCTATTAGTAGCTACGCCAAATCCTCTACTGGCCGAGCCGCTTTCAGTCACCCAGCCGATCCCGGTTAACCAAAGGGGAGGTGTCATACACTTAGGAAATAAAGAAAAGCTTGGAAAACCTTTGTTGCCTTCAGGCTTGTTTGGCTTGTTTGAAAGACGAATGAATAATCTTACGTTTCCAAAAAGATGGTCTTGACTGATGTAGTAGTTTGTGCCTACCGCGTTGTGGAAGTGTGAAAATGCCCTTTGACTCGCCGATCGAATTGAGCACCGTCTGAATATTTCCCTCGGGCAAAATCGGGTGTGTGACTTCACGGGTGATGATTTCTTCCTGTCCCACAGACTTCGTCCATTAGGGACCAGCTTTGTTGATTCGCTAGTTAAGGGTATTTTCACACGTCCACAACGCCGTAGGCACAAACTACTACATCAATCAAGACCATCTTTTTTGAAACGTAACACCCCCATTCCACACAACCGTTCTAAGTCCTGTTCCCGTACCGACCAAGGACGGCTGCCACAACAATGGAACGCTGCGCAAACGGCCGGTTTTGGTATCATTGAGCAGGGTCTGACCATAGTGGCAGCCGTCCTTGGTCGGTACAGGAACGGGACCTCAACGCATCGCTACCGTTGCGTTACCGTTGTTTTAAGTTCCTTTAACGATCCAAGCGTTCTGTTACCGATGGGTTAAGGTTCCATTACCGTTCATTCTGATCAGGAGGGGAACGGCTAAACTTTTGAACATGCAGCCCAAACTCAACCGTCCTTACCGATCAAAGCAGTTCCGTTAACAATCATTTACGTTCCATTGCGGATCCCTCCCGTGCCCGCACCGTTCCTTGGTCGGTACGGGAACGGAACCTACAACGGTTGTGTGGAATGGGGGTGTAAGATTATTCATTCATCTTTCAAACTCACCAAACAAGCCTGAAGGGAACAAAGGTTTTCCAAGCTTTTTTTTTTATTTCCAAAATGTATGACACCCTCTCCGGCCTGTCATCTCTCATAAGGATCCCATTCTCAGTTTTTGATTCTTTCCCACAGTCAGCCCGATGCATATGATGTAACTTTTTACGACTTTCCCCCATATGATGTAACTTTTTACGACTTTTCTCCTAATGATGTAACTTTTTACGACTTTTCCCCTAATGATGTAACTTTTTACGACTTTCCCCCATATGATGTAACTTTTTACGACTTTTCTCCTAATGATGTAACTTTTTACGACTTTTCCCCTAATGATGTAACTTTTTATGACTTTTCCCCTAACACTTGGTTGCCAGACTTTGTCAAGGTGATGCGAGCTGAGAAAAACAGCGATAAGAGAAAATTGCAAAAATCACACCTTGACTGATCTGACCGACTGGTTGTTTTACGACTTGCCACTTGACTATCTCTACCATTTGTATCCCCGGATCATATAACTGTCGGTAAACCCATCTAATAAGCTTCGACCAAATTGGCCCACTTCAGTAAAAGATCAGTCGCATAATAGGAATTCAGAACCAAGACATGTCGGCTGGGAGTCTAAATATCGGACCCTATTGCTACGATGAAAACACAATAGCCGCGTTTATATAGCTATTCTGACATTAAATTCTGTGTTAAAATCATGCTTTTGCCAGCAATGGTCCATGTCGTTGATTGCAGACGACGGTTCCCTTTCCGCATGAAGCCACGGAAATAACCGAACATTGAAAAACCCACGGACATGTATTACGGAGAAAACTCGAGATAACCGGATGTTTAGCATTACGTCAATATGCTAGGAATCATAAGATGTCATGACGTATCATGCTTGCCTACGTAGATTGTATGTTCGAAAGTCTGACTTCTGTTGGGAATTCGCGTGTAACACGGCAAGTAAAATGCCTGAAAATGTAAGGATACGCAATTAAAGGCGTTATTGTTCTGAATAAGTCTCATTACAAAGTTATCGTCTCGCGCATACATTTCTTCACAGCCACAGGTATCTTTATCACTTTTGCACCTATGCTTAGAGCAGGCATTTTTCTATGTATTAACGTACATGTTAGATCCAATACACTCCACCCTTGCCTGTAATAGTGCCTCTTAAAAGGCTTTAATGACACAACTTTGACGGAAAAAAAATGTTGGGTTTGTTCTTCGGAAATTAACTGTCACACTTAGTGTTTATAAGCTATCTCATCAAAGGTACTTGCAACTAAAAGCCCGATGAATGCACTTTTCTCTGATATGTATTTGATTGCTTTGAGGATAACAGAACGTCTTTAAGAAGATTTGACATTATCCAGAAAAGTGAAAATGACGTGACGTAACACAATTTCTTAAATGCAAGGCCTCCTGGTGCTCCTATGTGGTGCACGCAAACAATCTTTTCACTTGCTGTTTAACACCTTCCAACTACTTGATAGTTCACTCAGAAATATCTACTCTGCTGCCTGCGGTTAAGCTGATATTGCCGTTTTTTGCAACAAAGTGTTTTTTTCTGAAGTGCATTTTTCAAAATAACTGAGCTACTTTGCCTTAAAATTGCGTATAGCTGCTGCCACTTTTGGGTACTAAGAAAGGTTGTTTCAGAGACTATATGCATTTGTCTGTCAAATGAAACCAAATTTGCTCGGGAGTACCGACTGTGCATTAAAATCGGCCTGAGAGCCCTGTTTGTTACTCGTCTATAAAGGGGCTGGCTGGAGCTGCGCCAAAATCTGACAAAATGTCCCGACTTCTAAGCATCATATTAAAGGCACAGTAAGCCTCCCGTAAACCATCACAGAGCTCCCCGAGCGTCTACATACAGTACAAGCATACTTCCATTTGAACGCTCACCGAACGGGAACATCCTGGCTGCTTTCTGTCGAGCGTGAGAAATTTTCAAAGAATTTATTTTCGTGGACTTGGGCTGCTACAACAATGGCGCCTCGTTTTGGTGCTGGACGGCTGTTATGATACCGGAAATCACGCCCGGACAGTAAGCCTCTCGTAAACCATCACAGATACTGTCAGGCTTTTACACACAGTACAAACACCCTTCCATTTGAACACTCACCGAACGAGAACATCCTAGGTGCCCTACGTAAAGAGCAAGCAATTTTCAAAGAAATAATTTTTCGGATTGTCTCCATCTCAATCGGACCCATCCTGAACTCAGGTCAAAAATGAGTTACTTCCCTTCAACTGGCGATAGCCGTGGAGCGATGATTATCAGAATGATTCGGACCGTGGTGCGTTTTGGCGCTAGACCTAACTTTTAAAATCTAAATAATAAATTCTCAGCTTGTTACACAAACATTCTTAAATCATAAAAGAATTCTTTTTTCATCAAGACAAGATCAGTACAATTCGAAGTTTTGAAAGTTTGAAAAGCCCGAAAGCAGGGTCACGCAAGGTCGTGATTTTCGTAGCAGACGGCGGTTTATAGGCAGTCAAAAGCCATCGCTAGAGTTCTTATGAATCACATTCGTTTTTTTCGTGAAAAGTCAGAGGTACATAACGTGCTATTGAAGCTCACAGCGAGCCCCATTCAAATTACAAACTGACGACTGCATTGTGAAAAAGGGAAACTGGATCACACGGGTTCACGATGGCTCAGGGGTAAGATAAACCACGCAAACATGATATCCATTTTCAAACTTATCTACGTCCAAAACAGACAAGAAGAGCTGTAACCTGACTGACCAAGCATCAAACTTATCTACGTCCAAAACAGACAAGAAGAGCTGTAACCTGACTGACCAAGCATCAAACTTATCTACGTCCAAAACAGACTAGACAAGAAGAGCTGTAACCTGACTGACCAAGCATCAAACTTATCTACGTCCAAAACAGACACTGACTGACCAAGCATCAAACTTATCTACGTCCAAAACAGACAAGAAGAGCTGTAACCTGACTGACCAAGACATCAAACTTATCTATGTCCAAAACAGACAAGAAGAGCTGTAACCTGACTGACCAAGCATCAAACTTATCTACGTCCAAAACAGACAAGAAGAGCTGTAACCTGACTGACCAAGCATCAAACTTATCTACGTCCAAAACAGACTAGACAAGAAGAGCTGTAACCTGACTGACCAAGCATCAAACTTATCTACGTCCAAAACAGACACTGACTGACCAAGCATCAAACTTATCTACGTCCAAAACAGACAAGAAGAGCTGTAACCTGACTGACCAAGACATCAAACTTATCTACGTCCAAAACAGACAAGAAGAGCTGTAACCTGACTGACCAAGCATCAAACTTATCTACGTCCAAAACAGACAAGAAGAGCTGTAACCTGACTGACCAAGCATCAAACTTATCTACGTCCAAAACAGACTAGACAAGAAGAGCTGTAACCTGACTGACCAAGCATCAAACTTATCTACGTCCAAAACAGATACTGACTGACCAAGCATCAAACTTATCTACGTCCAAAACAGACAAGAAGAGCTGTAACCTGACTGACCAAGACATCAAACTTATCTACGTCCAAAACAGACAAGAAGAGTTGTAACCTGACTGACCAAGCATCAAACTTATCTACGTCCAAAACAGACAAGAAGAGCTGTAACCTGACTGACCAAGCATCAAAATGATTAACTTTTCTTGAAAGTTTTATTTTCTGCTGACATCATAATTATGAGAATCTCATTCATGTCACTGAATGTAGAGACAGTGAAGAAACATACTTCTTTTTCTTCTTCTTCGTTCATGGGCTTAGACTCCCACGTTCACTCATATTCTTAGCACAAGTGGATTTTTACGTGTATGACCGTTTTTACCCCGCCATTCTGGCAGCCTACGCCGATTTCGGGTGAGGCATGCTGGGTATTTTCGTGTTTCTATAACCCACCGAACTCTGACTTGGATTACAGGATCTTTTCCGTGCGCACTCGGTCTTGTGCTTGCGTGTACATATGAAGGGGGTTAAGTCACTAAGCAGGTCTGCACATAAGTTGACCTGGAAGATCGGAAAAATCTCCACTCTTAACCCACCAGACGGCAGCGACCGGGATTCGAACTCACGACCTCCCGATTAGGAGGCCGACATCTTACCACCATGCCACTGAACCCATACACATACAACATAAACAGTAAACTTTTGAGACCTCCAAAACTTAAAAGAGACAAGAAGGGCAAAGCCCGTACGACTCACATGCTTGACCTTGACCTTTACAAATAACTAAACCTAGCAATGACATCATACACTAAGAACTGCTTTACACATTTTTCCTACCAAAATACATGTGACCTTGACCCAAGATCAAGGTCATCCAAGGTCATGCAACACAAAGCTGTTAATTCAAGACATAGGAAGTACAATGGTGCTTATTGGCTCTTTCTACCATGAGATATGGTCACTTTTAGTGGTTCACTACCTTATTTTGGTCACATTTCATAAGGGTCAAAGTGACCTTGACCTTGATCATATGTGACCAAATGTGTCTCATGATGAAAGCATAACATGTGCCCCACATAATTTTTAAGTTTGAAACAGTTATCTTCCATAGTTCAGGGTCAAGGTCACTTCAAAATATGTATACAATCCAACTTTGAAGAGCTCCTGTGACCTTGACCTTGAAGCAAGGTAAACCAAACTGGTATCAAAAGATGGGGCTTACTTTGCCCTATATATCATATATAGGTGAGGTATTCAATCTCAAAAACTTCAGAGAAAATGGGAAAAATGTGAAAAATAGCTGTTTTTTAGACAACATTAATGGCCCCTGCGACCTTGACCTTGAAGCAAGGTCAAGATGCTATGTATGTTTTTTTGGGCCTTGTCATCATACACCATCTTGCCAAATTTGGTACAGATAGACTGAATAGTGTCCAAGAAATATCCAACGTTAAAGTTTTCCGGACGGACGTCCGGACGGACGGACGGACGACTCGGGTGAGTACATAGACTCACTTTTGCTTCGCATGCGAGTCAATGATGTCTTAAAAACGAGCGAGATAAATAAAAGAGGTAAATTTACAGAGGATTTGAAGAGAAAATCTGAAAAATGTAGGGTCAAGTTAAAAGGCAGGTTCCACTGTAAAGACATTACAACTGATCAGCATTAAAGATAGACTTACCATCACATGTATCCATGGCCTCTTGAAGCCTCTCCACCAGCAGTTCACCTGGGGAACTTTGGCTGTCGCGACCTTGAGATTTTTGCCTCTCGCCCTCCATTCCTGACAAGTTTTCCTTCTCCGCTGATTCCCTCCGCTTCTGTAGAGTTTCTTCACCCTTTCTCACTTGAGCTTCTGTCGTCTCCTTTCTAAAGGAATTGTCTTCACAGCGTTCTCTAACCTTTTCTGCCATTTTTTCCGCACTTTTAGAACCCCTCTTCTCCCAAGACTGTCTAAACTTCTCTTCAGCTTCTGCGAGTTCCCGTTTCTCGTGCTCCCTCTTGTCTTCTCTCCCTCGCGCTATCTTGGCGTATAGCTCCTGCTTCCTACGCTCATCTTCCTGGAGTGATTCCTGGTCTTCCCTCTCCGAGCGCTCCTGTTCTTTTTGATCCAAACGCGCCAGGATGGATTTGAGCTTCATCTGCTCGTCAAACTGTCGGTCCTGTCGCGTCAGGAAAATCATAGAGTTAGGCCTGCTGTCGGAGATTCTGCTATCAGAGTCAGGCCTGTTGTACAAACTTTTCCTTTGGGAGTCAGTTTGGGAGTCAGTTTGTGGAGTGTAGGCATCTAGTCTGTCATGCAGTCTTTTTCTTTGGGAGTCAGTTTGAAGGCTGTTGTTTTTCGAGTCAGGTCTGAGATTTTGAACGAGGGAGTCCCGTCTGGGGCTCTTACTGCGAGAGCGATGCCCAGGGCTTTTGCAGCGGGAGATTCTTCTCTTTTCCGTAGGGCTGCCGCTTCCACTCGAGCGACCGCTGTGACGACCGTCCAAAGTACGGCAAGGCTCCGACGGATCTGGACAAGATGCTGCGCTGGACGACGTCGAGCTGTTTGACGATGACCGGAACACTCCCGCAAGTTTCTTCAAGGCTTCCATGTCGTGATGGTTGTTGAACGGCAGAGACCCGGCCGGTGTGTTGGGCGGGGTGTTGATGGTGTACACATGGGCCGTGTGTGCTGGAGGGATGAGGAAGGTGGTGGTGGTGTTGATGGTGGTGGTGGTGGTGATTGAAGAGTTGGTGCCTCCGATGGAGTCCATGGAGGTGAGGGAATCAACGGATTCTCGTCGTGATGAAGGTGGCGAGGGTGTGCCTGTAAAGAGGAGACATCACACTGTGAATAAACAAGGCTAATTCAACGTTAAGTCTAAGGCTCAGTTGAAAAATAATATATTGCACCAACAAAACGTCCTCATTAGATCCACAAAGCTATGCCAAAATAATTGTAGATTTGGTCATAGAATTTGTAATTTTCATCTCTTCACAGGCCCAACACGTTCTGTTTGATTTCACTACACAGGGTTCATGCATACAAATGCAGTGGAAGCCCCCTTTTATATATTGGGACGGTCGGTGGGGGGGGGGGGGGGGTCCACTTTACCTGTTCTGATGATGAGGGGGGGAGGCCTGAGTCTCCAGCAGCAGACAGGCAAACTCCACCAGGTGATGCTTGAGTTGCATGCAAGGGGGGATGGCGGGGGGTGGGGTGGTTACCACGGTACCCGGTCTGATGACAGGGGGAAGGGCCTGAGTCTCAATCAACAGTCTAGCAAACTTCATCAGGTACTGATCATTTATTCGGGATGCTCGAGTTGCATGAAAGGGGGGATGGAGGGGGTGGGGTGGTTACCACTGTACCTGGTCTGATGACCGGGTTGAGGGCCTGAGTCTCCAACAGCAGACCGGCAAACTCGAGCGTGGTGCTGCTCCACTTGTTCAGGATGTTGGAGTTGCTCGACAGGTTGAAGTGAAGATTCATCAAGCCTGCAACCAAAATGCCAAATTATTCTCGCTGCTGAGTGAATAAGATGAGAACAGATAAGACAACATAAGACAAGATAAGTTAACCTTCATGGAAATTCGGGCTGCTTTCTACATTTGGAAAATGAGTTGCCACACAGTAAGGCGCTACCCAAGTCTTCTTTTTTCCCTGGATGAATGTGATTGCGTTTGCCAGCCCTGAGACTTTCTGCTGTCAACTTGGGATCTTTATCGTGTGCGTGTGAGCACAATAAGCACAGGCGTGTTTGGACACAGAGGAGAGGTGGCAAAATGTTGACTCTGGGAAATAAACCCTTGCCAAACCCTGGGTGAACCCTGGGTGATCCAAGCGGGCACAGGGCTAACAATCATAACAAGGCAGGTGTTAACAGCAACAGAAACAAGAAGTTTCTCAGGTGAATTCAAATCAAGTTAAGAGCCTGTCTGTTGTGGACAACTCACAGTCACAGTATACATTTGAACTAGGTCATTTGAAGATTTCTTCTTGGTGGTGCTGTTTGGTATTCAGCAAAGAAAACAAAAGAAAAAGCCTGTTCACACCTTGTAAAAATAGAATGCACCATTTACATTTAATACTATAACGAAACGCAGCTTTAAAAGTAATGTATAATCCATACGATTCCAGAAACATCCACACATTGTCAGATTAATGTGATTGATTATTTAAATGGTAGCTGCTTTTTAGACTGGCTGAAGCAATGACCTGATTAAAATAATCTGACAAGATTAGAAATATTGCGTTGTACTCATTTTCACGTTTACAGTGTCAAAGAATATGCTCAGAATATCACTTACCTGTTAGGTGGTTCCGCAAAATTTCGGGCTGTTCATAGTCCAGCAGGTAAGCCCAGGTGTGATAAAAAGTCCTGGACAAACAAGATCTCAACTCATAACTTGTAAACACAAACGTGAAAATATTAAGCAACATGTGCGCTTGACAATGAAATAGAGTCCTGCATTATTATGCTAGTATGCCATCATTTTGGGCATAGCCATCTGTTCAAAATTGCAGGCCAGGCCACTTCAGTAATCAACATGTCCAACACATTTCAACCAGCCTGGGATGATTTGGGATTAAGCTTCGTTGTAATTTCTTGCTGAGGATGGATGAAGTGTTGTTTCTGTTAAACCTCCTCTTCCAGACTTTCCCAAAACCCCCACCCCGCCCCTTTCAACCTTTTGATCAAGAATGAATTCTTCTCGCTGCAGGCCATAAAGGAAGAAGCCAAACTGACCTCAAAGCTTTCATGTCTGCCGTCATGGAGGCCAGGTAGGACGCCATCAGTCCGTCGTTGATTGCCAGTCTCACCCACGCCTGCAAATATCAATCAATCAAAATATTAGTCTTGCCATTAGCCATAACATGCTGTCCATACCCTATCAGAAACGTACAATAACCTGTTCTGAACCAGTAATCTGTTCTTTAAAAACATGTGTCTTGTTCTCTTCCCAAGAACCAGACTGTCCTTCCTTTCACAGTGCGTGTAATTGCTGAACCTTATAACTAATGAGTTTTGAAATAGGTATTCTCAGTTTCTGAAATAAACACCTAACATAATGTCAGCCTATTATCACAGATAATAAGATATTTGCAAATGAAAAAATATTACAACACATGATTGTGCAACTTCTATTTAAAAACACACACACATATACACTCCCACACACATAATACTCACACGACAATATCCAATCTCTGACGTGATCTGTGAGAGTTGCTTCAGCTGTATTATGACATCCTGATGTGTGAACTTCTTCACAACGTTCCAGAAATTCTGCACAAGAAGTGGTAAAACACACTGTATGTAGTATTGTATAAAAATGCACAGAGAGAGAGAGAGAGAGAGAGAGAGAGAGAGAGAGAGAGAGAGAGAGAGAGAGAGAGAGAGAGAGAGAGAGAGAGAGAGAGAGAGAGAGAGAGAGAGATACACAAACACACGCATGCACTCACACTGTAACATGCATACTCACACAAAAACTAATGTTTGATTTTCTGAATCCAAAAATATGCTGATATGACATGAAGATATGAACACAAGTACTTGTTGCCAAGGGAAATAACTCTACTACTTGTGTAAATAGGCCTGCTTTACAGAAAACCCTATTCATTGAACATATCACTTGTCCCACTTGTGTTAATAATAGCCAGGCCCCCTGCTGACCCCACTATCTACACAATCACTGCATTCACTCGCAAGATATCTATTTTATTCATATTGTGACACCAACAACACCAACACTGAAATGAATACTGAAACAGAAAGCCACTCACCGTCTTCACTTCATTGTTGGTTCCTTGAATTCCTTGTGCGTAGGACACCAGCTGAATCACAACAAAGAAAACAGAACGCTATACATCACTATATGTGTAGCTAAACAGTATTGGCGTTAACCGGTAATTATCGGTATTTTACCGGTTGAAATGAGAAAATACCGGAACAAAAATGGCTGCCGGTATGACCTACCGGTTGATTTTTGAACTACCGGGTTTTTGGCTGGTAAAACAACAAAACCAGTAGTCTGCGTTGGACTCTTACTGGTTCCAATGACCAGCCTACCGGGTTTTTGGCTGGTACAACAACAAAACCAGTAGTCTGCGTTGGACTCTTACTGGTTCCAATGACCAGCCTACCCTTTTTTTCAGGACTGTTTGCATCATAAAAGTTTGCGTACCGGTTTGAAGAAGTACTAGCGCCATCACTGGTTAAACCTGTACATTTAACATAATCATAGAGTACACAGGTATAAAATCTATACACTTACATAATCATAAAGTATGATTTTTTCTTTGTTTACTTAACGCCCAGCCGACCACGAAGGGCCATATCAGGGTGGTGCTGCTTTGAGTTTGACATATAATGTGCGCCACACACAAGACAGAAGTCGCAGCACAGGCTTCATGTCTCACCCAGTCACATTATTCTGACACCGGACCAACCAGTCCTAGCACTAACCCCATAATGCCAGACGCCAGGCGGAGCAGCCACTAGATTGCCAATTTTAAAGTCTTAGGTATGACCCGGCCGGGGTTCGAACCCACGACCTCCCGGGGCGGACGCCTTACCACTAGGCCAACCGGTATAAAGTATGATGGTACAGCTAAACCTGTCTAATGTTACCACCCTAAACTGGTTGTTATCGTGGTGGCCACTATAAAAATATTAATTGCATAGAAGAAAAAGTTATGTGGAGTGGGCATTGTTGGACGGTGGTTACTAACATTCAAAAGGTGGTAACAAATTAATTGAGAATGCAATGCTACCTTGGCAACCACATTATCCTTTGCTCCATGAAGAAACACTGCCTCCAGTACATTGCACAGGTTGTTGGAGGCCTCGTTACTGTCAACATCAAAAGAGAAGCATGTAGATAACGACATAGACAACTTTATTACAGTGGAACCCCCTTTTAATGACATCCCCCCCCCCCCCCCCCACTTTACGAATTCCTTCTTTTTAAGACCCTTTTTTCTCAGATGTTCTGTTCTAGACTCTGAAAATTTACCTCCATTTTAAGACTGCCCCCCCCCCCCCCCCTGCGAGACCTGTATTCTCAGATTGTTGAAGGTCTGCACAGTCAAACCTATCAATAATGACCACCCAAGGAACAGGTGGTTGCTATTAAAAGATGATTTATTTATAAATTAAAACAAAAACAATGTCAGGGATCTTTTGGTGTGGTCGTTGTGGGCAGGTGCACAGCATCGATAGGTGGTCACTAGGGCAGATTAGACTGTATCTTCAACAAGAGATTCTTGTGTGGAACATGGTGCAGATTACAATGTTACGAAGTATAAAACATCTAACATGTAACAAAAAATGTAAATGTAAACATTCTATACACAATGAGAGTTATGATATGGTCTGCATTAACCAGACAATAGATATCAATATGTACAACTGAAGTACAAGTTCAAAAAATATATAACAAGGAAACTAAGCATGATGTTATTGTTAATGTAAATTGTTATGCAGGAAATCTAAATATCATTACATGAAAGGAATAAGGAAACACTATTAATATTAGTTTTAGCAGCATTAAAGTTCTTGCTTGATGCTACACTAACTTCTGCTGATGCTGAAACTTTTCTTTTATTTTGGTATGGAGTACAGGAGGCATGGTCCACATGAATTGATTTTCACTTTTAAGATTTAACATTCAATGGGTCATTTGATTTCACATTTCTTTCTTCCTTGATATTTTTTTTCCCTTGAATACTTAGTTGTTGAAAATTTAAATATTAGCCCCAACAATACCAGAAGTGTCTCTAACTTAGTCTAAGTAGTGGGGCGGGGATGTAGCTCAGTCGGCAGCGCGTTGGATTTGTATCCAGTTGGCCGCTGTCAGCGTGAGTTCGTCCCCACGTTCGGCGAGAGATTTATTTCTCAGAGTCAACTTTGTGTGCAGACTCTCCTCGGTGTCCGAACACCCCCGTGTGTACACGCAAGCACAAGACCAAGTGCGCACGAAAAAGATCCTGTAATCCATGTCAGAGTTCGGTGGATTATAGAAACAAGAAAATACCCAGCATGCTTCCTCCGAAAACGGCGTATGGCTGCCTAAATGGCGGGGTAAAAAACGGTCATACACGTAAAATTTCACTCGTGCAAAAAACGCGAGTGTACGTGGGAGTTTCAGCCCACGAACGCAGAAGAAGAAGTCTAAGTAGTAAAGTGGAACCCTCTTTTAACTCACTGTCTCCCAGGTACGGATATATCCGTACCCACTCATATGGCTCTATCTGACCTGGTACAGATATATTCTTACACACAGTAACTTCAGTCGCTTCCTGTAACGTCGATCTAGCGCCTGCATTCCATCGTGTTGATACACAGTTTCTACAATTCGGAGTGACCTGCTGCAGCACAGCTGGTCACGGCTAAAAAAAAATCTTGGTCAACATAGCTGGGGTAGAAAGTGTTAAGACTCCCCCCCCCCTCTTTTTTCTTAAACTTTAAGACCACACCTGTTAAAAGCATCTATGAATGTTAACCCTCATTTTAAAACGCCCTCCCTTTTCAGGCCTTATTTTCTCTAATCTTTGAGGCCCTGAAAGGGAGATTCTACTGTAGTGGTTTATGACACCAGCTCTCTTATCTGCCCTTAGTCAGGGGGGAGATAACTTAATGATGCAACAGCACCTCTACAAGTTCAACCTGACCTAGTTTGACTGTCAACAATCCCTCTCCATGGCTAATAAACGGTATGGGGATACTGCAGGTGATAAGGGTGACTATGCTAACAATGCCTGATAATAATGAATACTGCTTAACCAAGAGGACTATGGTTTAGAACAACAAAATGAGCCTGGCTGAGCCATTCGGGCAATGTATTCTTTAGTAACTAATAGCATTAAACCCAGATCAACAAATATATCGCCAGGTGTGAACACTCACCTGTATTTCTTTATCTAAAATTGAAGGTTGGACAGGGAGAGAAAGACATAAATAGATGGACAGACAGACAGAGGGAGCTTGAGGCAGACTGTATTCAGGTAGACAGACAAAGAGTGGGTATTGACTATTGTTCACACCTGCCATACTTTTAGGCCATAATAAAATAAATACTACTAACACTAACAGAAAAGAAGGAGTATAATTATAACAAACTTTTCCACGATAAGCTTTGTTTGGTTGGCATAAGTCAATAACTTATGCCTTCCAAGTACAATTAACACTTAACTACACTGCAGCAAAATAGGTTTATTAAAACATCAAGAATCAAAATAATGGAGTTACCTGAAAATGGTGGCTCCATCGATGTGTTCTTTCTGCTGCAAACACTTAAGGCTACGGTGAAAGTGATGTGTCAGTCGATCTCTCTCCTCCTTGTGAATCAGACCCTCGCTGACATTTTCATAAGCTGAAAACAAAATTAATCAACCAATAAAACAAAATCATTTTGAAGCAGTTGGTGTATGCAGTTTCATCTGTTTTTCTATACCGTCAAGAGAGAGCGAGCAGCAATGAGTTAATACATACTGTACATGTATCAATAAACCAATACTGGCAATAGACCCTATCGTTATTCTAAACTCTAAAAAATGTGTGGGTGGCCGAGTGGTAACACACTTGCGGAAGCGAGAGGTTGCGAGTTCGACCCTGGGTCAGGGCGTTAGCAATTTTCTCCCCCCTTTCCTAACCTAGGTGGTGGGTTCAAGTGCTAGTCTTTCGGATGAGACGAAAAACCGAGGTCCCTTCGTGTACACTACATTGGGGTGTGCACGTTAAAGATCCCACGATTGACAAAAGGGTCTTTCCTGACAAAATTGTATAGGCATAGATAAAAAATGTCCACCAAAATACCCGTGTGACTTGGAATAATAGGCCGTGAAAAGTTAAATATGCGCCGAAATGGCTGCGATCTGCTGGTCGATGTGAATGCGTGATGTATTGTGTAAAAAATTCCATCTCACACGGCATAAATAGATCCCTGCGCCTAGAGTCCGAGTCTGGAGATACGCGCGTGATATAACTTATAAGACTTCATATATAACATAACTCTCATAAGCTCTCGCAAACTTCAGAGCATAGCAAAACATGTGGTACAGCGATATCGTGCGAGCTGCAAAAGCCGAGGTTCGAAGTTCTCGAGACGTTCAAAGCATAACAAAGAGCATGTCTCACGGATATCTCACGAGAGCTGCTCAGATATGGAAAAGGCTTATAGAAATAGAATGTTAATCTGAATGATGAGGATCAGCAACATAATGTTGGCATATATATAGATTATGATTCATGCTCGTCATTTACGTATTCTTCTCACTAACTGTATGGCATAGATCTGCTGATAATGTACTGTGTGGTTCCGTGATGACCTTTGTAACTAATGAGTTTACATAAGCAAACCATTATCACAATCAGTGGGTTCTGACAAACATATTCAAAACATAATTAATAAAGCGAATAAAATGCTTGGCATAATAAAGAGAAAATTTTCCTATCTTGATAATGACAAGTTTACAAAATTGTACAAAGCACTGGTTAGACCACACCTAAAATATGCCAACGTCATCTGGCATCCATATCTGAAGCGTCAATCAGCAGCCATTGAAAGGATGCAAAGGAGAGCCACAAAACTGGTAAAAGCTTTAAAAAAAACATGACATATGTTGAAAGACTGCGTGCACGCAATCTCCCGACTCTTAAATCGAGAAGGCTCAGAGGTGACTTGATAGAATGATACAGTCTTTATAACATGTTTCAGGGTATTGATAATGACAAAGTTGAGTCACTCTTCAAGAAGTCTACCACTAATGCAACAAGGAATAATATTAATACTAATAGGGACAACATTTTTATTGATTTTAGTCAACAGAGTTGCACCATCATGGAAAACATTGTCTGATGTTAAAAGTGCACTAAACACTAACAGTAACACCGTCAAAATTCTGCTGGACAAAGAAAAAATTATTATTGAGTTACTTTATTTGTATGAAGATCTTTACAACATTTTCTGACTTTGAATCAACTTTAAAGTTATAGAAATCAAATATAAGGCAGTTATGATGCATTTTCAAAGGCAAAAATCCGAGGCTTTCTTTTTCGTTTGATAGCTCTTGGAAAATGAATCATCAATCAATCAATGAGGCTTATATCGCGCATATTCCGTGGGTACAGTTCTAGGCGCTCAGCAGTGATGCCGTGTGAGATGAAATTTTATACGGCCAGTAATTGCAGCCATTTCGGCGCATATTTACCTTTCACGGCCTATTATTCCAAGTCACACGGGTATAGGTAGACAATTATTAACTGTGCCAAAGCAATTTTGCCAGGAAAGACCCTTTTGTCAATCGTGGGATCTTTAACGTGCACACCCAATGTAGTGTACACGGGGGGGAGTTCGGACACCGAAGAGAGTCTGCACACAAAGTTGACTCTGAAATAAATTTCCGCCGAACATGGGATCGAACTCACGCTGACAGCGGCCAACTGAATACAAATCCAGCGCGCTACCAACTGAGCTATATCTCCCTTATTTCTTATTCCTAAGATTTAAAAGTTGGTACAAAGTCAGACAATGTTGTGAAGAAACTAGATATTTAAAATATTACATGTACATGCTTTATAATTAGAGGTCGAGAGTGCGGGTCTAAAAACAATGCAAACATATGGTCGGACAGCAGAATTCTGATGCTTCACTTCGCTCTACGAAAATGCATCATAACTCCCTTATTTTTGACTTTTATGACTTAAAACTTGGTACAACATGAGAAACTAGTGTAACATCTATATATATTTCTTGTGTATGCAGTGCTCTTGTTGGAAGTCGGGCACGGTCGTGCAATGTGCATGGTCGCGAAGTCTTTAGTCAGACCACAGGCGGAGGTATCGTCCACTGGACTACTACTATCACAGAAAGACTACTGACAGACAAAGACTTTCTGTGATAGTAGTAGTCCAGTGGACGATACCTCCGCCTGTGGTCAGACCGCAACCAAACAAAAGCATGCGTACCACGCGGTATGCGGGTGAATGACCTACTTTACAATACGTAACAATCCCGATTCCCATCACTACTCTCTGACCACGTGGTTTCTTTGAGTACATTTAGTACAACAATCAACATGAACTGTGAAACACAATCACAAACCAGCGTAATGCATTCTTCTTCTTCTTCAAAATAGTGAGCTTACAGGGCAACTATTACTCAATAATGTACTGAACTATCCTCAAATCGGTTGGTGCGCTTAATTTCCCCAGGAAAATGGCTCTCAATCGTCCGAACCCGAAACACCAGCGCATGTGTAAGTTACTAACCAAGTAAAACCATGACCTAGAACATACCAGGGATCGTCCGTTTACCTTTCTTTCTGAACATTGTTGCTGTTTTTTTCTCATCGGCACAAAACAAAACAACGCACGAACTCTGCAGCTGTGACGTTTACTGAGCTAGTCTGTGTTTGCAATGTTTTCGTAAAAGCATGAGCAATTTTAGTTTCCAGAATTAATGCTAGAACCTTGGATAAAAAACAAAAGAATAGTAGACATTAAAAAAACAGATATGAACGTTCAGGTATTTCCAATTTTTCTTTTGGTATTATTTGAGTATGATTATTTTCAGGTTCCTACAAATCCGAAAGTATGCACTAGCAGTTCTTTCTATTTATAGGTATCACGTGAGCATACAATCACGTGGCGATTAATGTAACAAAAACAAACAAGAACAGGAGGGGAGACGAGTTATCAAGCGTCCTTTATAAAACAAGGTAGAAAGGGTTATACTGAACTTCAACATTACTTGAATCTGCTTGCAGAATCGTTATTTGTAATATTCGCAGAGTAAACAGAAAGTATGAGAGAGAAGGAAAAGTAACACGGATCAGATCACAGGCGGAAGGTATCGTCCACTGGACTACTACTAATTAGTCTAATAGTACTACCACAGAGAGACTACTTTCTGTGATAGTAGTAGTCCAGTGGACGATACCTTCCGCCTGTGATCAGATTTCCTCAACAACAGCGATTTCACACACACACACACACACACACACACCCTTCTAAAACCGAAAAATACATCGTAAATGTTACGTATAAAGGTTAACATGTGATCATTTTCACATTTTGAAGAGGTTTTTAAACAGAAATGGAATACTTACGTTTTTGTTGCTTCAAATCCTGACTCTTAGACATCATTATCACAATTTTTTTATCTGAGTTTCAGTGTCACGTATTAATACAAAACATGAAGTCAGTCAATGTCCGAAGTCAGTCAATGTCGCACGCAGAATAGTTAAAGTAGATCTACTGAACGTCCTCGCATACCACTTTCTTTAATGCATGTCTCCTAGTGTCTGATTACCGTGCTGACTGTACAGTATATAGTTTACATTGATATTTTGTATCTAGGTCAGTCACACAGTCAGTTGATATTCGGACAGGCGCATATATCTAATCAAGTAAATAGAGCAACTACTAAGATATTGATATTCAGTTTACTGTGGAGCCTCACTTTTATCTCTGGGGTCTTAAAATGGAGATACATTTACAGAGTTTATGAACAGACAATCAGATAAGGCCAAAAAGAAAAATATGTCTGTTTCCGGTAACCCGACCGACCCTATTTTTAAGCGCCGACCCTAAAGTTTTTTTTCGCTTTTCGCACCAAAGGAGGGTTTCTCTGTACACAGGCATGCAACATTTGCATTCACCTGAGTGTTTTGTCGAGTTGTTTGAAACATTCATGTAATTAGCATTATTTTTAATTAATTAAGCATGGAATCATTTAATTACTACTTAAAACATACATATATATGTTATTGTCACCTTGGCTTCATGACAGCAACTATTTTGGTTATCAAGGCCCTTAATTGTATATGGGTCAAGTCACAAAGTATGTCAATTATCACAAGTGTTTTGGCTTGGTCAGAAACTATAGTATAACATAGGTTTATCAGAGATCAGTTACAGATTTTCATCTAAAATAGGAGTATCAATAATATTCTTATCAGATGGGATGCCTCTTTAAAAAAAAGTAACCGTATTTCTTTTATGTGGGCCTTATTTCACATATCTATAGCTCAGTCCGTCAGATGTGATATGTGTTAGACTCAGTAAGCTTACATTTGCAGTGTCAGCAGAACTATACAGGTCCAGTAATTTTTACTTTAAATAGAAATCTTAAAACATTCAACAATACTAGTTGGTTGGATTGTTTTGTGTTGATTTGTGTGCATGCTGTGTTAAACAAGGTGTTGCCCAGTTTGAAAATATTTGTTATGTTCATTTCTTATATCTGATATTATGTTGTGGTGGTTATTAAGTTATGATGGTTTGAAGAGTCTGTCTGTTTGTACTTCGTCTGTTAAATTTCTCTGTCTCTCTTTTGATCTGTCCGCCTTTACCTTATAGCTGCTCTGTGGCTGCTTATGAATATTTTCCATTTTGTCTTGCTTTTGCATTTTTTTGCTTTTATTTTGGTTATTTATATTCTTTTTATTTATTGTTTGACATTTTCCACTTTCTTTTTATACAGAAGAAAGGCAGTCATGTTTCTTCAACTCACAATGATTCTACTTCACCTGGCGCTGTGTTCCGCCACAAAGGATGTTGTCCACTTTTCTGTAAACTCTGCACAAGGGGACAGAACTCCTGTCAAGGAGGACAACTCTGCAGCAGAGATGGCGACAGTGACGGTGAATCTTCAACAAGCGGTGAATAGGATTGGTTCACATTTTGTCGGAGTCACCATCGACTCTCAGCAGATCAGATACAACTGGAATTCCTTTGGTTTTGGGTGCGTTTTAAGTATTGTTAAGAATAAGGTGTAACTTTAATAGCGCATGTGCTCATTAATTTTTATGTTTGTTTGTTTCGTTCATGGGCTGAAACTCCCACGGCTTTTATGCGTATGACCATTTTTACCCCGCTATTTAGGCAACCATACGCCACTTTCGTGGGAATTAATTTTTATGCAAACGCTTCTTCTTTTTGTGTGTATGTCTGGCATGGCATGTATGATCAAACGCTAATTCAAGTGATAGTTCATGTAATGAATTTATAAGCTTTTTGCCCATTGGTCAGTCAACTTCCTCCACATGTGTGGGCTGTAACTCCCACTTACTACACTTGAAGGCATGGTCGGGCTTTTACGTGTTCATAGACATTGGTTGAGTGTATACACGAAGAGGCGTATAATTAGGCACTAGCAGATCGGCCAAAAAATTAACCTGGGAGATCGGAAAAATCTCCAATCTTAACCCACCAGGCATAGCCTGGATTAGAATTCCGAATCTTCCACACAGATTTAGGCCAACTTCATGTCCACTATAGGCTTGGATGTGCCCATCTGGGCCGTCTTTTTTTTTTTTAGAGGAATTTAAGCTTTGTATGGCAGAACCTATATGTTTCCTTTCCATGCCTACAATCTGTCTATAACAACAATGAACTTTTGGATCCCTAGGGCGGTCATTATAGACAAGTTTGACAATATAAGATACAGCTAGTGCATGACAGCTAGTGACAGGTGACAGCTAGTGACAGGTGACGGCTAGTGACAGGTGCAACATTTTATGCTTTAATGTAGCTTGAATCATGTGTATTTTGCTTTGCATTTCATTGCATTGAATAATATTTTTCTACAAATTTTTTTTATAAAAATTAGAAATATGAAAAATGTATTCAGCCTAAGCACATCAACCTGACAAGGTATTCAAGACGCATTCTGTTCTGTTTCATTTTGAATGTTCTTTTTTTGGTCATAAACATATTTCTTTGCAAATCTTCAGAGTAAATGAATTTAATGATCTGTATTATTTTTTTTTCAGTTCCACCAAGGTTCAAAACATGGCCAGAGCTTTATCCCCATCATACTTTCGACTGGGAGGAAGTGCAGCCGACTATATGACCTTTGACCCCACCAATCAGAAAGGTCACAAGGGAGAGAACCTGCAGGGAGGTCAAGTATACTGCAGCAATTTTACAACACAGTTTTACATGTCAGGTAATTGATATCCTAAATTAATAGGACATCTTTTTCTGTCTTCTGTGATTTGAATAAAGATGTCTGCAGGGAAGCAAGTTTTATTTAGATTATGTTGACATTGTCCATATTTTTGTGTGGGGAAGATAACTCCATTGTAATACAGTGAAACCCCCCTTTTAAGACCTTCAACTGAAAATCTGAAAAAATCAGGTCTTAAAAGCGAGGAGGTCCTTGTCTACATTTTTATACCAAAATCGCCATTTGACCATTAAAATGCAGAGTCTATTATCTACAAATATCAACAATACACCCCCTTTCGATCAGGTAAGACGAAGCCAGTGTAGCCGTTTGAAAATTCATTGTAGTATTCCAGCGTAGTACTCATAGTAGGATATATATCCTTATTTGGAAAATGCCAAGCGCAAAACTCCTCTCAAATCCCGTGCATTTCGTGCGTTTAAAAAAAAGCGTGGACAGCGCTCCAGTGTCAAATTGTTGCTGCACTTGTTTGGGCGTGGCTATAAGCATAGTGAGTCACGCTACCCAAAAATAAAATCGTTTTTTACATATATTTTTTTCTATAACTTTTTTTCCCATGGTTCATTCATCATTTGACATAATTTTGTATCGAAATCTAACCATAAGATTATTGAAAAAAAGCAAAAATGTAGACGACCACCTTTAAAATGGAGGTCAATTGACAGAGGTTATGAACACAAAATCTTAAAAACCAAGGTCTTGAAAAGGAGAAAAACCCCCGCGGGTTAGGGGGAAGAATTTACCCGATGCTCCCCAGCATGTCGTAAGAGGCGACTAACGGATTCTCTTTCTCCTTTTACCCTTGTTAAGTGTTTCTTGTATAGAATATAGTCAATGTTTGTAAAGATTTTAGTCAAGCAGTATGTAAGAAATGTTAAGTCCTTTGTACTGGAAACTTGCATTCTCCCAGTAAGGTCATATATTGTACTACGTTGCAAGCCCCTGGAGCAATTTTTTGATGAGTGCTTTTGTGAACAAGAAACAATTAACAAGTGGCTCTATCCCATCTCCCCCCCCTTTCCCCGTCGCGATATAACCTTCGTGGTTGAAAACGACGTTAAACACCAAATAAAGAAAGAAAGAGAAGAAGTCTTAAATCGGGTGTCTTATAAAGGGCCGGGGTTCTGAGCGAAACATCGAACGCAGAAGAAGAAGAAATGAGCGAAGCAGTTGTCTCCAATTCTACATCAATATTCAGTGCATGAAATTTTACGTAATAACATTCTGAATAGACAATGTTTGGAAATAACTCTGTCAGGTTTGTATGGGTTGTGAAAGAGTGAGTTCCCTTGCTTTTGCTTGGGAAAAAAAAAAGATGTCATATAAACCTGGGTGACATGTTATGCCATTCACTAGGGTGTGGCGTATTTCTGCGCACGTTGTCAACGAGCACGTATAAGACATGCCGCTCGAAAGTGAATAAGTGATTGGCGTATTTTGTCATGTGGGTTTGTTTGCGCTCTTTTTTTTCCAAGGAAAAGCAACTCTCCCTAGCCCATAAAAACTTGACAAAGTTATTTCTGTAATTCGTCTATTAACTTAAGTTATTTTATGTTTTCTGGAAGTGCTGGTTTACAAACCACACAGCGCAATCATTGATGAGGTAAGTTTACAGAAGTTTGGTTTTAGTTGCAGTCTATCTGTGTTGTCTCAAGTTCATCTTTTGTATCGTCGTGGTATTAGCGGATCAGTGGGACATACTGAACAAGTTTCTGCAAGCTGTCGGCTGGGATTTCATCATGGATCTCAATGCGCTCCAACGGAATGCTGACGGCTCGTGGAACCCGGCCAACGCTCGACAGCTTCTGCAGTATTCTGCTAGCAAGAATTACAAGATTGCTGCTTTTGAGCTTGGAAATGGTTTGTGTGTTATAAGTCTTTCTTTGGATTATCTACTTTCATTATTACAAACCAACTGCAATTTTATTTCTGTCTCAAATGTGCACACACCACATTCACACACCACACCACACCACACCACACCACACCACACCACACCACACCACACCACACCACACCACATTCACACACCACACCACACCACACCACATCACACCACATTCACACACCACACCACACCACACCACACCACATTCACACACCACACCACACCACACCACACTACACCACACTATCTCTCTCTCTTCATCTCTCGCTCTCTCTCTATATCTCTCTCTCTCTCTCGGTTGAAAGACTGAAAATTGGTCGTGCGAATCAAGTGAATACAAAAGACACTGAACGCAATCCGCGACGCGATATTCCAACAGACGAACTTTCCTTCTATTGAGTATTTTTCGAGTTTTTGTTTACTTCCCAACCCCACTGTTCTTTTTTTTGCAATGGG
>NC_090254.1:44328363-44340863 GCF_037325665.1 Littorina saxatilis | reverse complement strand
CGAGTGGAAAGCTAGCAGTGACAGAGTCGCACTACCCCAAGTCAAGGGATCTATTAGTCCTGTTTCGCCGTTATCCCAATTCGCCCCCATACCATTTTGGCGACATTTCTCAGGCCAAGTGTCATTTTACCACCATATCATGTACCATTAGCTCCACATCCCATTTTGGCGCAATCCCGTTTCGCCGTTAACCCATTTCGCCCCCATCCCATTTTTGCGACATTTTACAGGCCAAGTGTCATTTTACCACCATGTCATGTACCATTAGCTCCACGTCCCATTTTGGCGCAATCCCGTTTGGCCGTTAGCCCATTTCGCCCCCATTCCATTTTTGCGACATTTTACAGGCCAAGTGTCATTTTACCACCATGTCATGTACCATTAGCTCCACGTCCCATTTTGGCGCAATCCCGTTTGGCCGTTATCCCATTTTGCCCCCATCCCATTTTTGCGACATTTCATAGGCCATGTGTCATTTTACATGCCATTCTAAAGTGTCAAAACTCATTTCAGGAGGTTATTACATAAAATGCAACCTCCAGCGTGATTTTTTAGAAACAAACAGGTATTTGGGGACGATGTTTGCTGTACAGCAGTGAAATGGGGACGTCCAAAAGTGCAGAGCTCCCGCAGAGCTATATGAATGGTTTCATCACATACATGGCGCTAGGCGACATATGTTGTGAACAATTTTACAAATCACGTTTTTGCGCCCGATATTTTCTTGTCATCTCCAAAGTCAAGGGACAAACACGAAATTCCTTGACTTTTGGGGTAGCGCGACTCTGTTAATTTTAGGAATTAAAAAAAAAAAAATTCATTACTAGGATGTCCCATCGTTGGGAAATTCCGGTCGCTTCCTCCGAGTGGAAAGCTAGCAGTGACAGAGTCGCACTACCCCAAGTCAAGGGATCTATTAGTCCTGTTTCGCCGTTATCCCAATTCGCCCCCATCCCATTTTGGCGACATTTCTCAGGCCTAGTGTCATTTTACCACCATATCATGTACCAATAGCCCCACATCCCATTTTGGCGCAATCCCGTTTGGCCGTTAGCCCATTTCGCCCCCATCCCGGCGACATTTTACAGGCCAAGTGTCATTTTACCACCATGTCATGTACCATTAGCTCCACTTCCCATTTTGGCGCAATCCCGTTTCGCCGTTATCCCATTTTGCCCCCATCCCATTTTTGCGACATTTCATAGGCCATGTGTCTCTTTACCACCGTGTCAAACCACTAGCGCCACATTCCATTTTGTCGCCATGCCGTTTTGCCGTCATCCCATTTTGCCGCCATCTCTATTTCGCGACATTTTGGATTGTGGCAAAAATGGAATTTGGCGTAAACGGAATGTCTTCCTAGTTGAATAACGCAGTATAGTAGTTTAGTGAGGCTTGGCAAAAAGAATAAATAAAAAATGTGATGGCGGCCAAATGGGATGGTGTCAAAATGGGATGACGTGCTATTGTTATGACACGGTAGTAAAATGACGCTTGGCTTGTGAAATGTCGCGACAATGGGATGGGGGATAAATGGAATACGGTGAAACGGCATGGCGGCCAAATGGGATATGGTGTCAAAATGGGATGTCGCGCTATTGTTATGACATGTTAGTAAAATGCCCTGTCACGTAGTCTCAATCCAAATTGGAAATCCATAGCATCATCATTATAATCATCCTCATCTCATTAATCATCCAAAATTATAAATTTTATAAAATGACGCTTGGCTTGTGAAATGTCGCGAAAATGGGATAGGGAAAAAAATGGGACGGCGGCAAAATGGGATTGCACCAAAATGGGATGTGGATCAGCCACTAGATTTCCAATTTTAAAGTCTTAGGTATGACCCGGTGTGACGTTTTCATCTTTCGCCGTGTTGATATTTCGATTTTCGGCCTCGTTGATCTAGTATAAACTCTACACTGAACAAAAAAAACACCCTTCGATAGTACTGATGAGCGACCTTGTGTACCTTACATTCATGGGGCCAAATTTGTCCAACCAATTATTTTATTTAACTTAGAAATTTGATTCATCCTAAAATGTTTCCCTTCTTACTCAAGGGACGTAACCACTCGGTACACGTTTTCGAAGAATTCGATTTTGGGAGTGAAATCTATTTAATTTCACAACCAATTTTTTTCACATGCAAGAAACTGACATGCTTTTCGTCCATAAATAATTTCTCTTCTTAATTTTACCAGGAAACAACATTTCGGTCTCGAGTAAATATCGAGGGGGAAATATGTACACAGGCGAAAGATGAAATCGTGACACCGGCCGAGGTTCAAACCCACGACCTCCCGATCACGGGGCGGACGCCTTACCACTAAGCTAATCGTGCCGGTTTACCCTTGAGTGACAGACGGACAGACAAAAGAATATACAGACAGACCGTAATTAACACAAACACACACACTCAGCAGAGCAAAGCGGTATAACACACAAACTCAGCAGAGCAAGGCAGTATTACACACACAGACTCTGCAGAGCAACTAAGTCGGTGACACACAGACACAGTTATTTGGGGACGATGTTTGCTGTACAGCAGTGAAATGGGGACGTCCAAAAACCGATAGCTCTGCGCTGTGCTATGAATGGTTTCATCAGTTACATATGGCGCTAGGCGACATAAGAGTATTTCCAATCCAGTCAGTAGCTAGCATTCACGACCCTGACAACGGATGGTTTGAGTCTGATTTATGAGAATGAGAATGAGGGAGAGAGAGTTGTATTAAATTGAATTGAATTAAATTGAATTGAATTTATCTTTCTCTTAACACTGTAACAGAACAAGAAATGCTAAAATGGTTTTTTTCATCCCGCCCTCGCCCATTGAGTTGAAATAGAAGTTAACCACATTATGTTTGAAAATGTTCCAGTGCTTTATGTACAATAATGTTTCAATACAATCATAGTGTATTAACATTTTACCAGTATCAGCTGCAAAATAGAAGTAGTGCTTTACAAGTTTCGAAAGAGAAACAGCATGTAATGATACGTAAATGGTGTACAGCAGTGAATTGGGGACTGTTTCCCAAACAGCAGTCAGATGGGGTCTGGTTGTTGTACAGCAGTCATTTGGAGGCACAAGCTAAAACTGCTTCAGAGATGTGTGTTTTTCATTGGCTTTGATCTCCGCTGAGAGGGAGAGAGTCAGAAAGAGCGACATAGACAGATAGACAGAGACAGAGAGACAGACCGAGACAACAAAGGAGAGGTTAAGGACACCCCCTTACCCTTGAGTGACAGACGGACAGACAAAAGAATATACAGACAGACAGACCGTAATTAACACAAACACACTCAGCAGAGCAAAGCGGTATAACACAAACTCTGCAGCAAGGCAGTATTACACACACACACACACACTCTGCAGAGCAACTAAGTCGGTGACACACAGACACAGGTATTTGGGGACGATGTTTGCTGTACAGCAGTGAAATGGGGACGTCCAAAAACCGCAGAGCTATCGCTCTGCGCTGTGCTTGTTTGTTTGTTTGTTTGCTTCACGCCCAGCCGACCACGAAGGGCCATATCAGGGCGGTGCTGCTTTGACATATAACGTGCGCCACACACAAGACAGAAGTCGCAGCACAGGCTTCATGTCTTACCCAGTCACATTATTCTGACACCGGACCAACCAGTCCTAGCACTAACCCCATAATGCCAGACGCCAGGCGGAGCAGCCACTAGATTGCCAATTTTAAAGTCTTAGGTATGACCCGGCCGGGTTTCGAACCCACGACCTCCCGATCACGGGGCGGACGCCTTACCACTAGGCCACCGTGCCGGTATGGTTTGAGTCCTATTTATGAGAACGAGAATGAGGGAGAGATGATTGTATTGAATTGAATTGAATTAAATTGAATTGAATTGATCTTTATCTTAACACTGTAACAGAATAGGAAATGCTAAACTACTTTTTTTTTTCATCCCGCCCTCGCTCATTGAGGTGAAATAGAAGTTAACCACATTATGTTTGAAAATGTTTCCAGTGCATTATGTACAATAATGTTTTAATACAATCATAGAGTATTAACGTTTTACCAGAATCAGCTGCAAAATATAGTAGTAGTGCTTTACGAGTTTTGCAAGAGAAGCAGCATGTAATGATACGTAAATGTGATACAACAGCGATCAAAGTTCAAGTCTGAAGGTAGGCTCTGAGAAGTGTAACCAGTGCATGCAAATCCTTGGCGATATGATTTATCTCAATAAGGTACAGTGTTCGTCGCACATCCGCAGGCTCCTCAATAAATGCCAGTCGTTCTGATTCATCATAACTCATGTCTGCTTTGTCCCTGAATAACGTCCAGTACAATGTTTCAGCTTTGGTACAATCGTAGGTGAACATGAAGTCATCTGATTTTGCAAGCAGCTGTTTGGATGAAGCATTGTACACCATTCTAATCACTTTCTTTCGTGTTCTGGGGTTCGTAGTAATTTCTAAAGCAAGTGCTTTTACTTCCCCTAGACTGTACTCCCTTTCCAAAGCATCCTTTTCAGCTTTAGTCAACTGCTTTTCCACTGGTTCCTCTGTATCACTCTCTGACGTAAAATATCTGTCCTTGTCACTGTCAGTGGCCACGCATGTGGAGTCAACGGATTGCTGCAAGGCAGGTTCCGTCAGCTTGGATGGAATGTGGCTCCGTGATTCACGTGCTTCAATGTTCACAACACAGCTTGCCTCGCTGTCAATGCGTTCGCCGGCGTGTAGTCTCATTTTCTGTTTGTGCCTAACGTCGGGAACTTTGTCGTACGTGTTTGTGTGAATTATGCCTGATGTTGTGCTGGCATGATTTCGCAGATGATCGATCAGCTGTATCAACAGAAGAAACGCATACCTCTTTGCTGTTAAATTGTTGGGATCATTGTCTGTCACGTCTGAGCTGCGAAGGGGTTTTGTTTACGTTGCGTTGACTAGCTCGGCAAATGGCGGCCTGTTGGTTCTCTGTGCTGAGCAGTTGAAGTGTGACTGTGGCTCCTTCTCATTCTCCGGTGACTTTCCAGTACTTGACATAGTGGTCAGCTGGCAGGCCTGTCAAGGTAGCTTCCACAGCAGTTGGTAGTCCAACGACAGGCATTTTCTTCACTTGTTCAAGTAAATTGCTGGAGCGAAAAATGTGTGCTACCGGAGGGACAGATAGAGAGAGAGAGAGAGAGAGAGAGAGAGAGAGAGAGAGAGACAGAGAGAGAGAGAGAGAAAGAGAGAGAGAGAGACAATGACAATGACAATTCTTTATTTAACGAGGGTAGTAGATTAAGCAGTGGTCTGCTTTTTTACATCCAGCCCTCGCCCTAAAGAGGGACTAACTAAAAAAATGAAATAAAAAATACAAGATAAAAATTAGAAAATAGATAACTAAAATTCTACATTTTAACAGATAACTAAAGTGAAAACACATTATACATATGTACACAAAATGCATTACATTGAGGTAAATTGCGAGTTGATTGATGTGAATTAAGTGGTATAGTGCAGCTTGCACTTTCTCAACATCATGCTCTAATCCATACATTACATTTTAAAGAAAATCAATCAAACAAGCAAGACATTGCCAAGATCATCACACATCTAAATACATGTAGTGGTTGGTTTGTAAGTCCCTTCATTCGAAAAGGGTTTGTGTACATTATACCAATAAAGAGGAGAGGGGCATGTTTAATACAAAAATTGTATTTGTAATTGTAGAGAGAGAGAGAGAGAGTGAGAGTTGGGGTAATTAAATAAGAGAGAAAGACAGAGACAGAGTGAGAGAGACGGACAAACAGACGGACAGACATACGGACAGACAGTAACCTGCGAGAGAGAGGAAGACAGACAGATAGGCACACAGTCAAAAACCGGAAAAAAAATCATAGAAAGAGATAGAGATAAAAGACACAATTGCAACAGCTCTGCAGATTTCTTTCCTACGTGTTTGTTTAAAACAAATCTGACAGAAAAAGGAGAACAAAACAGAGAGAGAGTAGAAAAGAGAAAGTGTGTAAGAGAGAGAGAGAGAGAGAGAGAGAGAGAGAGAGAGAGAGAGAGAGAGAGAGAGAGGGGGGGGGGGGCGAGAGAGAGAACGGGAGAGAGAGATGACGATGATGATTTAACGTTGTTATACAATGAATAGGGTTAGAGGCTATCACGCAGCAAACTCTCCAAGAGAGGGAAATAAAGAGATATATCATCATCATCATCATCATCATCATCATCATCATCATCATCATCATCATCATCATCATCATCATCATCATCATCATCATCATCATCGACATCGGCATCGGTATTGGGATCAGCATCGTCACCTACATGTGTCTTTTCATGTTGTTTTTTTGTTTGTCGGCTTGTCTAGTCTGTCTGTCTCTGTCTCAGTCTCTGTGTCTGTCTGTCTGTCTGTCTGTCTGTCTGTCTGTCGGTCTGTCTGTCTGTCACGGGCTTGGGGTCTCTGTTTAATTTCGTCTGTTTTCCGTTGTTGCATCTTATTTGCATAACCATCTTCGATAATCATTTGGTCGAAATTTGCCAGGAATAAACCATCATTTGTAATACATTATGCTGACTGTAAGAGAGAGAGAGAGAGAGAGAGAGAGAGAGAGAGAGAGAGAGAGAGAGAGAGAGAGAGAGAGAGAGAGAGAGAGAGAGAGAGAGAGAGAGAGAGAGAAAGAGAGATGAAGAGAGCGAAAAAGAGAGAGAGATGGCGAGAGAGAGATGGGGAGAGAGAGAAGGGGAGAGAGAGAGAGAGAGAGAGATGAAGAGAGCGAAAAAGAGAGAGATGACGAGAGAGAGATGGGGAGAGAGAGAAGGGGAGAGAGAGAGAGAGAGAGAGAGAGAGAGAGAGAGAGACAGACAGACAAACAAACAAACAGACAGACAGACACACAGACACGCAGACAGACACCAAAGGTTGAGAATAGAGAGAAAACAAGAAAAGTGTGAAGCAGCCGTGCATATTTCTTTTTTGCATAATCCGTGAAAGTAACCTAAGAGAGAGAGAAGAACAGGCAGACAGGCAGGGATGTGTGTGTGTGTGTGTGTGTGTGTGTGTCTGTGTGTGTGTGTGTCTGTGTGTGTGTGTAGAGTGATTCAGACTAAACTACTGTACCGATCTTTGTGAAATTTGACAGGAGAGTTCCTGGGTATGATATCCCCGAACGTTTTTTTCATTTTTTTGATAAATGTCTTTGATGACGTCATATCCGGTTTTTCGTGAAAGTTGAGGCGGCACTGTCACGCCCTCATTTTTCAACCAAATTGGTTGAAATTTTGGTCAAGTAATGTTCGACAAAGCCCGGACTTCGGTATTACATTTCAGCTTGGTGGCTTAATTAAATTAAAAATTAATTAATGACTTTGGTCATTAAAAATCAGAAAAATGTAAAAAAAAAAAAAATTATAAAACGATCCACATTTACGTTCATCTTATTCTCCATTATTTGCTGATTCCAAAAACATATCAATATGTTATATTTGGATTAAAAACAAGCTCTGAAAATTAAAAATATAAAAATTAGTATCAAAATTAAATTTTCCAAATCAATTTAAAACACTTTCATCTTATTCCTTATCGGTTCTTGATTCCAACAACGTATAGATATGATATGTTTGGATTAAAAACACGCTCACAAAGTTAAAACGAATAGAGGTACAGAAAAGCGTGCTATCCTTCTCAGCGCAACTACTACCCCGCTCTTCTTGTCAATTTCACTGCCTTTGCCGTGAGCGGTGGCTGGCGATGCTACGAGTATACGGTCTTGCTGCGTTGCATTGCGTTCAGTTTCATTCTGTGAGTTCGACAGCTACTTGACTAAATGTTGTATTTTCGCCTTACGCGACTTGTTTTTGTTTTGTTTTAATAAACTGAGAGAGTAAGAAAAAGACAAAAAGAGAGACAGAGCTAGAAATACAGAGAGACAGACAGAGAGACGGACCGACCGACAGAATTAGTGCGAGATAGAGATAGAGAGACACACAAACAGGGACAGACAGACAGAGACCGACATTTTGAGAAGAATGAAGAGAAAACCAGCAGTATTATATGCATAGTCTTAAGCTGTGTTTCCATATCGCGACGCGATGGCAGCACGATAGTTGCGGCGAGGTGGCGGCAGCGTCAAAACCGATCGCAACAGTAATATCAAAGAACGCATGTTTCCATATGTGCGACGCGACGGATGCTTCATCTGGGGATTTAATCAAGTTTGAGTGAATCTTTCTTGAAGGTTTTTCTTTGTATTCATAAATTATGAGTAATCTAAGCTTAATTAGTTTGGACAACATTTTGGATGAAATTATTGCTGCTGCAGGAACATTGAATTGGCAAGTCTGTAACAGTAATCGTCTCTCTGACCCCCCCCCCCCCCCCCTTGCTTGCTGAAAAATAAAATTAACTCTCTTCCCGTCCTCTGTCACATCCTCTGATTCTTTTGCTGTATCTTTTCCTCTTTTTTTGGTAAAAATTGTATCTTGTCTGTCTTACATTTATAACAAGGGGATAAGCGATTCTCTGACCTTGACATAACGTGAAATAATAATTCCTATCTAGATGTACATATTTATAACCACATTTAATATAAGCTTAGCTTATTGTGTGGTTACAAATGTTTATATCGCATATATATGCAAGTTATCCAAAGAATGAAATTGTTTTGAGACCTATAGCACCGTTAGTTTGTCAGAACAGGAGGTGGTCCATATCAGGCAGTTGTCCATATTAGGCTATTTTCCCTTACGACCAGGGTGTGCTTATTGCGTGTCTTATGAGAAACAGACCGCGTGCAGAAACACACACATACTATGATGTGTTGTCGTATTATTTTTGCTTTGGTCAATCGTAGGACCCTATTCTGAGGTCTCAATATTTTCCCACGGTCTTCCCAACGCATGCGATGTCACTTTCCATTGAGCGTTTTTGCCACCATTTGGCAAGGAGTTATCAGCTGAGATAAAACGACTGTAAGTAGAACGCGAAAATCACACCTGGACTCGATCCGACCGACTGGTTCTTGTATACGCAAGAGCACTTGATAGTCTCTGCCGCGGATCATAAAATCGTATAATCTGCTGATTTTCGCATCCCGAATCTACTCAGCTTCGTCCCAATAGGCCCACTTAAAACATCACACGCGGAATTTAAATTAGCTAAGATGGACAACTGGACACCACATGTGAGAACCACGCACCAAGACATTGTCAGCATTGAGAGAATGTTTTCACGGAATTGTTTCACGATTCTGTGACACTGTTATATTGCGGGGTTATGATATTTTCTTCGTTTCTGATTTGAATTCATGTAAATGAAATCAAGTTAAAATTAAACACTATTGTTTTTTTAGAAACCAATGCGGACCCTGAAAGAAATAACGTTTCACTCAGATAAATTTTATCCAGCCTGTCACGTTTTTCATTTATACATTTTGACAGAAAAAAGAAAATAACAAAAGAAAAATTAACACATCTGTGTGGGATTAAAATCAAACGTCGATTTGTGTTACTAAAGTTACTGACCACCATGTGCATGCGAACATTTGCTGCCCCCCCCCCCCTCCACATCGTAATCGTATCGGCTCTGTCTCATTTTGCCCACCACCCCTCCACCTCTCCCCAGGACCCCCCCCCCCCACCTTCCTTTTCAGTAAATAGCCCTTCAGTCGGAGCGGCAGTTGTCGCCACGCATCAGACTTTTTTTGAATAATTATGTGCGGTTTTTAGTATCTCCTTTACAAAGCTGATCTGATAATTAACTATTTTTTTTTTTGCAAGCAAACGACAAATTCGCCTCAAAAAATGTTATTGACAGTGCATATAGAAAAGGTAGCAAAAAAACTTGCGGGGACAAAGTGGGCGAGGGAGAGCCTGGGTGGTCAAACGGGGGCCGTGCCATGCCATATGTCACCTGCTGGTTAAACGAAAGGTTTAAAGGAACAGATATCGCACACAATATTTTGATCTTTTGATCAGTCAACCATCAATTTTGTACATCAACCCCAACAGTGTTGTTGTCCAAAAATAAAAGAATTGCATTCTGTCCTCAAACTGAACGGTAGTTCAAAGTTAAAGGGATATTGACCAAAGTGCTTTTGAGGAACAATAAAACACTCTCCCCAAAATAAAGACGCAAAAAAACACCCCACACAAATAAATAAATAAAGAAAGAAGCAAAACAGATTTACAAGGAAATTAATTATGTTCATGGTATGCTAGCGCTGTTTTTATTTTATTGTATAATAAGCATGCTGATACCGGGATGCAGTATACGTTAAATGTAAATGATATAATGCTGACTATCTAAATGTGAATCAAAAAACAAGAAAGGTAGGTTTTTTAATTTTTTTTAATTTAAATGTGAACCAGAAAAGATGCATTTCTTTTAAATTGATGGCGCCGTCAAAAACAAAAACTAAATTCTTGGTTACAAAATCAAATGAATCTTAGTAGTCGATAGTTTAGTACTATTTGTCACTTTATTAGAGGTGGTTTGACTGAGTTGCCGACTTCTCCGCTTTAATTCCTTTTCAGTTTTATCTGTACACTCTTTGTTTTCATGCGATACGTGTAACACTTTTCCCGACCTCGCACATGATGGACAGCATTCATTGGAGCGATATGTTTTCACCGGGTTTTCGCAAAATTGTATTTCATGCCACGCTATTATCGATTACCTCAAATTAAAAAAGAAACAAAGAAAAACTCCGGACAAGCGCACAAGGTAGAACCAGCGGTCAGTGCATGGGACTGCAAAAGTGCACGTGTGCGTATGCGTGTGAATACATTTTTTTTTTAAACTAGTTAGTGTCAATATCGATCGAATGTCATTTCGATCACGTTTCAGTTTAGCGGACAAGCGTAATCGGATTCAACATACGCATACACACTCACATAGTCGGAAGAGTCGTCGAACAGGGAAAAAAATGACAAAGTAAAATATTGTAAATTGAAAAATGTTTGTGTAATTTTGCGATGAGACAGAGACAATCTGGGAAGGAAGTTTATACCCAAGTAATACTATCGAACGGGTTAGTCCGTAAGCTGCGGACAAATATTCTTACTCAAAGAGAAAAATGAAACAGGATTTTTTCAGTAAATGTAAGCTTACAGGGCTGCCGATGGGGAAAGACTGAACCACCTAAACAAATAGCAGTTCACATCGGTTGATGATTCTTCAGTCCCACAGAACTTCGGTCCATTAGGAAGTAGCCCTGTTGATTTGCTAGATTAACATCACATCGCTACCCGAACCGATTTTTATTGAAAATAAACACTTTTTTAAGCTCAGATATAATTTATCTGTAAGTTACATCACGTCTACAGTCGTTGACACAATCTAAAAACTCTATCAAATTACTCCGCCAAAGTTCCGACAAACTTACTACACATATATGCGTCGTCTGCATGTGTTGCGCGCGCAGTCCGGGGCGTGGCTTATTAAAAAAACAAAAAAACAAACCCGTATTAGTCTTTTTTTTTTAAGAGTTAAATTCAGATAGCACTTCATTTGGACAGCCTTGAGAAAACGGCCGTACAATACGTGTATATCTTCTTTTATCGAGAAGGAGATTAACAGCGGTGGGGTTTCAGTCATGCTTTCTAACGCCAGCTTCAATTTCAGATAATGTTAGGAGATTTCAAAATGCAAGGGGGTGGGGGTATAGAGTGGGGGGGGGGGGGGGGGTATTTTCTCTGAATCGTTTATAAGGAAGGAATGTGTTTTTTAGACCCCAATCGTCAATGTTGAAGGTCCGGTATTAAACCTTGCTCAGTGTCTGACAAAATTAGACTCAGTTTAAAATTACCCTTGACAATTTGTGCGTGAGACAGACTGATTGCCGAACGGAAAATGGAATCACTCATGTGGCGCAGTGAAGTGTAGCCAAGTACCTGCTATGTCCTTCAGCAGAAGTGGCGGAGTGCCTGTCATCTGTTTCTCATTTAGTGGCCTCACAGTGGCCGAAGATTGGATTTGATGTGACTTTTAGTACACACTTGTGAGCGTGATCTGGTAATTTCCCTTCGCTTGCGTCTGACTTTCCCGTCTTAAGCTAACATACGAGAACAAACATAATATGCAAAATTGCAAGGATCGACCTCCTTGCATGAAAAGTCAACAACACTTTGTTATTTTCTCATTGTATAGAAACCTAAAATGTGACAGCAGCCCACAGGGTTATCTGTGTTCGTACACACCGAAGTCTGTTCCTCGAAATCGTTCTGACAATTATGTTTTATGTTCAAAGATATGTTTAATTCAAATTCCAACGACAAAAAAAAAAGAGAGAGAGAGAGAGAGAGAGAGAGAGAGAGAGAGAGAGAGAGAGAGACAGACAAACAGACAGACAGAGAGAGAGACAGACAGACAGACAGATTAGACAGACAGAGAGACAGACAGACAGACAGAGTACGACAGACAGACACAGACAGACAAGACAGACAGAGAGAGACAGAATCAAATGTAAAGCGAACTGTTTAAAACTGTTGCGATAATTAATGTACAGTTCTGTAAAAATAAACT
>NC_090254.1:44300038-44328163 GCF_037325665.1 Littorina saxatilis | reverse complement strand
CGCTACAGAAGCACACAGGAGAGGTAGACGCGGCGAGTCGTGTCGTCTGTGAGGTAACGATCGTGTCAAATCATAGTATCTGTTAACGACGCGCCAAACCAAGGTCAGGGGGTGGAGACAGGGGTAAGAAGAAAAAATATGTGTATTCAGATTCATTCTTCTTTCAGTTGATCAGCTTACTTGACTTCTATGTTCCCGAAAGTTTTTTTGTTTTGTGCGCAAAATTATCGATTGTTGTCGTTGTGGTATAGTTGGTTGTCGATATTTTTTCTTCTCAACATCACTGGCTTGATTTGTTTAATGATATATGTAGCAGGCAGCACACGTCTGTTTCAGAAATCGTTTGAACGTCTGAATTCTGTTATGATACAACAATATAGATGATATACAACTTTTACATGAGAGAAGAAAGTCAAACATTATCTACCTAGAACATGTTGTCTTGTTAAGTTAGCATGCGTATTTTGTGTTCTATGCTATTCCTACTCATGCAGATGTCGAGTGCATTTGAGGTAGAAAAATAACAACAACCGGCAGTTTTGTCGCGACATTTCTCGCAATAATGTTTTGGTAAAGTTTACTTCCTCGTCCGGATTTTCATATGTAATTTTCCATGATGTTCGACCTGCAGCCGACTGCGAATTACTCTTAAATGTTTTGAAAGTTGCAACGCAAGTAAGCGTTTCTATCTTTCCATGAACTTTTGTTGTTGTAGTATATCATTATGACATATCTGGGCCCCGGCCGAGATTCGAACCCGCGACCCTAGGATCACAAGTCCACAACCTGAGCTACCCGGGCTCCCTTGAAGCCAATCGGTGTGTTTGAATCTTTAGTCCGATCGTGCAATCAAACCTGTCCAATGAAAGCTTGTCCACCACTTTGTCTATAACGACCACACGAAATATATATATATATATTTTTTAACATATTGTAAAGTTTTGACTAAATGTTTTAACTTAGATGGGGAATCGTGACTAGGGTTGTGGTGTAGGGCCTACGTAGTACGTGTCTGTGGGTCTGTGTGTATGTATGTGTAGAGCCATTCAGAGAAAACTACTGGACTACTGGAGGATACGTTTCTTTGATGACGTAATATCTGGCATTTTGTACAAGTTTTGGTGGCACTGTCACACCCTCATTTTTGGATTCATTTGATTAAAATTCTGTAAAAGTAACTTTCCACAAAATCCGGACAACAGGATTGCATTTCAGGATTAAAGCTTGCAAATTATGTTTTGAGTTTGGCCATTAAAAGTCAGAAAATTGTATTTAAAAATAAAATGTGATGAATCGATCCAAAAAGATGTAATCTTATTCTTGATCATTTTCTGATTCCATAAACAAATCTATGTGTATCGATTGAACACTGGATTTCCCTTCTTTGAGCTATGTGACGTCAGAGGCCGACAAAACGTCTGTTTAGGCGGCCAGCCGAGACTACAAAATAGTGCATGTTTGTGTGCGTTCAATCATAAAAACTACAAGAAATTCTACCCAGATACATAAATTTTATTTGTATTTTTTTACCAAAATATGACAATTTACACATATCTCGACAGTCGTTCACCTCGACCGCTAGCGCGGTCTCGGAGGAACACTGACTGTTTCGATCTGTGTAAAATGTCCTATTTTGGTCAAAAATACATACAACGTTTAATGTCCTGTTTGGATTAAAACAAGCTCGAAAAAAAATATACAATAGAAAAAGCACAATTTCATAAGAAGCGCTTTACACTACTGCGCTATACTGGCTTTCTGTGGCGTGAACGCGATAGCGGTCGCCGTCAGGTATGAAATCGACACAGGTATTGAGTTTTGTCTTCGTATTGTCTTTCATAATGTGAGTTCGAAGGGTTGACTGAATGTATTAATTTCGTCTACGCGACATGTTTTAAGATATTGCTTACTTGTCAACTGCGATCACATGTCTAAACGGACTGCGGCTGCCAGTTTCGGCCCAAACTAACGTTCACAACCTGTCTTTCACAACCTTTAAAATCATGTTTGTTTTAAATTTATTTTTTTAATTACATTGTACTATCTCTACATCACGAATACATACAATTCATACACTACCATCTCGCTATACCGACTGCTAAACGTATCAGACGGACGGGACGGCTCTCAGTTAGCCGAATGCAATCACGTTGTCTTCTGCGCTTGAGTGCACCCCATACACACCTCTTGACATACTCTTGACATACTCTTGAAAGCGATAAGACACCACCCGAGTAGCCAACGGCGGCTTTCTTTAATTGCGATAACAACTCGGGTAGACAGTTTCAAACTGTCGTTAAAGACAGGTCCAACTACACTTACTTTTAAGATGTTACATTATGGAGGTCAAAATGGCCAATTTTCAGTAGTTTTTTTTGGAACAATCTATCCTGTTATTGTATTAAAAAAGAAGCTTTAATTTTTCGGCACTATATTTGATTATGGTGGACTCAGTGGAACTCATTCTGATAAGCATCGCTCCACGGCTATTGCCAGTTGTCTCTCTGACCGGACGCTACAGTCCTACGCGAATCTATATATAAAAAAAAAGAATACAGAGTTATCTCCCATATGTTTTTCGGGAGCACTGATCTAAATTTGAGATCAGTGTTCGCGAGACGAAAATGATTGCAGATTGGCCGACTTCGACAGTGATCTCCGTTCTGTTCTTCACAGTTATGATAAAGACATCGTTCTAAGGTCAAAACAAGTCGAAATTTTGGGACTGCTGCCGGAAGGAGACCGTAATATATGGTTTCATCTCTGTCAACTGGTTACAGAAAAAATCGTCTGCTCCAGTGAGCGCCGAAACCAAACGGTTGATTATCACGTGACACTTTTGTCATATTTAGAATTGTTTGCACAGTAAATACAGCCGCGAAAAATAGCTCGCTTGAAACTGTCTTACATTTCAATTCCTTCGTAATTTTAAAATGACAAAACACCATGAAAAATCATTATCGACGATCGCGAATCTGCTTATATCAATAATACATTACAAAAAGCTCTAAATATGCACACACACACACAAAAATCGGTTTCCTTGCCAGACAAGGAATCTCAAGGCATCCTGTCAGGGAGAGAATGACCTGAACTCCTTTTGACCTGAGTTCAAGATGAGTGGAACTGTCCTAACATTCTCAGAGAATTATTTTCAAAGTTTATGTTTGTTTTAAACATTAATATGTGAAAACAGAATTAAGGTAGGTGATCAGCGATGCTGTCAAAACTACTCACATTACGTCATATATGGCTGGTTTTTAGTGTTGATATTTTTGTTTCGAGCGACAGATTGACTGATTTGTTTCATATCGCTTAACCGGTATTTATTGTGGTTTTTTTTAAACATTTTTTATTAGGTGTTTTTTGTGTTTGTTGTTGTTGTTGTTGTTGTTGTAAGCACGCTGCTGGATTACACACACACACACACACATACACACACGGCTGAGTCTGCAGGTGACCCGTCTGCAGTTTTACTAGATATTGCTCGTCGTCGGCGTGTGCTCTTTCAGTAGATATTTTTGTCTTTCTTTGCATCCACATTGTGACACAGTGAAGCCGTCCACGCTGGGTGGTGGGGGTGGTTTGGACTCGATAGATAAAATATTACGATTTTTAGCATAAAGAAAACAAATCCGAATTTTTGAGCGATGGGACAATAAAATAATGAAAAGAATTAAATAAATCTAATTGATCCCTTGACTTTGGGGAAGCGCAACTCTGTTGCTACTAGCTTTCTTCTGGGAGAATGCGACCCGAATTTCCCAGCGACGGGAAAATACATTAATGACAAAAACATCTTATAGATCCCTTGACTTCGGGGTATCGCGACTTTGTTGCTGCTAGCTTTTCTCTGCGAGGAAGCGCCCGAATTTCCCAGCGATGGGACAATAAAGTAATGAGAGAAAAAAATCTAATATATCCCTTGACTTTGGGGTAGTGCGACTCGGTTGCTGATAGCTTTTCACTGGGAGGAAGCGACCCGAATTTCCCAGCGAATAGACAATAAAGTAATGAAAAACAACAATCTAATATATCCCTTGACTTTGAGGTAGCGTGTCTCTGTTGCTGCTAGCTTTCCACAGGGAGGAAACGCCCCGAATTTCCCAGTGATTGGACAATGAAGTAAAGAAGAAAAAACATCTGATAGATCCCCTGATTTGGAGGAAGCGCGACTTTGTTCCTGCTAGCCTTCCATTGGGGGGAATTGACCCGAATATCCCAGCGATGGGACAAAAAAGTAATGAAATAAGAATCAAAACATTTAATAGATCCCTTGACTTAATTTGGAGATGACAAGAAAATATCGGGCGTATTTACGTGATTTGTAAATCGCGGGGCGATTGTTTTACATTTTTACGAATCACGGGTTAACACGCTCGCATATTACGTCTTCTATGCTATTCCTTCTGATTCTTTCTTTATTTGGTGTTTAACGTCGTTTTCAACCACGAAGGTTATATCGCGACGGGATTCCTTCTGATGCAGGTGTCGATCGCATTTACGATCAAAAACAGGAGTTTTTGCGTCAATTACTAAGGGCATTATGCCAAAAAGCGCTGTATGTCAGCAAGGACTTGTTAGTTTGCTTTGAAACTTTCCGAATATTTTGCCTACATACTACATGTAAGCTACTACGGGTAGTACATAGACAAATTGAACGAAATGACATAGGAATTAATGCCTTAATTTGGGTGCGTAATTTGTCGCAATAATTTGTTGCCGAAGGATTTTAATAGATATGCGCGGAGCGGAATGTATATGGCCTTTCTGATTCCTTATTGAAAACATTTAATAGATCCCTTGACTTTGGAGATGACAAGAAAATATCCGGCGCATTTACGTGATTTGTAAATCGCGGGGCGATTGTTTTACATTTTTACAAATCACGGATTCACACGCTCGCATATTTTGTGTTCTATGCTATTCCTTCTGATGCAGGTGTCGATCGTATGTGCGGTCAAAAACGGGAGTTTTTTGCGTTAATTACGAGGGGCATTATGCGAAAAAGCGCTGTATGTCAGCAAGGACTTGTTAGTTTGCTTTGAAACTTTCCGACTATTTTGACTACATACTACATGTACTACGGGTAGTAGCATAGACAAATTGAACAAAATGACATGGGAATTAATGCCTTAATTCGGGTGCGTAATTTGTCGCAATACTTTGTTGGTGAAGTTTGTTTAATTCAACTGGTAAAAGTAGCACAAATGGTAAACATTATTTAGTGTGTGTTATTCATGTGTTATTTTTGTAAAAGAGTAATTCATTCAGTGTTCACAACAGGTGTTTTAAAAATGTGTTTAAAAGTGGAATGTTTACAGTATATACAACAACTTATTCGGAACGATAACCTCGATAAGATCAAACGAATTATGTATTGTTTGCTTGTCATGTGGGTAATCCTTACACGTAACAAACAACAAACAAACCACAAGGTAGTCCACATCGTATGGCCCAGAGAGGTAATAAAAGCTCGGAAAAAATCAGACACTCAGCGAGCTACTTCTGTTCTCCGACAGGGCCTATTTCTCCCACATGAAAGTTAGCTGCAACAGAGTAGCGCTACCCCAAAGTCAAGGAATATATTAGATTTTTCTCTCTCATTACTTTATTGTCCCATCCCAAGGTAGTCCACATCTTATGGCCCAGAGAGGTGATAAAATCTCGGGGAAAAAATCAGACAGTCAGCGAGCTACTTCTGTTCCCTGACATATGGCCCATCATGGCCTATTGCCTATTTTCGCGGATAGGTGTGATATTGTAAGAGACGGACTGAATGACACTTGACTTAAAGTGTGAAGCGACTGGAACACCAAAATCGTTTCTGCTTCAAGACAGGCCTTCGCACTTAGGCTGTGTCTGTGACGAGCTGGAAACATAAGTTAAATCAAAGCGTGAAATGTGTTCGATGTATTTTTGATTTCTTCAACATTAATTTTGTTTAAATTGCAGTTTCGGTATAAGCGTGGTACCTCTTATATACTGATAATGGTAATAGTAATCATAAACAAGTCGCGTAAGGCGAAAATACAATATTTAGTCAAGTAGCTGTCGAACTCACAGAATGAAACTAAACGCAATGCCATTTTTCAGCAAGACCGTATACTCGTAGCATCGTCAGTCCACCGCTCATGGCAAAGGCAGTGAAATTGACAAGAAGAGCGGGGTAGTAGTTGCGCTAAGAAGGATAGCACGCTTTTCTGTACCTTTCTTTGTTTTAACTTTCTGAGCGTGTTTTTAATCCAAACATATCATATCTATATGTTTTTGGAATCAGGAACCGACAAGGAATAAGATGAAAGTATTTTTAAATTGATTTGGACAATTTAATTTTGATAATAATTTTTATATTTTTAATTTTCAGAGCTTGTTTTTAATCCGAATATAACAGATTTATATGTTTTTGGAATCAGCAAATAATGGAGAATAAGATGAACGTTCATTTGGATCGTTTTATAAATTTTTTTTTTTTTTTTTTTTTACAATTTTCCGATTTTTAATGACCAAAGTCATTAATTCATTTTTAAGCCACCAAGCTGAAATGCAATACCGAAGTCCGGGCTTCGTCGAAGATTACTTGACCAAAATGTAAACAAATTTGGTTGAAAAATGAGAGTGTGACAGTGCCGCCTCAACTTTCACAAAAAGCCGGATATGACGTCATCAAAGACATTTATCAAAAAAATGAAAAAAACGTTCGGGGATTTCATACCCAGGAACTCTCATGTCAAATTTCATAAAGATCGGTCCAGTAGTTTAGTCTGAATCGCTCTACACACACACACACATGCACACACGCACATACACCACGACCCTCGTTTCGATTCCCCCTCGATGTTAAAATATTTAGTCAAAACTTGACTAAATATAAAAAGATAAAACAATAATAAATTTTTTTTTATGTATTGCAAATCCTGACATGGTTCTGGGCGTTTCACAAAATTAATGTGTTAACAAAATTACAAAGCAATGTACATAATGAACATTTTAAAACAAAACCATTTTCTCCCTATAAAAATCAACTAGTACTGTGGCATCAGCATTAACAGGGAAAACAAATCTGAAAATTATTAAAAGCACAATCACCTACAAGATGCACATTAAAGTACATTATTTATCCAGAATCTATCATAATATTGATTGTTTGTTATTATGTGTTTGCGGCTGCCAGTTTCGGTCAAACTAACGTTCACAACCTGTCTTTCACAACCTTTAAACTCATGTTTGTTTTTTTTTTTGTTTTTTAATGACATTGTACTATCTCTACATCACCAATAAATAAAATTCACACACTACCATCTCGTTATACCGACTGCTAAACGTACCAGGCGGGCGGGACGGCTCTGAGTTAGCCGAATGCAATCATGTTGTCTTCTGCGCTTGAGCGCACCCCAGACACACCTCTTGACATACTCTTGAAAGCGATAAGACACCACCCGAGTAGCCAACGGCGGCTTTCTTTAATTGCGATAACAACTCGTTTCAAACTGTCGTTAAAGACAGGTCCAACTACACTTACTTGTAAGATGTTACATTATGGAGGTCAAAATGGCCAATTTTCTGTAGTTTTCGGGGGAGAAATCTATCCTGTTACTGTATTAAAAAAGAAGCTTAAATTTGTCAGCACATTATTTTATTTTAGTACCAGTTCAGTGCCTCATATGGCTTTTTGACCAATCAGGACGGATTCTAGGTGACCCTCTAAATGTTATAACGTTCAAGCAGGGACCCTTTTTGTTTATCAAGCAAAACATTGACAAGACAAAGTACAAATTTAAATCAACAATACCAACGTGATTTATTCTAAAGAATGACACTTCAAATGCTGCGAGATAATACTCTCTTTATCTGAAAAAAAAAGTACAGAAAAGCTAGTTTTGTCGGTGGGTGCTTCACGGAATAGCAAAGCACCGCCCATCCTCTGAGTGTGCAATGCCGACCCGCTCACTTGGAATCTAAATGATCAAAGTTCGAAAAAATCTAGTGAAATTGCGTCACTCGCTTTACGTCAAATGTATCTTTACAGCATTTCCCATCGTCTGGAGTCGGTTCTAAATCTCTCTCTCTCTCTCTCTCTCTCTCTCTCTCTCTCTCTCTCTCTCTCTCTCTCTCTCTCTCTCTCTCTCTTTCTCTCCTCTCTCTCTCTCTCTCTCTCTCCCTCTCGCTCCCCCTCTCTCCCTCTCGCTCCCCCTCTCTCTTTTTCTCTCTCTCCCCTCTCTCTCACTATTCTCTTTCTTTCTCTCTTTCTATCATCATCATCATCATCATCATCATCATCATCATCATCATCATCATCATCATCATCATCATCATTTTTCTTTTCTTTTCTTGCTCCTCTTACAGTATCACGGTAAATGTTCCCAAATAGATCCTAGTTACCTCAGAGGACGTTAATCCCCAAAGTCAGCCAGTCAGTCAGTCATTAAAGGCAAAAGCGAGGTAACGCACAACTGGGTCCGACCAGTAAAGCCGTCGCTGCCTGTGTGACAACCACCATAAAAATCTACCACAGCGGGAAACTTTCAAGTTAAGTATTTTCAACCATCATGTGCCCGCATTCAACTTTACAATCAAAGGATGTCTGTTGAGATAATCGAATGGATCAAAACTTTGAAACCTGCGCGCATATTCTAAGCCGACTAACACATAATTGTTAAGGACATCATAAAATGGTTCTCGGTGAAAACTTGACCGAGGGCCATTTTACGACGTCCTTGACTCGAGTGTGTGACGTATACTCTTATGCTCTGCTTCTTGGGCAAGGTAAAGAACACCGAAAATATTTCAATGCCGTTCTCGAGCTACGCTGACTTTTACAAAGGGTACAGCTGACACGGCTTACGTAATCTGGTTTCCTGGTCATTTGTGTGAAAAATCTGTCCGACAAAGAAGAAGAAGAAGAAGTGCGCGCAGAGAGAGAGAGAGAGAGAGAGAGAGAGAGAGAGAGAGACAGACAGACAGACAGACAGACAGACAGACAGACAGACAGACAGACAGACAGACAGACAGACTTTCCGCACTCGTTAAAATGTCAGTCGATACTGGAATGAATGTTGAAACATTGTAAACCTAAAAAAAAAAATAATAATATTAAAATTAAACATTCATACGAGTTACTATCTGTGACAAGAACGCATAAGAAGTATAGCAACTAAATATTAATCCGCTTACCCATTGCTCCTCTTCGCACCTCGGCCTGTGAGTCGTCCTTTTCCTGAGTACTTGCACACAAGTTTTGCGTATGCATACTTCAGTTCGTCTGGAAAGGGCTGTTTTGAATTCTTGTTCGCAAGTTGAACAGCACGACTGTATTTGACCACGTACACCAAATCGTTCTTTCTGGAAAAGTCTGCCAGCCGTTCAGTAAGATCATTCCAACTTCTGAATGTTTTCCCCAACTGTCATTTGTGCCATTTCTCAGCGATTGATCAACGGTGTGGTTATTATGGATGTAGTAGGTGTCGAATTGTGAGAATGCACAGTTCTGTCCGCCAAGTGGTTTTAAACACTGCGCGTATTTGCACCAAGTAATAACGTGTCACATCAAAATAGTTCTTTACCTGTCAGATAGTTTAGCGCCAAAAACATGAACCAATGATAGCCCATGGATTAGTAAGTCATATGATGTTGGGGCGGGGCCAATGAACTAATGTCAACACAGTAAGTATCAACCAATGTTTGGCTCCGCCCCCACATCACGTGGACTGGGTGGCCGAGTGGTAACGCACTTGCGCTCGGAAGCGAGAGGTTGCGAGTTCGACCCTGGGTCAGGGCGTTAGCAATTTTCTCCCCCCTTTCCTAACCTAGGTGGTGGGTTTAAGTGCTAGTCTTTCGGATGAGACGAAAAACCGAGGTCCCTTCGTGTACACTACATTGGGGTGTTCACGTTAAAGATCCCACGATTGACAAAAGGGTCTTTCCTGGCAAAATTGTATAGGCATAGATAAAACAATGTCCACCAAAATACCCGTGTGACTTGGAATAATAGGCCGTGAAAAGTAGGATATGCGCCGAAATGGCTGCGATCTGCTGGTCGATGTGAATGCATGATGTATTGTGTAAAAAATTCCATCTCACACGGCATAAATAGATTCCTGCGCCTTGAGTCCGAGTCTGGAGATACGCGCGCGATAGAAGACTTCATATATATAATCACGTGACCCATAAACCCATCGCCTGTAATTAGATCATACTATTACCGCTTCAGTTCTGAGACATCCTGCTTGCTGGCGCGCGCGCAGAGAAAAAAATTCCCTCTTTATCTTCGCTTCTGATGCTCATCCTATTGTTGTTGGCACTCGGGTTTGTTTGTTTGTTTGCTTAACGCCCAGCCGACCACGAAGGGCCATATCAGGGCGGTGCTGCTTTTGACATATAACGTGCGCCACACACAAGACAGAAGTCGCAGCACAGGCTTCATGTCTCACCCAGTCACATTATTCTGACACCTGACCAACCAGTCCTAGCACTAACCCCATAATGCCAGACGCCAGGCGGAGCAGCCACTAGATTGCCAATTTTAAAGTCTTAGGTATGACCCGGCCGGGGTTCGAACCCACGACCTCCCGATCACGGGGCGGACGCCTTACCACGAGGATTGGAACTCGGGTAACAGGGAGCGAAGGGCAGTGCCCCACCTAGTGATCGAGTGCCACAACCCAGACTTTTCCCTTAATATATACATAGGTTTTAAACTCCTGCTTCCGGATTATACAAAACACATTAACACATGTATTAAACAATGGCGACTGGACGTGAGAGGGAACAATAAAGAGACCAAAAAGCAATGTACTTACGTTAAAATGACGAACACGGAACGAATAACAGCGACGTTTCGACCTAAGGGTCTTCTTCAGGCACAAAAACACAAAAATACACACACAAAAAGAAGAAGAAAGACGATAGAACAAATGAAGAGAAGAATAACTGACAAAACAACTGCACTGCACAAACCAACAAATGACAAAGACACAACACTTCGAATTAACCTAAAATAAATCTCATAACAAAATAATTGTAATCATTTTTTTTTTTACAGGAATGTATATGTTTCTGTGTTTGTTTTTGTTTTAATAAAAAAAAAACCGTGATCAAATAATCAGAACTCTTTCAAAATACTCTGAATAAAATATATTAAATGCAATAACTTTTTTTTTTTTTTAATTCAAATAAATGTTTTAGTTTGACTGCATTTGAATAGCAGTTACTGTAAAGTCATTTGAAGTCACATGATAAAAATCACATGGTTTAGTTGAGCAGACCACAAAGTGCAGAGCTAAAATATGTGTATGAATCTGTGTGAAAATCCAGTCCGTTTGTCCACAGGGATGCTAGGAAGCAGTCAAATGGGGTCGCTCAATCTGCTCAAATCCAGTCAAATGGGGTCGCACGGGCCGACAAATGGGGACGTCCCCGTTTGTCGGAAGCGTCCCCATTTGACTGCTCTCCAGTGACAATCGTCCCCATTTGTCGGTAAAACCACCTACACAGACACACACACACACACACACACACACACACACACACACACACACACACACACACACACACACACACACACACACACACACACACACCCTTCTTGCAGCCGTCTGTCGCTGGGCTCGGACAGTCAGGCTTATAGTTTGTCTTTGGTCAGGCGTAAGTCCCCAATCATGACCTTAAGATTAAAATGGAATATCAATGTGTTACTGTGTAAATATGAAAACCATCTGTACTTCTGTCATATTTTTTACATGTCATTTTCAGCCTACGTACGAGGTGTCAGAGAGCACCACCGTATGGAGGGGTTCTGCGGGCATCGCAGCAAAAAGAAAGAGGGACATTTGTTTAGGATTCTCGAGGCAGATGCCAGACAGCAACACTCACTTTTTTGTCTCTATACTGTTTTATAATTTTTTGTCTTTTTTGTTGTTGACAGCTTTAAGGCTGGAAGCTTGGCATTCTACTTCCTCAACCCGAATGACTATTCAGTGACCTTTGACCTGCCCCAGTTTGATGCACAGACTATGTTGATCTACGCCCTAACAGCGGGGGACAGTGGGGGATTGCTTTCCAAGTAAGTGTGCATTCATGCCTGCATACGTTCATGCGTGCTTGCGGATGTGTGTTTGTTTTTGTGTGTGTGTGTATGTATGTATGTATGTGTTTGTGTGTGTGTGTGTGTGTGTGTGTGTGTCTGTGTGTGTGTGTGTGTGTGCTTGCGTGGTGCATACATGCGTTTGTTGTTGTGTGGGATGTTTGATATGTGGGTGCCCACTAATGCATCATCACCTAAGCATGGTTTGCTGCTTCCCGTCGAGTTTCATATTCACAAGGTATGTTTTCATCATCTTTCAGGTTCTCAGCGCTGAACGGCATGAAGCTTGAAATGTCAGGAGACAACCTCCCAGATCTAAAACCGCTCTCTGCTCCCAAAGGTCCCGTTTCCATGGCACCCTATTCCTTTGGTTTTGTGGTTCTGCCAGAAGCCAGGGTTTCCATCTGCCTGAATCAGTAGATTGCTGATTATAGTTTTGATGTAGTACATAGTGGAACACCCTTCTTAATTAGTTTTGTTTTTTTAAATTGATGATAAGCTGGTCTTAACAGTGAGGGAAGTTTTGAAATGGGGGTGTCAGTTAGCACCCATTAACGCTGATGGGGTCTATGTCGAGTGGGATTCCCTGTAGGTCAAGTTCCTGCAGGGTGATTCCCTGTATACAGGGAATACCACAGGGTGGAGTTTTTCAATAAAACTTGCAAACCATACTCGAATTTCTAAGAAATATTTAAAACAAAATAAATTCTACCGATGTCGCTAAGCATCAAGTGACTTTTAGCGATATCGAAACACTACAGGAACTATACATTTTGAATTCAGGAGTACAATGTAATCATATTTTAATCTGTAAGTGAACATTCGTTTTTATTGACAATTTTAATGAGCAAACTAAGTTTTAAGCTTCCGAGCTGAAATGGAATCCCAAAGTCCGGATTGAGTCGGAATATGTCATGGAATGTTCATTGCTATATTTATAACATATCAGATCATCTGATTCTTGATACTGCTTGTCTAATTATAATATTTTATTTGCATGCCGGAACCTGTAATCTACTTCTTGGTTGTCAGGGTTCATTTTGATTGAGAGTTTGAAAGATTTGATTATAATCTCTATAATACTTAAGGCTTATTAGTGAGATTTTGGGGTCAGCTTGTGTTTCTCTTATTCCAGAATAGTGAGAAATGCAAACAAATTTTTGTTAAAGAAATCTTTTGGTGACAAAGCCACATGTTACACATGTATTACGAACATATGCATGAAAGAATTCCAGGGGATTTATGTGTGCATGTTTATTGCGTATGTCCTAAGTTGGATTGTTCAATTGTAAGCATGTTTCAGACACAATATTTTGTTTGAATATCACCTAAAAATGTCCTCCATAGTTTTTAAAACTCGATCTGGACAATATTTATATTTGAAAGTGAGTCTGTGATGCATAATAAAATTATATTTGAGTCAGACGTGTCTATTGTATATTGTTTTGGAAAACAGATTCAGGGATATACAATAACTTGCAGAACAAGATTGCAGGAGCTAAACAGGGCACCTCATGTATATTTTTGACAGGGTGACACATTAGTTAATTCCCCTGATCACAGCAGCCTTGTAGCGGTTGTCTGCCTTGATCACTGAGCTATTAATAGCTGATAGCTCAGTACCGACTGTGACACCTGTGGATTTTGGAGAGCTATTTGTGACACCGGGTCTTATTGCTGATGTGATTTCATGTTTTTCTCGTGCTAAATATTTGTATCTGTGTGGTGCCTTTGAGATTGTACAGCAGATTGTTTATGTTCATATTAGTATGCTTACAGTGGAACCTTAATTTTGGTTCAGACCTCAAAAACCTGATAATCTGATGAAATCGAGTTTTAAAAAGGTGAGAGTCTTAAGATCGAGGTGATTTAACAAAGGTTATGAACAGGGAATCTGAAAAGGGAAGGTCTTGAAAGGGGCCTTTGCTGAAATCCTTTTATGTCGAGAAACCACTTATCACATATTTACACATATGCACACAACGTCCATCCTCATTGCGCACACTCTATGACTTAACCCTCAGGTAGTAACAGTTCCAACATTTATTGAACTGATATATATATACACATGTGTATCCACACATCAACAAACTCCCCTGACTGGGGGTTTCAAAATACAGGAGTACGAGTACATCGTTCGCCTGACATAACAACATTCAAGATTGAGGCTTAAAATGTCTTTATTTCTGGACCATGTTTCTAGTGCAATGGCTGTTAATTTAAGAGTCTTATATTTTGTCATTGAACCATCCCAGCCTTGTTGAATATCTGAACTGCTGAGTGCCTTAAACCAACGAGTTGGACCTTGCTCATTCAGTTGAACTTGCAAGTTGTATTCCAGTATTATTTTAAGTTTCTTATATATTATATCAACACATTCCTACACCGTCTTTCTGTTCTCTGAATTTTTTTTGTGTGTGTTGCTTTCGTCGATTTAGAAATGGAGTCAGTGTGTATATTTTTGTCAGCAACGTATGTGCCATTTGTTTTACTGTTTACATTTATTTTTGAGGGTGCATGGATTGGAGTAACTGTTGTACTTAAACATGCAATAATTGAAGATGCTCTTTTTCACTGTTAAATAAATTTGACTACAGTGAATGTGTTTACTTCCAGTGAGTTGTGTGTGTGTGTGTCTGTGTGTGTGTGTGTGTGTGTGTGTGTGTTAGTTAATGTTGTGTGTGTGTTAGTTAGTGTTGTGTGTGTGTGTGTGTGTGTGTGTGTGTGTGTGTGTGTGTGTGTGTGTGTCTACTATGCATGAATGTGTGTGTGTGTGTGTGTGAGATGAAAATGAAAGATAGCTAGTGCATGTCTCATATAGTGTCTGATTACATCTGCTGACTGTACAATATTATAGTACACACGTATACATTCATATATTGTATATAGGTCAGTCACACAGTCTGCTATCCACTAAGATATTGATACCACGATTGACAAAAGGGTCTTTCCTGGCAAAATTGTATGGCATAGATAACAAATGTCCACCAAAATACCCGTGTGACTTGGAATAATAGGCCGTGAAAAGTAGGATATGCGCCGAAATGGCTGCGATCTGCTGGTCGATGTGAATGCGTGATGTATTGTGTAAAAAATTCCATCTCACACGGCATAAATAGATCCCTGCGCCTTGAGTCCGAGTCTGGAGATACGCGCGCGATATAAGACTTCATGTAACATTACAGTGAAACCCCCTTTTAACTTCGGACCTCAAAAAACTCTGAGAAAATCAGGTCTTTAAAATGGGGGTGAATGTACCGAGTTTATGAACAATAAGTCTGAGGAAACAGGCTCTTAAAGGGAGGGAGTCTTAAAGGGAGGGGTCTGTAAAGGGGGTCTCACTGTATAACATAGCTTTATCAGAGGTAAGTGGTTGCTTTCATTCGAGATAGGAGTAAGACTTTTTTTTTAATCAGATTGTATGCCTCTTTAAAATATATTTTTTTATTGTGTTGGCCTTATTTTATTATAGTCTAGCTATCAGCTGTGATGTGTCCGACTCAGTAAGCTAGCTGTCAGCAGAATTAACTGGAAGGTACAGTAAAAAAATAATTGCATTTAATAATTGTTCAACGTAATTAAACTGTGTTAGGTTGTTTTCTGGTGATTTGTGTGCATGCTGTGTTAGGTAAGGACTGTTGCCTATTTTGAAATATTTGTTTATGTTAATTTCTTATTGATTGATATTTTGTGGTGGTAGCGATGGTGGTGTAGAGAGTCTGTCTGTCTTCAACTGTACGTGCCGCTCTCTGGTTGTAAATGAATAAACAACATATATTCTAAGGTTTTCACAGCATCAGTTATCATTGATGTTTGTCTGTTGTGTGTCTTGCTTGTACACTTTAAGGGCGATAGGTCCGCGTTCTTGTGAATTGAAAGGAAAAGTGAAGGGGCTTATTGTCCGTCAGGTCTAAATTGCCTATATTGGACATGAATTGGTTGAAACGAGAGGAAACAAAACAAGTCGCGTAAGGCGAAAATACAATATTTAGTCAAGTAGCTGTCGAACTCACAGAATGAAACTGAACGCAATGCCATTTTTCAGCAAGACCGTATACTCGTAGCATCGTCAGTCCACCGCACATGCTCATGGCAAAGGCAGTGAAATTGACAAGAAGAGCGGTTTAGTAGTTGCGCTGAGAAGGATAGCACGCTTTTCTGTACCTCTCTTCGTTTTAACTTTCTGAGCGTGTTTTTAATCCAAACATATCATATCTATATGTTTTTGGAATCAGAAAATGATGGAGAATAAGATAAACGTAAATTTGGATCGTTTTATAAAAAAATTTTTTTTTTTACAATTTTCAGATTTTTAATGACCAAAGTCATTAATTAATTTTTAAGCCACCACGCTGAAATGCAATACCGAAGTCCGGGCTTCGTCGAAGACTACTTGACCAAAATTTCAACCAATTTGGTTGAAAAATGAGAGCGTGACAGTGCCGCCTAAACTTTCACGAAAAGCCGGATATGACGTCATCAAAGACATTTATCCAAAAAATGAAAACAAACGTCTCGGGATATCATATCCAGAAACTCTCATGTAAAATTTCATAAAGATCGGTCCAGTAGTTTACTCTCAATCGCTCTACACACACACACGCACACACACACACGCACAGACACACACACATACACCACACCCTCGTCTCGATTCCCCCCTCTACGTTAAAACATTTAGTCAAAACTTGACTAAATGTAACAAAAAGAATTCGGGAGCTGGTTAAAAACGGGAGGATGACGGGAGTGGGGGTGATAAGATATTTTAACAAGTCGCGTAAGGCGAAAATACAACATTTAGTCAAGTAGCTGTCGAACTCACAGAATGAAACTGAACGCAATGCCATTTTTCAGCAAGACCGTATACTCGTAGCATCGTCAGTCCACCGCTCATGGCAAACGCAGTGAAATTGACAAGAAGAGCGGGGTAGTAGTTGCGCTAAGAAGGATAGCACGCTTTTCTGTACCTCTCTTTGTTTTAACTTTCTGAGCGTGTTTTTAATCCAAACATATCATATCTATATGTTTTTGGAATCAGGAACAGACAAGGAATAAGATGAAAGTGTTTTTAAATTGATTTCGACAATTTAATTTTGATAATAATTTTTATATATTTAATTTTGAGAGCTTGTTTTTAATCCAAATATAACATATTTATATGTTTTTGGAATCAGAAAATGATGGAAAATAAGATGAACGTAAATTTGGATCGTTTTATAAATTTTTATTTTTTTTTTACAATTTTCAAATTTTTAATGACCAAAGTCATTAATTAATTTTTAAGCCACCAAGCTGAAATGCAATACCGAAGTCCGGGCTTCGTCGAAGATTGCTTGACCAAAATTTCAATCAATTTGGTTGAAAAATGAGGGCGTGACAGTGCCGCCTCAACTTTCACGAAAAGCCGGATATGACGTCATCAAAGACATTTATCAAAAAAATGAAAAAAACGTTCGGGGATTTCATACCCAGGAACTCTCATGTCAAATTTCATAAAGATCGGTCCAGTAGTTTAGTCTGAATCGCTCTACACACACACACACAGACACACGCACATACACCACGACCCTCGTCTCGATTCCCCCCTCGATGTTAAAACATTTAGTCATAACTTGACTAAATGTAACAAGTCGCGTAAGGCGAAAATACAACATTTAGTCAAGTAGCTGTCGAACTCACAGAATGAAACTGAACGCAATGCAACGCAGCAAGACCGTATACTCGTAGCATCGTCAGTCCACCGCGCACGGCAAAGGCAGTGAAATTGACAAGAAGAGCGGGGTAGTACTTGCGCTGAGAAGGATAGCACGCTTTTCTGTACCTATCTTCGTTTTAATTTTCTGAGCGTGTTTTTAATCCAAACATATCATATCTATATGTTTTTGGAATCAGGAACCGACAAGGAATAAGATGAAGGTGTTTTTAAATTGATTTGGACAATTTAATTTTGATAATAATTTTTATATTTTTAATTTTCAGAGCTTGTTTTTAATCCAAATATAACATATTTATATGTTTTTGGAATCAGAAAATGATAAAGAATAAGATGAACGTAAATTTGGATCGTTTTATAAAAAAATATTTTTTTTTACAATTTTCAGATTTTTAATGACCAAACTCACTCATTAGTTTTTAAGCCACCAAGCTGAAATGCAATACCAAACCCCGGCCTTCGTCGAAGATTACTTGACCAAAATTTCAACCAATTTGGTTGAAAAATGAGAGCGTGACAGTGCCGCCTCAACTTTCACGAAAAGCCGGATATGACGTCATCAAAGACATTTATTGAAAAAATGAAAAAAACGTATGGGGATTTCATACCCAGGAACTCTCATGTCAAATTTCATAAAGATCGGTCCAGTAGTTTAGTCTGAATCGCTCTACACACACACACACAGACACACACACATACACCACGACCCTCATCTCGATTCCCCCCTCTACGTTAAAACATTTAGTCAAAACTTGACTAAATGTAAAAAGATCTGTTAAGATTGGATAACATCGAGTACTTCGTATCACCTTAGTATAAGTGGGGTCCACATACGTAATCTGGGGGGGGGGGGGGGGGGGGGACGATAAAATTGAGTGTTTATTTCCAAATGACTTTTAAAAGTTATAAAATTGATTCAACCTTTCTTGATTTCTATTCTTGATTTGAAATGTTAGCAGTCTGTTTCCGATATATATATATATATACATACATGATTAATTTGCAACTTTTGGTGTTAATTCAGTCAGTTTTATTCTCTTTATTTCATCATTGTTTGACCTTTTTCCACTTTTTTTTTTATCAGAAAGGCAGTCATGTTTCTTCAACTCACAACGATCCTACTTCACCTGGCGCTGTGTACGGCCACGAAGGATGTTGTCCACTTGTCTGTGAGGTCGCCACAAGGGGACAGAACTCGTCCCAAGGAGGACAACTCTGCAGCAGAGGTGGCGACAGTGACGGCGAATCTTCAACAAGCGGTGAACAGGATTGGTTCCCACTTCGTCGGAGTCACCATCGACTCTCAGCAGGTCCGATACAACTGGAATTCCTTTGATTTTGGGTGAGCTTAAAGGCACACTATTGATCTGACCTTGTGCGGGGAGTTTCTGTTGAATTTGACGAATCTGAAGAATCATCTGGGGAATCCGCTCTTACTCAACCTTTACCGCATGAGTGAACGTGGGAGTTTCAGCCCATAAACGAAGAAAAAGAAAAAACACAGTTTCTTTTCCAAAGAGACAGCAACCCTCCTGCGCGGTAGCATTATTTGTAATGCGGAATCTTGGATTTAACTTTGGAAACAATCTGAGGACCATATTGACCATACTTTCCTAGGTAATATCCCTGTAAAATGTTGGTGGTTAATAGGGTATAATTCAAAATAAATCTCACTATAAATATAAAATCACTCATGCTTTGTTTTGTTTTGTTTTTGTTTTTGCTTTGTTATTACATGAAATTTGTAATTTTTCAGTTCCACCAAGGTTCAAAACATGGCCAAAGCTTTATCACCATCCTACTTTCGGCTGGGAGGAACTGCAGCCGACTATATGACCTTTGACCCCACCAATCAGAAAGGTCACAAGGGAGAGAACCTACATGGAGGTCAAGTATACTGCAGCAATTTTACAACACAGTTTTACATGTCAGGTAAAAGATACAGTTAATAAATGTGATACATGTATAAGTTAATTATGTCTTCTGCGTTTAGAGGCATGAGAAAGTTTTTATGTGTATGGTTGGTTTTTTTCAAAATGTAGGCTTTCATACTCCATTTTGGGGGGATGCATGCTGTTTTTTTGTTTGGTGCTTCTGTAATACGCTGAACTCTGACATGGATTACACAAGATCGATCTTGTTTTTGCGTACTTGGCCTACTGCTTGCATGTAGACACTAGCAGGTCTGTGACGTTATCCTGGGCCATCGGAAAAAACCCTCCATCGGGCCCTTATCCCCCAGACGTTGCTGGGTTTCGAACCACTAAGCAATTTGGCCCGTAAATAGTGATTTGAATGAAAGATGTCAGCAGTAGTTAACATATCACATATTATCATGTTGAAATTGTCCATTCAAATTGTCAGGGTGTTTAATGGAGATTACTTCATTGAAAGACTGAGTGACCTGAGTGGTACAGTTGCCTCCCATTGTACGTATTTAATGCATGACATGATGAAAATTAAGTGATATTTATTGTGAATTAACAAAGGTTACCTTGTCTTTAAGATATATAGTGCTGGTTTACAAAGCACATGGCGCGGTCACTGGATAGGTACGTTTACAGAAGTTTGGTTTTAGTTGTAGTCCCTACGCGTGAATAGCTGTCTCTGTTGTCTCAAGTTCATTATATTTAGTCAAGTTTTGACTAAATATTTTAACATCGAGGGGGAATCGAAACGAGGGTCGTGGTGTATGTGCGTGTGTGCGTGTGTGTGTGTGTCTGTGTGTGTGTGTGTGTAGAGCGATTCAGACTAAACTACTGGACCGATCTTTATGAAATTTGACATGAGAGTTCCTGGGTATGAAATCCCCGAACGTTTTTTTCATTTTTTTGATAAATGTCTTTGATGACGTCATATCCGGCTTTTCGTGAAAGTTGAGGCGGCACTGTCACGCCCTCATTTTTCAACCAAATTGGTTGAAATTTTGGTCAAGTACTCTTCGACGAAGCCCGGGGTTCGGTATTGCATTTCAGCTTGGTGGCTTAAAAATTAATTAATGACTTTGGTCATTAAAAATCTGAAAATTGTAAAAAAAATTAAAAATTTATAAAACGATCCAAATTTACGTTTATCTTATTCTCCATCATTTGCTGATTCCAAAAACATATCAATATGTTATATTTGGATTAAAAACAAGCTCTGAAAATTAAATATATAAAAATTATTATCAAATTTTTTTTTTCGAAATCAATTTAAAAACACTTTCATCGTATTCCTTGTCGGTTCCTGATTCCAAAAATATATAGATATGATATGTTTGGATTAAAAACACGCTCAGAAAGTTAAAACGAAGAGAGGTACAGAAAAGCGTGCTATCCTTCTTAGCGCAACGAATACCCCGCTCTTCTTGTCAATTCCACGGGCACTGCCTTTGCCACGGGCGGTGGAGTGACGATGCTACGAGTATACGGTCTTGCTGCGTTCAGTTTCATTCTGTGAGTTCGACAGCTACTTGACTAAATATTGTATTTTCGCCTTACGCGACTTGTTTTTTTTAATCTTCTTGGTATTAGCGGATCAGTGGGACATACTGAACAAGTTTTTACGAGCTGTCGGCTGGGATTTCATCATGGATCTCAATGCACTCCAACGGAATACCGACATGTCGTGGAACCCGGCCAACGCTCGACAGCTTCTGCAGTATTCTGCGAGCAAGAACTACACGATTGCTGGTTTCCAGCTTGGAAATGGTTTGTGTGTTATGTATACATTTTTCTTTTGACGTTTCTGGTCCTTTCACGATAACTGCCATTATAACAAACCAATCGTAATTCACACACACTTTCTATCTCTCTATATGGACCACACACACACTGTTGAGCTGATATGGCCCTTTGTGGTCGGCTGGGCGTTAAGCAAACAAACAAACAAACAAACAAACACTGTTGAGGTAAATTTTGTTTATTCTCTGTAGCAGAATTTCCATATGATTGTAGTACATGTGTCTGTACGTGGCAGCTCTCTCTCTCTCTCTCTCTCTCTCTCTCTCTCTCATGAACGCACACACACACACACACACACACACACACACACACACACACACACACATGCACACACACTAACGAACGCACACCCTCACACACATACACACACACTCTCACACACACCCACACACACACACACACTCACACTCACACATACAAGCAAGAGCTGAGAGACTTATGAGGGAAATGGGCACTTACCTCTTTGCACCGTCCCGGTTCGCCAAATGGGATAACATATCATTTTCAGAATTAAACGCACAAGCGGTCTCCCCTGCCCAGCTGGCAGCAGACTATGTGACTCTTCAGAATGTGCTGGGAGAGTTTCCGCAGGACTACTATTCCTCCTTTCTGGTAGGACCAGAGACGCCTAGGAACGGAGATCAGTTTTACTTCCCAAGGTTCGTACATTTTGTATTCTACACAGTGTGTTTCAGGACAGTGTTTATTTTGCAGAATTAAACGCGCTCACATCGGTGCTTCCTGCTCAGCTGGCTGCAGACTATGTGACTCTTCAGAATCTGCTCGGAGAATTTCCGCAGGATTACCATTCCTCCTTTCTAGTGGGACCCGAGACGGCAAGGGCTGGAAATCAGCATTACTTCTTAGAGTATGTAGTATTTTCTCTATTTTGACACTGTGTTCTGATAAACAGAGGGAAGTAAGCGCTCTAAATGCATGTTTCGACCCATCTCGTCATCGGCGCTTTTCCGGAAATGACCTGCGCTTTGTTGGAATTCCAACAATGGCCGCCATTGTAGGAATTCCAACTTTGCGCTACGCGATTCTAGAAATGTACCGCGCGCATAGTGAGAATTCTGCTTTTTCTTAGAATGGGATGTAAAATGATACAAGTCATGATGGCCTATGATGATCCTTGTGTTTTAAAGTGATCAATGCTTAGTCTTGAAAAAGCAGATGCATTGTATAAAGCACCAAACCAACCGAATTACAACTGAAAAGCAAAAACACTTTTGATAACTTCGGCGGGCGGCTGTAACTCGACAACACAGTTCAACGGCCAATCCCACTCGACCAAAACGCACCAATTTTACGTAATTTTCAACGTTTCAGATCTTACATTTTACAACAACAAAAACACAACAAGAGTGTTCCGATATTACTTTTCACTGGTAACTATCGATTGTAATAATTTTTTACTCAGTCTTAACTGATTATATATTAAACTCACACAGTCTCTCTGGGCTGCAGAGACAGCATTACGTCCCTTTACTGAGTAGGCTCTTGTAACTGCATGGTAATCTAGGCTCTTGAAACGTGATGTGCAAGTCTGTGCGCTATATCGATGTGATTGATTGTTGCAAAAATGTTGATTCAAATTAAAGATGATTTCAGCCTGTTGTAACAAACTAACACTCTACTCTGAGAATAAAAAAAATCATTGTGTTCAAAATAGATCGAGACAGCAGCAACTAGCTAGCTGCATGCGCTGAGTGTCACTGAGATAATTGTTACACAGTGTACCCCCACACCCCTAATTCAAAACTTCCCCTGTATAAGACCTTGCTTTTACATATATACCTTATTCATGACCTGTGAAAAGGGTATACTTTTTTGTGCCAGTCGAAGGGTTGCCATTTCTAGAAAGAGGCAGCTCGTTTCCGGAAATGCGGCGCTTTGTTGGAAATCAAATGAGGTTTTGGGAAATCCCGATTATTCCAACTCTGCCCCGGATTCTTACTTTGCGCCCAACATGCATACGACATGTGTTATGGAGCAGGTGAGAGTTATCCGGAACCAGTCTTGACATTTTTAAGATTTTTATTTCGACACTGTGTGTGTCAGGAGAGAGTGTTTACCCGGACTAATATCAAGTGTTTTATGTGGATGACATTCTGTAAATACAGGGATATTACCAGCCATTGTGTTTTCAGCGTAGCAATAGGGTCCGATATTTAGACGAGACAAGTAGGCTATAATGCGACGAGTCGAAGACGAGTCGCATTATACTTGTTCGAGTCTAAATATCGGACCCTATTGCTACGCTGAAAACATAATAGCGATTATATAGCTGTTATGACCTTGATTTGTTCTTCCAAACTTAGAAAATGACAGTTTTTGCGTCGATGCGTTGATCTCAGGTTTTGATAGCAGACAAACTTCTTACGTGCATCATGTTCGCGCAGACATGCACACCGCTACACGCTTTCTGACTTTGGAAGAAAAACTGACTCCAAGTGCATTCGATTTCACAACACAGTTGTTGAAACAGCTTTTTAAGTTGTCAGTGTATGCTGTTGTCGATAGAAACATCGCCGCGTGGTACAGATGTGTAAACCGGAACCATGCGTCGGCCATTTTTCTCAATATGCTTTTGGATATTGAGTAAAATGGCGGACTTCGGCAGCAATATGCATTGATGATCTGGAGAGACCATCCAATCACAGCCCCCGAATTCCCCCACGTGTTCATCAGAATAGCTATATAAATCGTGATAACTGAGCAGACTTGTAGCCTATTTCTAAAGATGTTCTCCAAATGGATAAGAGGATTACTACTGACCCGATAGCAAATCCATATTGATTTGTTTTCTTTCAGTTATCTTCAAGAAGTTGTTTTGAGTACAGTGGAGCCCCCCTTTTAAGACCCCCTCCCCCCTCCCCCCCCTCCTCCCTAATTTAAGACTCCATCCCTGTTGAGACCCTGTTTTATCAGACTGGAAGCGGACAGACTCTCCAAGGAGGGAAGTAAGCTGGAACAGTCAGTACACCCCTCATCCTACGGAGAAGAAAAGACCCTCCTACGAAGTCACTTCAGAGCCGCCTGGAGGGAACGTCTGCACCTGGGGGCCGAGGAAGACGATATCCATCAGCTGGATCGAAAACAGCAAGTCGCCATATTCAGGCTCAGAACTGGACATTGTCAGCTCCTCTCCCACCTCTATCGCCTGAAGATTTCACACACGGATCAATGCCCGTGTGGCACAGGCCCCCAGACACCAGAGCACGTACTGCAGGCCTGTCCAACCTTCGACACCCTGAGGCGCCAAACGTGGCCGAGTGAAGTGCAGCTCCGCGAAAAGCTGTGGGGGACAGCGGCATCACTGCGGCCGACTGCGGGATTCGCACTCAACACCGGACTGGACATCTAGACGCATGGCCGGGAACGCAGAAGAAGAAGAAGAAGAAGTACCCCCATTTTCAGCCTCCCTTCTTCAGTTGTATAACCGCATTTTCTTCGATTTTAGGAGGTCTTAAAAGGCGGGTACAGCTGTACAGGGAATACGATTGATATATTATATATCTCTCTGAAAATGTCTTCCACGTTGATACGACAGTTGACCCGGTGTAACACGACATTTTTACTCCACGAAAAATTTACTCCGGAGTACATTTCGTACGAAATTCTTACTCAGAGTACATTTTTCGTGCGAGAAAAGAACTCCCCAAGGCACGAACAGATTACTCCCTCCACGAAATATTTACTCCCCATTTGTTTTACTACCAGTAAAAATCTCGCACGCGAAAATGGGATGCGGGTGAAGGGACAATGCCTATAATTATATGTGATCTCGGGCAAACGAATGTCGCGCTACCCTCCCTCAACCCTTTCCACCACCAAGATTAACAGGGGACAAGGGAGTATACATTTCGTACACGTACACCTGGCATGGGAAGTTAAATTGCTCATGTTAGGGTGAAGTAATTTATTCGTTTTTTATTCGTCAGGGGAGTAACATATGTGTACGAAATGTTTACTCGGAACTCACCTGTCGTGGGGAGTAATTTTCTCGTGTAATGGGGGAGTGCTTTTTTTCGTAAAGGGAGTAACATTTCCGTACAAAATGTTTACTCCGGAGTAAAAATCTCGTGGGAGTAATTTTCTCGTGTTACACCGGCCGTTCACAAAACAAAACGAACACTAGAATTGGAAAATTAATTAAAGTTTATTGAATACTTGTCGATGTCATGGTAATTCGGAATCAGCTCATAATATCAATATATAAAAGGCTAAACATAAATCTATGGAGAGGCTAGGTAACCTATATCGGAGCGTGGCGGAAAAACTAATCTAAATTTAGAAAGTGAATTAAAGCTAAAATGTGAAGTAGAAAAGACTAGCTTGAGTGAGAGTGCAGAACAGTAGAGTGTGAAGCGTGGAGCGTGGAGCGAGAAGCGCGGAGCGTGGAGCGAGAAGCGCGGAGCGTGGTGCGAGAAGCGCGGAGCGTGGTGCGAGAAGCGCGGAGCGGTGGAAACTGATAGAAAAGAAAAAACTAAACTTAGAATTCGAAACATCAAACTAAACATCAAAGGTGTCCTAAAAACATAAACATCAAAGATGGACGACAAAATGGCGGCCGAAACAAGATGGCGGCAAATCAATAAAAAATCACCAAGACAAAAATATGTTAGAAAAACCCTACATAGAATAAACGTAGGACACAGAAACGGAAAGAAGACAAAGAAACGGACAGAAGACACAGAGACGGAAAGAAGACAAAGAAACGGAAAGAAGACACAGAGACGGAAAGAAGACAAAGAAACGGACAGAAGACACAGAAACGGACAGAAGACAAAGAAACGGACAGAAGACACAGAAACGGACAGAAGACAAAGATTCAAAACGAAAATTACACGAATTCGGTAAATAAAAGAAACATAGTCAGAAATGGATACTCGCCTTTGACAGCATCAATAATCTAAAAACAGACTCAAGGCGAGCAACTGAACCTGAACTACAAAATAACTTAAAAACAAAACTGGAGGCTGGCAGAAAACACTGGGCCCCGGAACAGAGCAAAAAAATCTATCTATCCTAAAACATCTTGTTCCGTGAACGGCTTCCCAGTAAGTGACGACGAATACAGGCTATCCACCACAGAGGTGAACTAAAAATACTGCGCGTTACTACAATATTACTGTTGCAAAACATGCGTCCCGTGCTCTCCGGGGAAAACTCCAGAGGCTAGCATGGTCCAGCGTGAGCCATACAGGCACATGAAATTAATATCAGAAAAACGCCGGCCACACTCTCGTTTATAAATTTATCTGTTACAATATTTAACGTCATTATAACAAAACAAAGTTCGTACCAGGACGCTCATACTTAATAAAGAAAAATAAAAGATAAAGAGCGAGCTAGACCCGCACGCGAACCTACAGAGGTGGTTACAAAAAGGGAACAAATAGGGGCAAAAGTGAGAAAAGTGAAAGAAAAGAGGTGAGAAGGAGATCAGAAAAAAGGGGAAGCCACCACCACGGAAAGTCGCATGCGAGTCAAGCTAGAAGCATGACTAAAAAACACAAGCAAAACAAAAAGAATCTAAATACACAGAAGGCTCCTTAGCAGGGGCATTCACATTCCCCCCTCGAAGACATCTTAGTCTTTACAAAAGTCGACATAAAAAATCAACAAAAATCATCGAATACATGCATGGTTCAAAAACAAAATCCGAGACATTACAGAATCCTTTTGGCATTATCCAAAACGTAGCTGTTCAAAACGCACTCTCATACGTGGTTCAAAATACAAAAATCCGAAACGTTACAGAATCCTTTTGGCATTATCCAAAATGTAGCTGTTCGAAACGCACTCTCATACGTGGTTCAAAATACAAAAAAATCCGAAACGTTACAGAATCCTTTCGGCATTATCCAAAACGTAGCTTGTTCGAAACGCACTCTCAATGAGTCTCAATCTAAAAAATCACACGTGTTCTTTCAACAAATGTAACATCATATTTCGTCGGTCCGTCACTGTCAACATACCGTGTCAACATTATTCTTACACCTTTACATAAACCGCAACTCAGTATGAAAGACTGTAGTCGCAACCTACAAAATACAAAAGAAAAACATCTTCAGTCTTCTTAATCATAAGCACTGGCATCCGCACGCGGGAAGGACTAAACAAAACCGATTCATTAAGCGCTTGCCTCTGTCAAGAGCTTTCGTTCCAAAATGCGGAACCAAAAACATATATACAAAATATACAATATACAAAGTCACAAAAAAAATATTTGCATTAAGACGAAATTTTCTCCCCAAATCAAAACAGCGCCACCTGTCAAAAAAGGCGAACGGATTACGTCAGACCAAAACATGCACAAACGGTCTGTCGAAAACAGTAAAGTTCACTGGGAAAGTCATTGAGTGTCCGGGTCTGCCTTCACCAGCAAGGTCAGCTTAGAGATGGGGCGCCAGTAGTAGAAAGTGGAATGGCTCGTCTTCGAGGTGACCTTGACAGTCTTCAGCTTGCAGGTTCGCACGAGTCCATCGTCGCTGGGGCGAACCTCCGTCACAAGTCCCAGAGGCCAATCTGCTCTGCATACGGCTTCGTCACGTAGCACGACGACATCTCCGACAGCAACGTTACGTGGGGAAGAA
>NC_090254.1:44281392-44299838 GCF_037325665.1 Littorina saxatilis | reverse complement strand
ACTCTGCACAAGGGGACAGAACTCGTCCCAAGGAGGACAACTCTGCAGCAGAGGTGGCGACAGTGACGGCGAATCTTCAACAAGCGGTGAACAGGATTGGTTCCCACTTCGTCGGAGTCACCATCGACTCTCAGCAGGTCCGATACAACTGGAATTCCTTTGATTTTGGGTGAGCTTAAAGGCACACTATTGATCTGACCTTGTGCGGGGAGTTTCTGTTGAATTTGACGAATCTGAAGAATCATCTGGGAAATCCGCTCTTACTCAACCTTTACCGCATGAGTGAACGTGGGAGTTTCAGCCCATAAACGAAGAAAAAGAAAAAAAACCCAGTATCTTTTGCAAAGAGACAGCAACCCTCCTGCGCGGTAGCATTATTTGTAATGCGGAATCTTGGATTTAACTTTGGAAACAATCTGAGGACCATATTGACCTTACTTTCCTATGTAATATCCCTTTAAAGTGTTGGTGGTTAATAGGGTATAATTCAAAATAAATCTCACTATATAAAATCACTCATGCTTTGTTTTTTTTGTTTTTGTTTTTGTTTTGTTATTACATGACATTTGTAATTGTTCAGTTCCACCAAGGTTCAAAACATGGCCAAAGCTTTATCACCATCCTACTTTCGGCTGGGAGGAACTGCAGCCGACTATATGACCTTTGACCCCACCAATCAGAAAGGTCACAAGGGAGAGAACCTACATGGAGGTCAAGTATACTGCAGCAATTTTACAACACAGTTTTACATGTCAGGTAAAAGATACAGTTAATAAATGTGATACATGTATAAGTTAATTATGTCTTCTGCGTTTAGAGGCATGAGAAAGTTTGTATGTGTATGGCTGTTCAATTGGTTGTTTTTTTCAAAATGTAGGCTTTCATACTCCATTTTGGGGGGATGCATGCTGTTTTTTGTTTGGTGTTTCTGTAATACGCTGAACTCTGACATGGATTACACAAGATCGATCTTGTTTTTGCGTACTTGGCCTCCTGTTTGCATGTAGACACTAGCAGGTCTGTGACGTTATCCTGGGCCATCGGAAAAAAAACCTCCATCGGGCCCCCAGACGTTGCTGGGTTTCGAACCCCGAACCTTCCAAAGGAAGGCCGAGGGCCTTACCACTAAGCAATTTGGCCCGTAAATAGTGATTTGAATGAAAGATGTCAGCAGTGGTTAGCATATCACATAATAATTATTATCATGTTGAAATTGTCCATTCAAATTGTTAGGGTGTTTAATGGAGATCCGACTTCATTGAAAAACTGAATGACCTGAGTGGTACAGTTGCCTCCCATTGTACGTATTTAATGCATGACATGATGAAAATTAAGTGATATTTATTGTGAATGAACAAAGGTTACCTTGTCTTTAAGATATATAGTGCTGGTTTACAAAGCACATGGCGCGGTCACTGGATAGGTACGTTTGCAGAAGTTTGGTTTTAGTTGTAGTCCCTACGCGTGAATAGCTGTCTCTGTTGTCTCAAGTTCATTATATTTAGTCAAGTTTTGACTAAATATTTTAACATCGAGGGGGAATCGAAACGAGGGTCGTGGTGTATGTGCGTGTGTGCGTGTGTGTGTGTGTGTGTCTGTGTGTGTGTGTGTGTAGAGCGATTCAGACTAAACTACTGGACCGATCTTTATGAAATTTGACATGAGAGTTCCTGGGTATGAAATCCCCGAACGTTTTTTTCATTTTTTTGATAAATGTCTTTGATGACGTCATATCCGGCTTTTCGTGAAAGTTGAGGCGGCACTGTCACGCCCTCATTTTTCAACCAAATTGGTTGAAATTTTGGTCAAGTACTCTTCGACGAAGCCCGGGGTTCGGTATTGCATTTCAGCTTGGTGGCTTAAAAATTAATTAATGACTTTGGTCATTAAAAATCTGAAAATTGTAAAAAAAAATTAAAAATTTATAAAACGATCCAAATTTACGTTTATCTTATTCTCCATCATTTGCTGATTCCAAAAACATATCAATATGTTATATTTGGATTAAAAACAAGCTCTGAAAATTAAATATATAAAAATTATTATCAAATTTTTTTTTTCGAAATCAATTTAAAAACACTTTCATCGTATTCCTTGTCGGTTCCTGATTCCAAAAATATATAGATATGATATGTTTGGATTAAAAACACGCTCAGAAAGTTAAAACGAAGAGAGGTACAGAAAAGCGTGCTATCCTTCTTAGCGCAACGAATACCCCGCTCTTCTTGTCAATTCCACGGGCACTGCCTTTGCCACGGGCGGTGGAGTGACGATGCTACGAGTATACGGTCTTGCTGCGTTCAGTTTCATTCTGTGAGTTCGACAGCTACTTGAGTAAATATTGTATTTTCGCCTTACGCGACTTCATTTTTTTTATCTTCTTGGTATTAGCGGATCAGTGGGACATACTAAACAAGTTTTTACAAGCTGTCGGCTGGGATTTCATCATGGATCTCAATGCACTCGAACGGAATACCGACATGTCGTGGAACCCGGCCAACGCTCGACAGCTTCTGCAGTATTCTGCTAGCAAGAACTACACGATTGCTGGTTTCCAGCTTGGAAATGGTGTGTGTGTTATGTATACCTTTTTCTTTAGACGTTTCTGGTCCTTTCACAATAACTGCCATTATAACAAACCCATCGTTATTCACACACACTTTCTATCTCTTTAAATGAACCACACACACACTGTTGAGCTGATATGGCCCTTTGTGGTCGGCTGGGCGTTAAGCAAACAAACAAACAAACAAACAAACACTGTTGAGGTAAATTTTGTTTATTCTCTGTAGAAGAGTTTCCATATGATTGTAGTACGTGTGTGTGTACGCGGCAGCTCTCTCTCTCTCTCTCTCTCTCTCTCTCTCTCTCTCTCTCTCATGAACGCACACACACACACACACACACACACACACACACACACACACACACACATGCACACACACTAACGAACGCACACCCTCACACACACACACACACACACACACACACACACACACACACACACACACACACACACACACACAAGCAAGAGCTGAAAGACTTATGATAGAAATGGCCACTGAGCTTTTTGCACAGTCCCGGTTCGTCAAATGGCACAACACATTATTTTCAGAATTAAACGCACAAGCAGTCTCCCCTGCCCAGCTGGCTGCAGACTATGTGACTCTTCAGAATATGCTGGCAGAATTTCCGCAGGACTACTATTCCTCCTTTCTGGTGGGACCAGAGACGCCTAGGAACGGAGATCAGTTTTACTTCCCAAGGTTCGTACATTTTGTTTGTATTCGACACAGTGTGTTTCAGGACAGTGTTTATTTTGCAGAATTAAACGCGCTCACATCGGTGCTTCCTGCTCAACTGGCTGCAGACTATGTGACTCTTCAGAATCTGCTGGGAGAATTTCCGCAGGACTACTATTCCTCCTTTCTAGTAGGACCCGAGACGGCAAGGGCTGGAAATCAGGATTTCTTCTTAGAGTATGTAGTATTTTCTCTATTTTGACACTGTGTTCTGATAAACAGAGGGAAGTAAGCGCTCTAAATGCATGTTTCGACCCATCTCGTCATCGGCGCTTTTCCGGAAATGACCTGCGCTTTGTTGGAATTCCAACAATGGCCGCCATTGTAGGAATTCCAACTTTGCGCTACGCGATTCTAGAAATGTACCGCGCGCATAGTGAGAATTCTGCTTTTTCTTAGAATGGGATGTAAAATGATACAAGTCATGATGGCCTATGATGATCCTTGTGTTTTAAAGTGATCAATGCTTAGTCTTGAAAAAGCAGATGCATTGTATAAAGCACCAAACCAACCGAATTACAACTGAAAAGCAAAAACACTTTTGATAACTTCGGCGGGCGGCTGTAACTCGACAACACAGTTCAACGGCCAATCCCACTCGACCAAAACGCACCAATTTTACGTAATTTTCAACGTTTCAGATCTTACATTTTACAACAACAAAAACACAACAAGAGTGTTCCGATATTACTTTTCACTGGTAACTATCGATTGTAATAATTTTTTACTCAGTCTTAACTGATTATATATTAAACTCACACAGTCTCTCTGGGCTGCAGAGACAGCATTACGTCCCTTTACTGAGTAGGCTCTTGTCACTGCATGGTAATCTAGGCTCTTGAAACGTGATGTGCAAGTCTGTGCGCTATATTGATGTGATTGATTGTTGCAAAATGTTGATTCAAATTAAAGATGATTTCAGCCTGTTGTAACAAACTAACACTCTACTCTGAGAAAAAAAATCATTGTGTTCAACTTGAAATAGATCGAGACAGCAGCAACTAGCTAGCTGCATGCGCTGAGTGTCACTGAGATAATTGTTACACAGTGTACCCCCACACCCCTAATTCAAAACTTCCCCTGTATAAGACCTTGCTTTTACATATATACCTTATTCATGACCTGTGAAAAGGGTATACTTTTTTGTGCCAGTCGAAGGGTTGCCATTTCTAGAACGAGGCAGCTCGTTTCCGGAAATGCGGCGCTTTGTTGGAAATCAAATGAGGTTTCGGGAAATCCCGATTATTCCAACTCTGCCCCGGATTCTTACTTTGCGCCCAACATGCATACGACATGTGTTATGGAGCAGGTGAGAGTTATCCGGAACCAGTCTTGACATTTTTAAGATTTTTATTTCGACACTGTGTGTGTCAGGAGAGAGTGTTTACCCGGACTAATATCAAGTGTTTTATGTGGATGACATTCTGTAAATACAGGGATATTACCAGCCATTGTGTTTTCAGCGTAGCAATAGGGTCCGATATTTAGACGAGACAAGTAGGCTATAATGCGACGAGTCGAAGACGAGTCGCATTATACTTGTTCGAGTCTAAATATCGGACCCTATTACTACGCTGAAAACATAATAGCGATTATATAGCTGTTATGACCTTGATTTGTTGTTCCAAACTTACAAAATGACAGTTTTTGCGTCGATGCGTTGATCTCAGGTTTTCAATAGCAGACACACTTCTTACGCGCATCATGTTCGCGCAGACATGCACACCGCTACACGCTTTCTGACTTTGGAAGAAAAACTGACTCCAAGTGCATTCGATTTCACAACACAGTTGTTGAAACAGCTTTTTAAGTTGTCAGTGTATGCTGTTGTCGATAGAAACATCGCCGCGTGGTACAGATGTGTAAACCGGAACCATGCGTCGGCCATTTTTCTCAATATGCTTTTGGATATTGAGTAAAATGGCGGACTTCGGCAGCAATATGCATTGATGATCTGGAGAGACCATCCAATCACAGCCCCCGAATTCCCCCACGTGTTCATCAGAATAGCTATATAAATTGATAACTGAGCAGACTTGTATTTCTAAAGATGTTCTCCAAATGGATAAGAGGATTACTACTGACCCGATAGCAAATCCATATTGATTTGTTTTCTTTCAGTTATCTTCAAGAAGTTGTTTTGAGTACAGTGGAGCCCCCCTTTTAAGACCCCCTCCCCCCTCCCCCCCCTCCTCCCTAATTTAAGACGCCATCCCTGTTGAGACCCTGTTTTATCAGACTGGAAGCGGACAGACTCTCCAAGGAGGGAAGTAAGCTGGAACAGTCAGTACACCCCTCATCCTACGGAGAAGAAAAGACCCTCCTACGAAGTCACTTCAGAGCCGCCTGGAGGGAACGTCTGCACCTGGGGGCCGAGGAAGACGATATCCATCAGCTGGATCGAAAACAGCAAGTCGCCATATTCAGGCTCAGAACTGGACATTGTCAGCTCCTCTCCCACCTCTATCGCCTGAAGATTTCACACACGGATCAATGCCCGTGTGGCACAGGCCCCCAGACACCAGAGCATGTACTGCAGGCCTGTCCAACCTTCGACACCCTGAGGCGCCAAACGTGGCCGAGTGAAGTGCAGCTCCGCGAAAAGCTGTGGGGGACAGCGGCATCACTGCGGCCGACTGCGGGATTCGCACTCAACACCGGACTGGACATCTAGACGCATGGCCGGGAACGCAGAAGAAGAAGAAGAAGAAGTACCCCCATTTTCAGCTTCCCTTCTTTTTAAAACCCGATTTTCTTTGATTTTAGGAGGCCTTAGAAGGCGGGTTCAACTGCACAGGGAAAAAGATTGATATATATCTCTCTGAAAATGTCTTCGAAGTTGATACGACAGTTGACCCGGTGTAACACGACATTTTTACTCCACGAAAAATTTACTCCGGAGTACATTTCGTACGAAATTCTTACTCAGAGTACATTTTTCGTGCGAGAAAAGAACTCCCCAAGGCACGAACAGATTACTCCCTCCACGAAATATTTACTCCCCATTTGTTTTACTACCAGTAAAAATCTCGCACGCGAAAATGGGATGCGGGTGAAGGGACAATGCCTATAATTATATGTGATCTCGGGCAAACGAATGTCGCGCTACCCTCCCTCAACCCTTTCCACCACCAAGATTAACAGGGGACAAGGGAGTATACATTTCGTACACGTACACCTGGCATGGGAAGTTAAATTGCTCATGTTAGGGTGAAGTAATTTATTCGTTTTTTATTCGTCAGGGGAGTAACATATGTGTACGAAATGTTTACTCGGAACTCACCTGTCGTGGGGAGTAATTTTCTCGTGTAATGGGGGAGTGCTTTTTTTCGTAAAGGGAGTAACATTTCCGTACAAAATGTTTACTCCGGAGTAAAAATCTCGTGGGAGTAATTTTCTCGTGTTACACCGGCCGTTCACAAAACAAAACGAACACTAGAATTGGAAAATTAATTAAAGTTTATTGAATACTTGTCGATGTCATGGTAATTCGGAATCAGCTCATAATATCAATATATAAAAGGCTAAACATAAATCTATGGAGAGGCTAGGTAACCTATATCGGAGCGTGGCGGAAAAACTAATCTAAGTTTAGAAAGTGAATTAAAGCTAAAATGTGAAGTAGAAAGGACTAGTTTGAGTGAGAGTGCAGAACAGTAGAGTGTGAAGCGTGGAGCATGGAGCGAGAAGCGCGGAGCGTGGTGCGAGAAGCGCGGAGCGTGGTGCGAGAAGCGCGGAGCGTGGTGCGAGAAGCGCGGAGCGGTGGAAACTGATAGAAAAGAAAAAACTAAACTTAGAATTCGAAACATCAAACTAAACATCAAAGGTGTCCTAAAAACATAAACAGACGACAAAATGGCGGCCGAAACAAGATGGCGGCAAATCAATAAAAAATCACCAAGACAAAAATATGTTAGAAAAACCCTACATAGAATAAACGTAGGACACAGAAACGGAAAGAAGACAAAGAAACGGACAGAAGACACAGAGACGGAAAGAAGACAAAGAAACGGAAAGAAGACACAGAGACGGAAAGAAGACAAAGAAACGGACAGAAGACACAGAAACGGACAGAAGACAAAGAAACGGACAGAAGACACAGAAACGGACAGAAGACAAAGATTCAAAACGAAAATTACACGAATTCGGTAAATAAAAGAAACATAGTCAGAAATGGATACTCGCCTTTGACAGCATCAATAATCTAAAAACAGACTCAAGGCGAGCAACTGAACCTGAACTACAAAATAACTTAAAAACAAAACTGGAGGCTGGCAGAAAACACTGGGCCCCGGAACAGAGCAAAAAAATCTATCTATCCTAAAACATCTTGTTCCGTGAACGGCTTCCCAGTAAGTGACGACGAATACAGGCTATCCACCACAGAGGTGAACTAAAAATACTGCGCGTTACTACAATATTACTGTTGCAAAACATGCGTCCCGTGCTCTCCGGGGAAAATCTCCAGAGGCTAGCATGGTCCAGCGTGAGCCATACAGGCACATGAAATCAATATCAGAAAAACGCCGGCCACACTCTCGTTTATAAATTAGTTCGTTACAATATTTAACGTCATTAAAACAAAACAAAGTTCGTACCAGGACGCTCATACTTAATAAAGAAAAATAAAAGATAAAGAGCGAGCTAGACCCGCACGCGAACCTACAGAGGTGGTTGCAAAAAGGGAACAAATAGGGGCAAAAGTGAGAAAAGTGAAAGAAAAGAGGTGAGAAGGAGATCAGAAAAAGGGGAAGCCACCACCACGGAAAGTCGCATGCGAGTCAAGCTAGAAGCATGACTAAAAAACACAAGCAAAACAAAAAGAATCTAAATACACAGAAGGCTCCTTAGCAGGGGCATTCACATTCCCCCCTCGAAGACATCTTAGTCTTTACAAAAGTCGACATAAAAAATCAACAAAAATCATCGAATACATGCATGGTTCAAAAACAAAATCCGAAACATTACAGAATCCTTTTGGCATTATCCAAAACGTAGCTGTTCGAAACGCACTCTCATACGTGGTTCAAAATACAAAAAAATCCGAAACGTTACAGAATCCTTTTGGCATTATCCAAAACGTAGCTGTTCGAAACGCACTCTCATACGTGGTTCAAAATACAAAAAATCCGAAACGTTACAGAATCCTTTCGGCATTATCCAAAACGTAGCTTGTTCGAAACGCACTCTCAATGAGTCTCAATCTAAAAAATCACACGTGTTCTTTCAACAAATGTAACATCATATTTCGTCGGTCCGTCACTGTCAACATACCGTGTCAACATTATTCTTACACCTTTACATAAACCGCAACTCAGTATGAAAGACTGTAGTCGCAACCTACAAAAGAATACAAAAGAAAAACATCTTCAGTCTTCTTAATCATAAGCACTGGCATCCGCACGCGGGAAGGACTAAACAAAACCGATTCATTAAGCGCTTGCCTCTGTCAAGAGCTTTCGTTCCAAAATGCGGAACCAAAAACATATATACAAAATATACAATATACAAAGTCACAAAAAAAAATATTTGCATTAAGACGAAATTTTCTCCCCAAATCAAAACAGCGCCACCTGTCAAAAAAGGCGAACGGATTACGTCAAACCAAAACATGCACAAACGGTCTGTCGAAAACAGTAAAGTTCACTGGGAAAGTCATTGAGTGTCCGGGTCTGCCTTCACCAGCACGGTCAGCTTAGAGATGGGGCGCCAGTAGTAGAAAGTGGAATGGCTCGTCTTCGAGGTGACCTTGACAGTCTTCAGCTTGCAGGTTCGCACGAGTCCATCGTCGCTGGGGCGAACCTCCGTCACGAGTCCAAGAGGCCAATCTGCTCTGCATACGGCTTCGTCACGTAGCACGACGACATCTCCGACAGCAACGTTACGTTGGGGAAGAAGCCACTTTCTTCTTCGTCGTGGTCGTCTTCGTTGTGGTCTTCTTTGTACTGGTCTTCTTCGTCGTGGTCTTCTTCGTCGTTGTCTTCTTCGTTGTGGTCTTCTTCGTACTGGTCTTCTTCGTAGTGGTCTTCTTCGTAGTGGTCTGCTCAAAATCCTTTCCATGGCATGGAGGGGGTCGGAGATGCTGGGTTCGGCGAGTGTCGTGCGATATACGGAAGCGACTGATTCACCTTCGTACTCGCTGAGACAATGTTCTGTTAGAGACACGTGCATCACGTCATGGACAGACTGTTTTGGCGACACTTGTCCCAGTATGGTCCAACCCAACGGTGTGAGAACGGCGTATGGGTCTCCCTTGATGACTCTCTCTGGCATGAATAGCTCTGCATGATCGTAGCCAATCAACAACCCGGGAGTGCAGCCTTCGAGCAATGGGGGAATCTCGCTGGCAATATGGCTCAAATGCTTGATGTTACGAGCAGTCTCTGATGTTGGTATGTTCTCAGTGTCATTGGTGAGATGGTCCGTCGTGTAGAGCGTTTTCAGGTTGTGGGAAACATTGGAGTTGAGGGCCTTGACACACAATCCGGTCACTCTCTGACATTCGATATGAGTGTTCTGAGAAGTCATAGTGTTCAGCCTCAATGACGCTGGCTCGGAATGAGTGTTCAGCTTGTCACTCAAAGATTCAGTAACGAAGGAGATGCAAGACATGGTGTCAAGCAGCGCGTATGTCGTATGCTCTACCGTGGGATTCTCCTTCGTCGAAACTCTGACCGGAACAATCATGGTAGCTCTGACTGGTCTGTCCGACTTGTTGGTCGTCGCGAATGCTGATCCAGAGGCAGAAACACGGGCATCTTGACTGATACAGACAAACCTTGAAGAATCTGGCGGACCCCGTGCATTCCGTTGCTGATTGGGAAACTTCTTCCTGTAGCTAGGCGCTCCATGCAGCATAGTGAGATGTGGGCCTTGGCACTTGTCACATATTGCCCTAGTAGTGCAGTCTACACTTCTATGGTCAGTCTTTCTGGCACAGGAGAAGCACAAGGACATTTCGTACATGAAGTGTTTCCTGTCCTCAACGGGAATCTCATCGAACCTCTGGCATCTGAGTAGAGGATGAGAAGAAGAGCTGGTCGGAAAACGAACGGTACAAAAGGGACAGACTTCGTCGCAGTTCGTATTCAGGACAGTTTTCGCGTGATGCTGACAAAGACATTTGTCACACTCTTGACCTGCAGATGCAGTAGAACAATCCGTACTGTACGATGTTTTCTTGGGGACTGCTGAACTGGCGGTCTGTGAGGTGAAAGAGGCGGCAGATTTGCTGGAGGAGAAAAGGGGCTCGCAAAGGATGTCTGCCTCTGTCTTGATGAAAGCTGACAACTCCTCAAAGGTAGGGTAGCGTTTCTTCTCGTTCTTGGTCTTGTTTACTTTCCGCACCCAGTTTCTCACCAACCAATCTGGAAGCTTGCTCATGAGTGTCTTGTGATAGGCTTGGTCTTCCAGATTCTGTAGCTGGCCTATCACTCGGCTCGCCACAAGGCATTGTCCAAGAAAGTCCGAGAAGGCGCGGAGGGCTTGTCCATCTTTGGGTTTGATTACCGGCCATGCATCTAGTTTCTCTCGGAAGGCTCTGGCAACGACGAAAGAACTGCCGAACCTTTCCTCCAACGTCTGAAGGGCCTGCTGATAGGCCTGGGCATCCCTGATCAGAAAGAGTCCCTTGACCGCATCCTTCGCCGGACCGTCCAAGTACTTCTCCAAGTAGAGGAGCTTTTCCTCTGCAGAAACGCCCTGCCGCTCAATCAAAAGAGTGAATGAGGACCTCCAGAGAGGGTACGTCAATGGATCTCCTGAAAACGTAGTAGGCTCCTGCGTCGGTAACCTGTTGATAAGGAGAGCCTCAGCTAGAGTACGAGCTAGGGCAGAACCCTCGGAGAGCGCTGGCTGGCCTTGCATCTGAGGAAGGTATGCATCTTGCCCGTAGTAGACGTCTGAAGGGCTCGTGACCGAAGCCTCTTGAAAACCATGCTGTGTGTAGTCAGTGTCAGGAGCAAAGCTTGCAGCGTGGTCATATTGCTGTGTTTGCATGGGAGGATGCATGACAGAAGGCCCATATGCAAAGTTTGGCACATAGGTCGGAGACTCTCGGGAGGTCATGGCAGGAAAAGGACCAGGGAAAGGCCCGGGAAAAGGTCTCGCTGATGGATTGAGGGATTTGTGAGGGAAACGGGAAGGCGCGTAGATCTGGCGAGGACGATCTTCGTGGCTTGGAATCTCAGCTTTGACAAACTGAGGCCGAAAGGAGGTCGCGAATTGGCCTCCGACTCTTGTCGTCATCGTGGTGGCTGTAGTCATCGTCGTAGTGGTAGGAGCCGTGGCTGTGACCGCTGCTGGAAGTGGGTGAGAAGCGGAGACAGGTTGGGCAAGGGTCCTGGAGATGCCTCGAAGAGTGTCGCGGATATCCTCGGCGGCCGACTGGAGATGCGAAGGGGCATAAGCCCTGACCTCCGTGGGCTGCTGAAGTGGCGGGAGTCCAGGCTTGGCTGCCGCAGGCTGATGTTGCCCAGAGACGAGGGTGTTGGCTGCCGGCTGGTGACGCGGGCGGGCGTAGGTGTCGGCTGTCGCAGGCTTATATGTATCTTGTGTGTGCTGTGTGTGCCTATCATACCCTACCGCCACATCTCCTATGCTCTCTGAGTGTGTACCTACATGCAGGGGGTTGTGAGTACCTAGGTACCTGTCAATGGGGCTGTCACGAGGTAGTTGGGGCATGAATCTTTCTCTAGCCCTTTGCTGGTCTTCTATGTCAGTTTTAAGGATCTTAAAAACGTCATGCTCTTCTTGCATCTTGCCTTCTCTCTCCACCCTCTCTAGTGCAGTCTTAATTTCCTTTTCTTTTTTCTTCAAAGCTAACCTTTCATCTTGAGCTTCTCTCTCTAAACGAGCGCACTCTCTTTCCATCTCTGCCTTCTTATCAGCAGCTAAAACACGCTCTCTTTCCAACTCTCTTTCCAACTCTCTTTCCATCTCTGCCTTCTTATCAGCAGCTAAAACACGCTCTCTTTCCAACTCTCTTTCCATCTCTGCCTTCTTCTCAGCAGCCAAAGCTATGGTCCTAGAAGCCTTCTCCTCTAAAAGCAAAAGAGTCTCTTCTTGTCTGGCCCTTTCATCTGCGACCATTTGCTGGGACCTAAATCTCGCTGCGCTAACCGCCAAAGAAGCATCTAGAGAAACCTCTCTAGCACCTCCAGAAGCGACTGTGGAAGTCAAGTCCGAGCTGGAGGCGTACGGGTCTAACTTGGGAAAGAGTCTGTGATATTGCTCTTTGAGCGTCTCCGTTTGCATGTGCATATCGCTCAGATCCTCTTCTATAGCTACATCACTTTCAGCCACTTGACAAAGCCTCGAGTTCGCTACATTTAGCTCGTCTAGGTGCTCACAGAGGAGTATCTTATGAACTTTAAGGACTCTCCTTTTGTCTGGTGTTTCCCTAAAGGCTGTGCACAACTCGCTGATCATATTCTTATGAGCTCGGCTTATGGCCCAGTACTTGTCTGACAGTTCCCTCACCTCCGCATTAAGTCTAGCCCTAACAATGGCGGGGCCTCTTTCTTCTCTACTTCGTTGAGCGAGATGCTCTGCACTTGCAGCCTGTTGGGAGGGCTCAGTTCCTAAACCTTCCTGTGTAGGAGAATGTTCAGCTTGAGAGGGAAAGTTATCTGAATTCAAAGTGTCTTGGGTCTGAGTGGGTTCAGCTAGAGACTCGCCCTGAGCGCCATCATGGTCGCCTTCATTCTTACGACTATCAGTGTCCGAAGCAAAATGTTCATCCCTTTCTAACTTCAAAGTGTAAGGGGATAGCTCGGCGCTCTCATGAGAAGGTAATTTCTCATCCATACTTTAAGTCAAGTGAAAACGTAGAGGTTAACAAAGACTTGCGAAATATAGAGAAGCAAAATTCAAATGGCACACCTCGGGTCACTCACTAGAGGGGAAGAAAATACGAAGTACGAAGTGTGCAATGCTATGGTCAACAAACCTAAAATAATGCCTAAGTTGCTCTGCTCTGGGCCCGACAAAATAAATTAAAATATTGTTCGCTAGATACGAAACACAGTTCCTTTAAGACAAAAGGTTCATGATCTCTTCACAAGATTCGTAAGGATAAGAAGTTCAAAAGTCAGTGGCCCTAATCACAGGCCTACAAAAGTTCATAAAGTTCTTTGTCGAAAACAATCCAAAATGTTCCAAAAAATATCAAAGTTTCCACTGTGCTTGCCCTTGAGTAGCTGTAAGATTCTGTGATGGCTTATATAAATTCTGGAGGATGTAATTTTGGTGCTATAAAGAACCGACGCGCTCACAAAACAAAACGAACACTAGAATTGGAAAATTAATTAAAGTTTATTGTGAATATGGTCATACTTGTCGATGTCATAGTAATTCGGAATCAGCTCATAATATCAATATATAAAAGGCTAAACATAAATCTATGGAGAGGCTAAGTAACCTATATCGGAGCGTGGCGGAAAAACTAATCTAAGTTTAGAAAGTGAATTAAAGCTAAAATGTGAAGTAGAAAGGACTAGTTTGAGTGAGAGTGCAGAACAGTAGAGTGTGAAGCGTGGAGCATGGAGCGAGAAGCGCGGAGCGTGGTGCGAGAAGCGCGGAGCGGTGAGCGAGAAGCGCGGAGCGTGGAGCGAGAAGCGCGGAGCGGTGGAAACTGATAGAAAAGAAAAAACTAAACTTAGAATTCGAAACATCAAACTAAACATCAAAGGTGGACGACAAAATGGCGGCCGAAACAAGATGGCGGCAAATCAATAAAAATCACCAAGACAAAAATATGTTAGAAAAACCCTACATAGAATAAACGTAGGACACAGAAACGGAAAGAAGACAAAGAAACGGACAGAAGACACAGAGACGGAAAGAAGACAAAGAAACGGAAAGAAGACACAGAGACGGAAAGAAGACAAAGAAACGGACAGAAGACACAGAAACGGACAGAAGACAAAGAAACGGACAGAAGACACAGAAACGGACAGAAGACAAAGATTCAAAACGAAAATTACACGAATTCGGTAAATAAAAGAAACATAGTCAGAAATGGATACTCGCCTTTGACAGCATCAATAATCTAAAAACAGACTCAAGGCGAGCAACTGAACCTGAACTACAAAATAACTTAAAAACAAAACTGGAGGCTGGCAGAAAACACTGGGCCCCGGAACAGAGCAAAAAAAATCTATCTATCCTAAAACATCTTGTTCCGTGAACGGCTTCCCAGTAAGTGACGACGAATACAGGCTATCCACCACAGAGGTGAACTAAAAATACTGCGCGTTACTACAATATTACTGTTGCAAAACATGCGTCCCGTGCTCTCCGGGGAAAACTCCAGAGGCTAGCATGGTCCAGCGTGAGCCATACAGGCACATGAAATCAATATCAGAAAAACGCTACAATATTTAACGTCATTATAACAAAACAAAGTTCGTACCAGGACGCTCATACTTAATAAAGAAAAATAAAAGATAAAGAGCGAGCTAGACCCGCACGCGAACCTACAGAGGTGGTTGCAAAATGGGAACAATTAGGGACAAAAGTGAGAAAAGTGAAAGAAAAGAGGTGAGAAGGAGATCAGAAAAAGGGGAAGCCACCACCACGGAAAGTCGCATGCGAGTCAAGCTAGAAGCATGACTAAAAAACACAAGCAAAACAAAAAGAATCTAAATACACAGAAGGCTCCTTAGCAGGGGCATTCACAAATCATATTGAATTGTTTTCTTTCTCATGAGTTGTCTTCAGAATGGTAATTTAGATAGTTGTCTTCTTGTTTCAGGTTTCTTGAAGCGGGTGGATACAAAAGCATTCGGGCTTCATCTTTCCACTCGTAAGTATAATATACAGGCAAACCTGTCAAGAACGATCACCCAAGGGACAGGCCAAAAGTGGTTGTTATAGACAGGATGTCGCTATATAAATGTAACTGTGAATTATATGGATTTTTTTGTATCTGGGATCTCTTGGGGAGATGATAATGGGCAGGCGGTCGTAATCAAGAGGGCAGGTTCAACTGTGGGTGTTGTTTCTGTTCACAACCTCCGTATGTTTACCCCTATTTTAAGACTCCCTCATTTTAAGACTCCCTCATTTTAAGACTCCCTCATTTAAGAATCCCTCATTTTAAGAATCCCTCATTTTAAGAATCCCTCATTTTAAGACTCTCTCATTTTAAGAATCCCTCATTTTAAGAATCCCTCATATTAAGACCTGATTTTGTCATATTTTTGAAGGCCTTAAAAAAAGGAGGGGGGGGGGGGTGTTACTGTAGTGGTATTTTCCTAACTCAAAATGGTGGCTGGAATCTGAAAGTTTGCCTGCCATTGCCCAATTTTAATGGGGTTTTGTGTGCCGTGGGTGTGTGTGTGTGTGTGTGTGTGTTTGTGCGTGCGTGTTTGTGTGTGTGTGTGTTTGTGCGTGCGTGTTTGTGCGTGCGTGTGTGTGTGTGTGTGTGTGTGTGCGTGCCTGTGTGCATGCGTTTGTGCGTGTGTGTGTGTGTGAGTGTTCGTGTGTGTGTGCGAGTGTGTGTGTTTGTGTGTGTGTGTGCGTGCTTGTGTGTGTGCGTGCGTGCGTGCGTGCGTGTGCGTTTGCAGGTATTATTTCTCATCACAGGAGAAGTACCTGCCCCATTTTACGAATGTCAGCATAATGAACTACCTGGGAGGAAAGATAGAGCTAGCGATGAACCAAACTCGCCAGGTTGACCCCTTGCTCCCTGTCTGGCTGAGCGAAACATCCACGGCTTTTGGCTGTGGCACTGCCAACATGTCGGACAGATTTGTCGCAGGATTTCTGTGAGTTGCTAAACTTTGTGAAATGTATGGTGGATAGATAGATAATTTATTGCCAAGTGTACAATACATGAATGAACATAAAAAATACACGAGGAAAGCAGCTTGCTGTGTGATAAAAACAAAAATAAATAGCATTCATACATCACTGGCGCATAGCATCATACATACAAGGGTAAGACAATTTGGTATCACAGTAACTAATACATACACTATACAGACATGGTGAGAACTATGAAACTCTAAGAGCTATCGGAACCCCTAGGACCCCCCCCCCCCCCCCCCACCACTCCCCCCCCCCTCTCCAACCCCTGTTCCCGCACTGGTAACATACATCCCTCCCCCCCCTCCCCTCCCCCCGCCGTCCCACAATAAAAGTACGCAGAATAAGATAGGATCCCCCCCCCCCCCCCACTATCAACTGCTGTAAGAACTGAACATGTTCCATACTGATGAGATGTACCAACAGCACATAAAAATAAACTCTTCCAACACATCACAGTGGTTAAAGAACGACTAAAACTACTAAAACATACTAGATGTGTATTCCAGTAATATAACCAGCTGCTAAAACATAGTCTGGCTTCATCGCGTCACAGTGGAACCCCCTTTAAAGACCCCCCTGTTTTAAGAACACCCCGCCCCCTCCCCCGTTATTTAAGACCTAATTTTTTTGAAAGAATTTCTTTCAATGGCATCTCTAAATTTGCCGCAATTTGTGACCCTCCACCACGGAATGAGTCGCATGTCACCTTTGCATGATTTTCATATTTTTACATTCTCATAAAGAGTCTTTTATGCTCTATCCAGTGGTGAAAACCGTTTTAGAAAAGAGCGAAAACTGTTTGAGTTATAAGCCTGTGACTAAGGTGACCCTCACACTGTTACCAGACACTCCCCGGACTTATTATATTGAGCCTTGCGCAGAACCGCGCGATGTGACATGCGACTCATTTCGTGGTGGAGGGTCACATTTTAAGATTCCTTCAATTTGAAGACCTTATCATCTAAGATGTTTGAAAGTCTCAAATGGGGGTTCCTCTGTATTGCGCTGAAAGGACTTCCTGGTGGACCAGCCAAAAGCATATCAACAACAAATGTGCAGGCGGCCTAGTAATCGTGACAAATATATTTTGGTCAACACAATAAACAATAGGACAACAGAAGATGCCCTTTCATGGAAGGTGTCCGCTCATCAGAGGGCCCTCGCATCGCAGGTAGCACTGTACATAAGCTTTTTTTAGTCACTTATTTTGATAAATCAAATCAGTTGAATGTCCTGAATAATACTTTCTAAAGTAGTTCTCTGGTATTAAGTAGAGGTCCGGCATCAGTTTATGATAATAGACTCTGCATTTTAATGGTCAAATGGCGATTTCGGTATAAAAATGTAGACAAGGATCTTTAAAATGGGGCTTTTACTGTATATTGTCTCTTTCAGATGGTTGGACAAGCTAGGTCTCAGCGCTGTCATGGGTCTCCAGTCTGTTATCCGCCAGACCTTCTATGGTTTCAACTATGGCATCCTCGACTTGGACCTCAATCCTAATCCAGTACGTATACTACAGAGCCGAGATGCACGAGAATGTTACCAGCCGGTTGGGAGCCAGCCGCGGTGTTGGATTGGTTGAAATTGAGATTTGGTATGACTTCAGCGAATCAGACCCCGCGGTTTTTTTCCCCCGGTTAAGTGGCACCCACTTTTGCTTGTTGGTGGCCACAGGAGCGGCCATCTACTCGAATGCCTTGGGAGAGGTGATATGATTCGTTTGTTAAAGTTCTCACGAGATCTTGCGCCTTAGCCCTTTAGTTTGGAATATAGAGAAGAGGATTGGTTAATTGTGTGGTCGTAGGGCCCGTGGTGACTTTGTGAGTTAGGTCTATGTGGATGCATTGTATGTGCATGTGGCTGTTGTTCTGTCTGCGTCAATATGCTGGGTCTGTGTATCTATGTATGTGACGGTGTGTGTGTGTGTGTGTATGTGTGTCTGTGTGTGTGTGTGTGTGTGTGTGTGTGTGTGTGTGTGTGTGTGTGTGTGTATGTGTGTGTGTGTGTGTGTGTGTGTGTGTGTGTGTGTGTGTGTGTGTTTGTGTGTGTGTGTGTGTGTTTGTGTGTTTGTGTGTGTGTGTGTGTGTGTGTGTGTGTGTGTGTGTGTGTTTGTGTGTGTGTGTGTGTGTGTGTGTGTTTGTGTGTGTGTGTGTGTGTGTGTGTGTTTGTGTGTGTGTGTGTGTGTGTGTGTGTTTGTGTGTGTGTGTGTGTTTGTGTGTGTGTGTATGTGTATGTGTGTTTGTGTGTGTGTGTGTGTGTGTGTGTGTGTGAGTGTGTGAGTGTGTGTGTGTGTGTGTGTGTGAGTGTGTGTGTGTGTGTGTGTGTGTG
>NC_090254.1:44268892-44276392 GCF_037325665.1 Littorina saxatilis | reverse complement strand
GACGGGGGGGGGGGGGGGGGGGAGGTTAAAACGTGTTGTGTTTTTCCTTCAAACCAGTACTGTGTTTTTTGCCAGTGTAGGCGCCAAGGCTATTGGAAATGTCGAAGCCTTAGTAACTAAAACCTGTCCCAGTCTGCCCTCACGTGCACTTACAAAATTGAGCTGGCCGACTGCGTCACCACCAGGACGTGACACCTATGTGTGTTTCCGAGCTGGTTCATACTCGGTTTGATATGGGGCGGTAGAAGACGAACGATACTTTGACAAGTATACGCCATGTAAACCATCGCCAGGGAAAACTTACCGATTTCTACATATGGTTGAGGTCTATGAATTTCGCAAGTTCAAATAAATGTACATTGCAAATGTATTTACAAAACTAAAGAAACAACTTGACCCGTTAAATAGCCTAGCTCGTGCAACGCTTGGTTCATTCAGAGCGAGAGACTCTGACGTTACGGACAGACGACCATCACTGACCCGTGAACTCTGCTTTATCTCCCTATGAAGAGACGGTCTACTGTAAAATACATCTCAGTCAAGGCTGTCAAAGCCGATGTCAAAATGAGAGTTGCCTTTAATATATACAGTGATTTGTTCCAAACAACGGCTAGAGTGCTTTAATACTTTATACCACAGCAGTCATTTCTCTTGAAGGATAGATTAATCTCTTAGGCTGCCGTTTCAGCAATAAAATCATGATCATGAGATATCTTCGTCATAATTATGGCCACGATTTGTCTTAGAACTCAAAGCACAAGGTGGTATTACAGCAAGGGTAGTGCAAGGGTAGTTCAGTTAACGTGTATTGATTAACTTAATGTTTCTTCATGTTTTTTTGCAACTTATTCCAATTGCTTACTCACTTCATTATTGAAAATGCTAGTAATATCAGGACAAGAAACACGGCAATAGCTGTGAACACTTTGACAGTTTTCTGCTGGCATGTTGGTTTCAGCGGCTTGTCTGGTGACAAGTCAGCTGGTACCCTGTTCTGAATGTCCTTGGAATTCGCGTCGGCGCCATGTTGAAGCAGAAAATCCACAAGTGACGTATGCGCATTCCTGTACGCATAGTGAAGAGGCGTGTGTTTGTTCTTGTCCACTGCGTTTACATCAGCCTCGTGCCGCACAAGCTGCTCCGCTATTTTCAGGTGACCGTTTTCAATTGCCGCATGCAGAGGAGTTTTGCTGAACTCAATCTCGCCGAGGCGAAAGTAATCATAATACTTTTTCGCAAATGTCTTGTGAGCCTGAAATGACAAATCGTGCTTCCAATCTGATGCAGAAATCTCCGCTCCTTTGGAGAGAAGCAACATGGCTGTGTCAGCGTGGCCATTCTTTGCAGCGTAGAAGAGAGGTGTTTGCAGACAGTCGTCTCGACAGTTGACCTCAGCTCCCCGTAGGATGAGCAAATCAGCGATCTGAGTGTGGCCAGCGGCTGACGCATAGTGCAGGGAGGTTTTTCTCCTGTTGTCCTTCAGGGATACATCAAGTCCGACCTCAAGAAGCTGTTCCACGATGTCCAGGTGACCGTTAGCGCTTGCAACGTGAAGACCGTTCTTGTTGTCTGTGTCAGTAGCAAGGACATCCACGCCTTGCCGAATGAGAAGCTGAACCATACTTGCAACACCAGCTCTGCTAGCTGGGTGCAGGAGAGTTCGCTTCTTCTCTGTGACGCTGCTCACTGGAGCTCTATGGAATATCAGCAGCGTTGCCACGCTTTCATGGCCATTATCACAAGCCATGTAGAGTGGTGTCCGCTTCCAGTGATCTTCGCAGTCCAGTTTCACTCCATGCTTGATCAGCAGGGCGGCGATGTGAGTCAAACCGAAATTGCATGCAAAGTGCAACGGAGTTAGCTTAAAGATGTCAGTCACGTTGATATCTGCTCCCCTGGTGATGAGGGTATCGACAACCTCAGCGTTGGCATTGCTGCAGGCAAAGTGCAGGGGACTTTGCTCAGAGGCGTTCGCCGTATTCACATTGGCTCCCTTTGCGATAAGCAAACCCACGATTACACTGTTGGAATGTTTACAGGCAAGGTGCAACGGGCTTTCCTTTTGAGCTTCAGACCCATCAGGGTTCGCCCCGTGCTCTAGGAGGAGTCTGACAACTTCCACCCGGTTGTTCTCGCAGGCAAAGTGCAGAGCGGTTCTCTCCTGTTCATCTTTGTTAGCCTGGGCCCCGTGCTCGAGCAGAAGCTGGGCTACGGCAGTGTGACCATTCTTGCTTGCCACACACAGAGAGGTGATATAGGTTGGTTCTGGTACCCCCGTGTCAATTAGGTTCTGGTTGTGTAGAATGAAGTCGATCATGGACCAAAAGGATGGAAAGGTTTTCTTGCTAGGTTTCGGCAATGGAGTTGTTTTTTCGTGACCTACTTTGTTGACCTGAGCGCCATGTTCGATCAGTAGATCTACTATGTCTTGAAACCCTTTGTCAGATGCGACCAGAAGCGGGAAGGACATCTGTATATTTTCAGCATTGATGTTGGCTTCATTGTGAACTAGAAGACGACAGGCTTCTATCTGATCGTACTGGCAGCAGATCATCAATGGAGTGTTACCATGGTTATCGGCATCATTCACACCATGACTGTAGCACAGCAGAACCTTCAGCCTCTCCAAGTCACCCTCCTGGCAAGCTTTCTTGACATTCTTGAAATGGTTGGATTCAAACCGCTTTTTATCACTTGCCATAACTCCAGCAACCCGAGAACTTGATGACTGCGTTCTCCGCATTTTGGCCACCTGAGGAGGAGTCTGGTTCTTGTTGTTCACGATCCCAAGTGATGCCCCGGACCTCACAGCGATCTCAACGTCAAGGACATCCCCTCTGTCAGCTGCAAGATGGAGAAAAGTGTTCCCGTCCTCGTCCTGCTCGTCGATGTTTCTATCAGAGAGAATTCTGAGCGCCATGGACCAGTGCTTTCCTGGGAACTTGACGAGGATGCCAGGCCTGTGCTGCATCTTCTGAAGCGAAATCACGGAGGTGGGAAAGACCAAAGAGGCGTCGCCAAGGTAGCAGACGACGTTTGACAGCGTCTTTGTGATCAAGGCGTCACATCTGCCTTTCATGTCCCGCGTGTATCGCTTGGACAAGTCTGGCAGGGGTAGGTTGACAGATGACATCAGCTCTGGTCTCATTCCGCATTTCTCCATGGCAAAAGTCATGTTTTTTACGCATTGGCTGGACCGGCGTTCGTCCGTCAAGGCATAGAGGAAGAGAATCCTCTGACAGGTCACAACCAATCCCTTTGGGTCTGTGCATTTCTCCAGCATCAGCGTAGCGCACCAGTCTGTGAGAGTGTGAGACCCGCAAACTGCAGACCAGTACAGCAACGAATCGTTGTGTTTCGGGTCCTTCGCGGCCAAGACCTTATTCAGGCAGTTCTCAAGTATGCAGAACCGTTTGAAACCTGCTAAAAAATCTCCTTTCTGCAGGTTAGGATGCTGACATATTTCTGGAACATTGCCGTCAACTAGCTCCTGAAGCAATCGTTGATGTAACTGACGTACAGCTGGAGTGTCTCCACTAACGTCGACTTTGGAGACGGCTCCATCGTCGAAAGCTCCTACGTGGGTGAGAAGGAATCGGAGGTCGCATACCTTGATCATAACTGACAGGTACTCCGTGCTTGCCAAGGCCATACAGGCCGCTTCGTGGACAGGACGACTGCAGAAGGCAGACTTGCTCAAAGCAATGTAGGTACCTTTGTAGCATTTGGCCAGGGACTGCACTTTTCGAGCGATTTTTTTGTCAAAGCCGAGAAATTGCAGCTGGGCCTTCATTTTCTCCACAGCGGCAAGGCAGTCCCCCTGTTTCATCAGCGTCAGCAACAGCATGGCTGCAACGCACGTCCCGTGGTCCCTGTCTGCCAAGGCCTTGCACAGGAACGAAGCCAGTGGTTCTGAAGGGGAAGAAAAAATGGAGGTTCCATCTTCGATAGTCTGATCAGCTGCTGCTTGCTTGAAGCGTTTTACGCATCCAGGAAAGAGCGATCCGCTTTGGTCAGCCAGCAGTATCTCTTCTTCCACGCTGGGTGGCATGTTTATTCCCTCCATGTGTTTTCGGATCATCTCTTTCTTCTCTGTGTCTGTGAAAGTAGTCCCTCTCTGCAGGTCAAGAACAGGAACATGCTGAAAGAAACTCCCCACTTCCCCCCTCGCCTCCAACTCTTTAAAGACGTGCTTGTACATGACAAAAACGACAAGACATTTCATGGCCTTAGCGTACCTAAGCATGCAAGCAAACACCTTGCTCCACTCTGTGAAACTAGCCTGGTCAAGACAGACCTCGCCCAAAACACCGTCCAGCAAAACTACCTGCTTTCTGTCCCCTCCCACGTGAGTACGCCACTCTTCGCAGCGATGGAGAACCAACGGAGTGTACTCTTGGCCTTCGTAATGGCGTAGCAGAGCGTGGCCCAGAGCCGATTTCCCTGAACCAGGAGGACCTTGGATGAGCAGGAGGCCATCTTGCTGCAGATGATCCATGGCGGTCTTGAAGGAGGACCTCTGGACGAAGAGTTGTTCATCCAGGGTGATCTCGTTTCTGCTCTGATCTGCACAAGATATAGGCGCATGCAAATGTGTGCAAGAAACTGTACAACACTGTAATAACAATCTATGAGAGTCAGTCAAGCGTCATCAAAAGCTGTGATTGTATATAGAGAATACTCTGCATGGCTTGCTGTGTCGTACCAGATTTACACGAGTTGTTTTTACATTTAGTCAAGTTTTGTGTTTCTATAATGACGTTTGTCTCGGTGACTTTGGTATCATTAGCAGTGGAAAAACAGGTCCCTGCCAGACTTGCTTGACATGACCTCATTTACATGATGTACATACGTGTGATTTGAACGATTATTATCTCACGGAAGCGGCCATTGATATCTCAAGTACTCAGTAATTGGGCATTTTACGATCTTGAGGGAGGACGATGTATTCAGACAAGCTGCCGTTCAAGTTCAAGTGAATCTGCCCAGCGGACAGTGGTATGAGAAGAATTCAGAACTTGACACATTGATGTCATCTGTCTGATTGGCTCATTACATACTTGACTGTCTTTTGTCGACCTGGTTCATAATATTGTCGAACATGTTCAGTTCCCCTCTGGGGAACATATCCTAGGAGAGAGATGATGACAATGTCTCTTCTGTTACTCATTCAAGTAGGCAGCCGAGATACCCTGCCGGGCGGGGAGAGAACGAAACAAAGAGGAGCTATCGGGTGGAGAATGGGGAGGGGATTCGGGGAGGGTGGTGGATTAAAGATGAACGTATTTGTGAGGAGGAGAGAGTGAAACAAAGAGGAGCTATCGGGTGGAGAATGGGGGAGGGGATTCGGGATTCTAATGTGTGTGTGTGTGTGTGTGTGTGTGTGTGTGTGTGTGTGTGTGTGTGCGTATGTGTGTGTTGTGTTGTGTGTGTGTGTGTGTGTGTGTGTGTGTGTGTGTGTGTGTGTGTGTGTGTGTGTGTGTGTGTGTTGTGTGTGTGGGCGGCAGGTTGGGACATTTTATCAACGAACGTACAAAATAACAAAACAAAATAAATAAAGAACAAACAAACAAACAAAAATTAAAACCTGACACATGCACTGCAGGTTTATGTAGTCATTCGTTTGACTGATTTTAACCTGTCTTGGACGACTACCCATAGTCTTTTCACAGTCACTGATTCAGTCAAGTAATGACACACTGAATAGCAGTAGTAAGGATACAGCAAGGATGAAGGAGTAAATAATAATTGACTGGCGTTTTGATGCAAGCTCCTGTGGTGTTCACTAATACCTTTTATAAATATGTGACGTCAGACGGGCACGCGTGGCTGGGACTCGGTGACGTAGGAACGGAGAGACTCTTCCTACTCCCCTCCGGTCAGCCTCCTACCTTCACCAAGTGGCAGCCAGGGGAACCCAACGACTCCGGGGGAAAAGAGGACTGCGCAATGCTCTGGCCGAACTATGCTGACCGCTGGAACGACGCCTCCATGCGACAGCGTTAAACCCTTTGTTTGTGAACAACACGTTTTGTTCTGAGAGGTTTCGAACGACGCTCCGTGCGACAGTGGTAAACCCTTTGTTTGTGAACAACACGGTCTGTTCTGAGACGTTTCGCAAATGCAATTATTTGTTTAATATCTAATCCATGTTGATGTTAAGAGTACAGATGCTGAGGAGAGAAAGAGTGCGGAGTTAGAGGAGAGAGAAACATATAAACAAATGAAAATAAACCAGTGAATCATATAAACAAATGAAAATAAACCAGTGAATCATATAAACACATGAAAATAAACCAGTGAATCATATAAACAAATGAAAATAAACCAGTGAATCAAATAAACAAATGAAAATAAACCAGTGAATCATATAAACAAATGAAAATAAACCAGTGAATCATATAAACAAATGAAAATAAACCAGTGAATCATATAAACAAATGAAAATAGACCAGTGAATCATATAAACAAATGAAAATAAACCAGTGAATCATATAAACAAATGAAAATAAACCAGTGAATCATATAAACAAATAAAAATAAACCAGTGAATCATATAAACAAATGAAAATAAACCAGTGAATCATACAAACAAATGAAAATAAACCAGTGAATCATATAAACAAATGAAAATAAACCAGTGAATCATATAAACAAATGAAAATAAACCAGTGAATCATATAAACAAATGAAAATAAACCAGTGAATCATATAAACAAATGAAAATAAACCAGTGAATCATATAAACAAATGAAAATAAACCAGTGAATCATATAAACAAATGAAAATAAACCAGTGAATCATATAAACAAATGAAAATAAACCAGTGAATTTAAGGTTGCTGCTCTTGGCCACTTTGGTGACACTTATTTGAGTCTACCTGAATGTTTCATGAATTTGACCAATTCTGTACATATCACCGTGGAGATAACAGTAACAATATGGATTCATTGTCTCCCTTGAAGTTTGTTGAAATGGAGCAAGTAAAAGATGAGTAAAGCTGATTCGAAAATAGGGTCGTTTTGGGGGCTGCACCGCCATATCACAGGTATTGGCTCCTCATGGGAGGACTTGCCTAAAGCAGGCGTTTACAATGCAAAGGGATTTTCCCTCTTCACTTACCATAAACTCCCTTGTTGTCACAAGAACTTGTTTGTAAACGCAACAATTTGTTCTAAGATGTGTCAGAACGCAAACAAATTTCTGATATGTTTTTTTAAGGAAATAAGTTTCTCTGAGATGCGTTTTAAAGATATGTTTTTACCAAGTTGGTAAAAGCAACATGTTCTTATGATATATATATCTGAACGCAACATATTGTTCTGAGATGTTTTGTGAAAGAATTATATCTCTGAGATGCTTGTTAAAGAAACATTGTTTAAGCGTGTTTGTGAACGCAACACTGTGTCCTATGATGTTTCTGAAAGCAACATTTCCTTAAGATAAATCTGAACGCAACATATTGTTTTGAGATTTTGTGTATGTGTGAACACAACACTT
>NC_090254.1:44235192-44268692 GCF_037325665.1 Littorina saxatilis | reverse complement strand
ATGTCACTGTTGGAACGTTGACAGGCAAGGTGCAGCGGGCTTTCCTTTTGAGCTTCAGACCCCTCAGGATTTACCCCGTACTCTAGCAGAAGTCTGACAACTTCCACCCTGTTGTTCTCGCAGGCAACGTGCAGAGCGGTTCTCTCCTGTTCATCTTTGTTAGCCTGGGCCCCGTGCTCGAGCAGAATCTGGGCTACGGCAGTGTGACCATTCTTGCTTGCCACACACAGAGAGGTGATTTTCTTTGGTTCCGCCTCCGCTTCCCCTGTGTAAAATGCGTTGTGTAGAAGCATGGACCAAAAGGATGTAAAGGTTTTCTTGCTAGGTTTAGGCAATGGAGTTGTTTTTTCGTGACCTACTTTGTTGACCTGAGCGCCATGTTCGATCAGTAGATCTACTATGTCTTGAAACCCTTTGTCAGATGCGACCAGAAGCGGGAAGGACATCTGTATGTTTTCAGCATTGATGTTGGCTTCATTGTGAACTAGAAGACGACAGGCTTCTATCTGACCGAACTGGCAGCAGATCATCAATGGAGTGTTACGATGGCTATCGGTATCGTCCACACCAAGACTGTAGCACAGCAGAACCTTCAGCCTCTCCAAGTCACCCTCCTGGCAAGCTTTCTTGACATTCTTGAAATGGTTGGATTCAAACCGCATTTTATCACTTGTCATAACTCCAGCAACCCGAGAACTTGATGACTGCGTTCTCCGCATTTTGGCCACCTGAGGAGGAGTCTGGTCCTTGTTGTTCACGATCCCAAGTGATGCCCCGGACCTCACAGAGATCTCAACGTCAATGGCATCCCCTCTGTCAGCTGCAAGATGGAGAAAAGTGTTCCCGTCTTCGTCCTGCTCGTCGATGTTTCTGTCAGAGAGAATTCTGAGCGCCGTGTACCAGTGCTTTCCTGGGAACTTGACGAGGATGACAGGCCTGTACTGCATCTTCTGAAGCGAAATCACGGAGTTGGGAAAGGCCAAAGAGGCGTCGCCAAGGTAGCAGACGACGTTTGACAGTGTCTTTTTTATCAAGGCGTCACATCTGCCTTTCATGTCCCGCGTGTATCGCTTGGACAAGTCTGGCAGGGGCAGGGTGACAGATGACATCAGCTCTGGTCTCACTCCGCATTTCTCCATGGCAAAAGTCATGGTTTTCACGCATTGGCTGGACCGGCGTTCGTCCATCAAGGCATACAGAAAGAGAATTCTCTGACAGGTCACAACCAATCCTTTTGGGTCTGTGTTTTTCTCCAGCATCAGCGTAGCGCACCATTCCGTGAGAGCGTGAGAGCCGCAAACAGAAGCCCAGTACAGCAAGGAATCGTTGTACTTCGGGTCCGTCGCAGCCAAGACCTTATCCAGGCAATTCTCAAGCACGCAGAACCGTTTGAAACCTGCTAAAAAGTCTCCTTTCTGCAGGCAAGGATGCTGACATATTTCTGGAACATTGCCGCCAACTAGCTCCTGAAGTATTCGTTGATGTAACTGACGCATCGCTGGAGTGTCTCCACTAACGTCGACTTTGGAGACGGCTCCATCGTCGAAAGCGCTAACGTGGGTGAGAAGGAATTCGAGGTCGCATACCTTGATCATAATCGACAGGTACTCCGTTCTTGCCAAAGCCCTACAGGCCGCCCCGTGGACAGGTCGACTGCAGAAGGCAGACTTGTTCCAAGCAATGTAGGTACCTCTGTAGCTTTTGGCCAGGGACTGCACTTTTCGAGCAATGCTTTTGTCAAAGCCGAGAAATTTCAGCTGGGCCTCCACTTTCTCCACAGCGGCAAAGCAGTCCCCCTGTTTCATCAGAGTCAGCAACAGCATGGCTGCAACGCACGTCCCGTGGTCTCTGTCTGACAAGGACCTGCATAGGAACGAAGCCAGTGGTTCTGAAGGGGAAGAAAAGACGAAGGTTGCATCTTCGATATCCTGATAAGCTGCTGCTTGCTTAAAGCGCTTTACGCATCCAGGAAAGAGCGATCCGCTTTGGTCAGCCAGCAGAATTTCTTCTTCCACGCTGGGTGGCATGTTTATTCCCTCCATGTGTTTTCGGATCATCTCTTTCTTCTCTGTGTCTGTAAAAGTAGTCCCTCTCTGCAGGTCAAGAACAGGAACATGCTGAAAGAAACTCCCCACCTCACCCCTCGCCTCCAACTCTTTAAAGACGTGCTTGTACATGACAAAAACGACAAGACATTTCATGGCCTTAGCGTACCTAAACAGGCAAGCAAACACCTTGCTCCACTCTGTGAAACTCGCCTGGTCAAGACAGACCTCGCCCAAAACACCGTCCAGCAAAACCACCTGCTTTCTGTCCCCTCCCACGTGAGCACGCCACTCTTCGCAGCGATGGAGAACCAACGGAGTGTACTCCTGGCCTTCGTAATGACGTAGCAGAGCGTGGCCCAGAGCCGATTTCCCAGAACCAGGGGGACCTTGGATGAGCAGGAGTCCCTTTTGCTGGAGATGATCCATGGCGGTGTTGAAGGAGGACGTCTGCACGAAGAGTTGTTCATCCAGGGTGATCTCGTTTCTGCTCTGATCTGCACAAGATATAGGCGCATGCAAATGTGTGCAAGGAACTGTACAAAATGTAAAAGTCTATTATAGTCAGTCAAGCGTCATCGAAAGCTGTGACTATATATAGAGAATACTCTGCATGGCTTGCTGTGTCGTACCAGATTTACAGGAGTTGTTTTTACATTTAGTCAAGTTTTGACTAAATGTTTTAACGTAGAGGGGGGAATCGAGACGAGGGTCGTGGTGTATGTGTGTGTGTGTGTGTGTGTGTGTGTGTGTGTGTGTGTGTGTGTGTGTGTGTGTGTGTCTGTCTGTCTGTCTGTCTGTCTGTCTGTCTGTGTGTGTGTGTGTAGAGCGATTCAGACTAAACTACTGGACCGATCTTTATGAAATTTGACATGAGAGTTCCTGGGTATGATATCCCCGGACGTTTTTTTCTTTTTTTCGATAAATGTCTTTGATGACGTCATATCCGGCTTTTTGTAAAAGTTGAGGCGGCACTGTCACACCCTCATTTTTCAATCAAATTGATTGAAATGTTGGCCAAGCAATCTTCGACAAAGGCCGGACTTCGGTATTGCATTTCAGCTTGGTGGCTTAAAAATTAATTAATGACTTTGGTCATTAAAAATCTGAAAATTGTAAAAAAAAATATAAAAAAATTATAAAACGATCCAAATGTGCGTTCATCTTATTCTTCATCATTTTCTGATTCCAAAAACATAGAAATATGTTATATTTGGATTAAAAACAAGCTCTGAAAATTAAAAATATAAAAATTATGATCAAAATTAAATTTCCGAAATCGTTTTAGAAACTATTTCATCTTATTCCTTGTCGGTTCCTGATTCCAAAAACATATAGATATGATATGTTTGGATTAAAAACACGCTCAGAAAGTTAAAACGAAGAGAGGTACAGTAAAGCGTGCTATGAAGCACAGCGCAACCGCTACCGCGCCAAACAGGCTCGTCACTTTCACTGCCTTTTGCATTAGCGGCGGACTACGTTCAGTTTCATTCTGTGAGTTCCACAGCTTGACTAAATGTAGTAATTTCGCCTTACGCGACTTGTTTTAAATATTGAACTGCGAGCGAAAGCGAGCTGTTCACTATTTAAAAAAGCAACGAGTGTAAAACTGGTACGATACAGAAAGCCATGTAGTATTCTGTTTATCCTACATACTGTACTTCCGTGTATGTTACTAAAAATGTCCTGCAGTCGAGGCGGCAGCTAAATTGAAGACGCTTGTTTTGGAACCTCGATCTCTTCTAAAGTCTCGTGCAATCTATTACGTCAAAGCAAAGAAACGGCACTCTGGAAAGAGTTAGTTCTAAACATTCATCGAGGGGAATTAGCGAGCGCAATATTGTTTCCATAATGATGTTTGTCTCGGTGTCTTTGGTATCATAAGCAGTGGAAAAAACAGGTCCCTGCCAGACGTGCTTGACATGACCTCATTAACATGATATACACACGTGTGCTTTAAACGATTATTATCTCACGGGTGTCTCTCTTAGGTATGTACGATAAATCGGGTTTCCACCTGTTTATGCATCAAGACAAACACTAAGGTATGAACATGTTTGCTCAGTTGTTATTTATTATCATTGCTACTTTAAAAAAAATGTATGTGCCTATATACCTGTAATCATGAAAGGCCCTGACAACCATTGCATTAAAGTAAAGCCTCGGGTTTCTTGAAAGTGTTTGAAACAAGTGTACGATTCTTGTCATAATTTTCTACATGCTGTGACATAAAGCCTGTCCGAGTGATTTCTCACATTTTGTTTACACTTGTCAATCAGTGTCCGATGTCTTCAAAGCATCAAATCAAAACTGATCACACAGTATCAGTCTTCATCTGGCCCAAATCCGTCGACCGAAACAGGACTGACTAGTCTCGGCAAAGCATGCGAACAGTTAAACCAATTTGCTTAAAACATATGTATTTTTGGGTTAAGCACACTTTCAATTCAAACACAGCATATGTATTTATATTTGGATACAGCAAATAAAGAAGAAATCAAATTATGTGTCTTATTCGCAATTCAAGTTCTTGCTTCTGGCAGGATTTTGAATAACAATCACAATGATAAATTTTTACATTTAGTCAAGTTTTGACTAAATGTTTTAACGTAGAGGGGGAATCGAGACGAGGGTCGTGGTGTATGTGTGTCTGTCTGTCTGTCTGTCTGTCTGTCTGTCTGTGCGTGTGTGTGTGTAGAGCGATTCAGACTAAACTAATGGACCGATCTTTATGAAATTTGACATGAGAGTTCATGGGAATGATATCCCCGGTTTTTTTTTCTTTTTTTCGATAAATACCTTTGATGACGTCATATCCGGCTTTTTGTAAAAGTTGAGGCGGCACTGTCACACCCTCATTTTTCAATCAAATTGATTGAAATTTTGGCCAAGCAATCTTCGACGAAGGCCGGACTTCGGTATTGCATTTCAGCTTGGTGGCTTAAAAATTAATTAATGACTTTGGTCATTAAAAATCTGAAAATTGTAAAAAAAATATTTTTTTATAAAACGATCCAAATTTACGTTCATCTTATTCTTCATCATTTTCTGATTCCAAAAACATATGAATATGTTATATTCGGATTAAAAACAAGCTCTGAAAATTAAAAATATAAAAATTATTATTAAAATAAAATTTCCGAAATCGATTTAAAAACAATTTCATCTTATTCCTTGTGGGTTCCTGATTCCAAAAACATATAGATGTGATATGTTTGGATTAAAAACACGCTCAAAAAGTTAAAAAGAATAGAGATAAAGAAAAGCGTGCTATCCTTCTCAGCGCAACTACTACCCCGCTCTTCTTGTCAATTTCACTGCCTTTGCATCGAGCGGTGGACTGACGATGCTACGAGTATACGCTCTTGCTGTAAAAATGCAGTGAGTTCAGTTTCATTCTGTTAGTTCGACAGCTTGACTAAATGTTGTAATTTCGATTGCGCGACTTGTTAAACTTCCAAACTAAAATGCAATCCAATAGTCCGGACCAGGTGAACGAATGTTTGATCAAAATGTGAATAACTTTGATTGATAAAACGGTCGATAGAGTGCAGCCTCATTACATTTAGTCAAGTTTTGACTAAATGTTTTAACATAGAGGGGGAATCGAGACGAGGGTCGTGGTGTATGTGTGTGTGTGTGTTTGTGTGTGTGTGTGTGTGTGTGTGTGTGTGTGTGTGTGTGTGTGTGTGTGTGTGTGTGTGTGTGTGTGTGTGTGTGTGTGTGTGTAGAGCGATTCAGACTAAACTACTGGACCGATCTTTATCAAATTTTACATGAGAGTTCCTGTGTATGAAATCCCCAGATGTTTTTTTTCATTTTTTCGATCAATGTCTTTTATGACGTCATATCCGGCTTTTTGTAAAAAGTTGAGGCGGCACTGTCACACCCTCATTTTTTAATCAAATTGATTACAATTTTGGTCAAGCAATCTTCGACGAAGTCCGGACTTCGGTATTGCATTTCAGCATGGAGGCTTAAAAATTAATTAATGACTTTGGTATCTAAACAACGAAGTGACTGTGGTAAGATGAACAAAGTTAGACTAGAACAAATGTTTGTTCTTGTGGTGTATTTCGAGCAACTTTGGTCGTTTGAACGTTTTAAGGCACCCTGGTTCTGTACACACCACGGGTTCACCTTGGTAGTGCACTTCCCTTATATGTCTCTTCAGATTATTGCCATAGGCGAACGATTTGCCACAATGGGGGCATATGGCCGGAGCAGTGGATCCGGATGGACCTGGCACAGATCCATCTTCTTCTTCCTCCACCTCCTCTGCCACAAGAACCATTTCTTCGTCTTCAGACTGCATCTGTATAAACAGATGCTCCAAACCCATTAGAATGAGTGTGTGTGGGTGTGTATGTATGGGTGTGTATGTGTGTGTGTGCGTGCGTGCGTGCGTGCGTGCGTGCGTGTGTGTGGGTGTATACGAGAGACAGCTATTTAGCTTAGTGTGTGTGCCGTTATCTAAGGGCAACAGGGTACGTGTGCTTCTAAGTTGATCACTATTTACATTGACAATGATGCACAGAACCGTTTTGCTGCACTGTACAGATGTACGCTTTTCTGAAATTTCGTTCACACGTGCCGCGTCTGCTATCCAGTTCGCGGTAGGATTAGAATATACCAAACCGATGTCAAATACGAGCTGATTTGGTGAAATAAAGCACATTTCTACTTGCGACACCAATCGAACAGCCATTAGGCTAAGCGAGAGAGTTCTCGTGATTGTTTTAATTAAAAAACTCATTCATAACAAGAGGCGAAGCCTTCAAGGCTCACGTAAGAAATCGACAAACAGTAACAGAAACTCAATCACTCCGTCACACATACACACACACACAGTAAGCATAGGTGACACTGTGCACGAAAGCGAGACACTAGATCCAGATCTGTCTGTCTGCATGTAGCCTACCTCCAGGGACACGACTGCCAATGGCCGATTTCGAAGAAAAAACTAGTCTCGGCCCGCTCAAAATAACAATGACCGAGACTTTCAGTAATTCCTTCGCGTGACGTCTAACCCTCTTACGTCATAATGTGACGTCTCACCCTCTTACGCCATAATGTGACATCTTCAAATGTTAAAGTTTCTACCACAGACATACACACGCACACACGCACACACACACACGCACACACGCACGCACAGACAGACAAAGTTACGATCGCATAGGCTACACTTACGTGAGCCAAAACTAGAGACTATGTTTCTGATCAAAACGAATGATTAATCTGCTGTATCATTCGCTTGTCGGAAAGACTATCGGCCTACGCGCATCTCTCAAATATGACCTTCTCTTGTCTACTGGCTCAGAAGATTTATTCTACTCCCAAATAGCACTTCTTTGCACCTCTTGAGACTCCTTCGTCCTCTAGAATCCCGTACCCATACCAAATACGAGCTGATTTGGTGAAATAAAGCACATTTCTACTTGCAAAACCCATCGAACAGCCATTTCCGGTGCTCAATCGCCGACATTTTCAGCTTTGAAGGCTATTTACGGGAAAATATCAATCGCTCCCTGACTTTTTATGCATCGAGAAACAAATTTAGTCATCGCTGAATCAGTAGCTTACCTTAAATCCCGACATAAATCAAACAATACCTAGAAAACAGACAAAACTTGCCTTCACACGTGTCAGGAGCGGCCTTCGGCCTCCGTTCGGCCTTTGACCGGTTATCCCCCGTGTGAACAGGCTCGTCAGTTTCACTGCGTTTTACCCGAGCGGCGGACTACGGTCATTTTGAAAAAAATGCAGTGCGTTCAGTTTCATTCTGTGAGTTCCACAGCTTGACTAAATGTAGTAATTTCGCCTTACACGACTTGTTTTTGTTTTGCTGGACCTTTTCTACCCTGTTAAGACAACATCATTCTGCGATGTTACAACATTTCTGGGTACCTTTGATTTGCTCGTATCCAGCCGCGTTGTCTGTGTTGTTGAAGGTGACGTGTTTTTCGACCAGCTTCCTGGCGTACGTCTTGCACGTGACATGCGCGTGCTGATGCAGCTCGTTCCGCGCGTGTGTCACGTTGACCTCGCCGCCTACGTGGAACTCCTGCCCGTGCAGTGACAAGCCTCCGTTGCCTGAAAACAATCGGTCTTGTTTGATGTCACTAAAAACACATACGACGTCAACATATGCAAATCATGGCAGTTATCAGAATCTTACGTCCCTGAAGTTGAATTGGTTTCACCAGATTCTCTCTTTCTCTCTCTCTCTCTCTCTCTCTCTCTTAAACACGCACTGACACACACACACACACACACACACACACACACACACACACGTATACACACACACACTCACACACACACTCACACATACACTCACACATACATGCGCGCACCTGTAAGCGTTTCCCGCCTTATGATAACTACTTCTCACCTCGCAGAACTTGAAGCGGTCCATTGGCACCTGTCTCCCCAAGAACTTGGACACCCTGATTGTCAGTTTGGCAAGGCAGTACCGGCGGCGTGAAAGTGATGTCTTCTGCCCTCCCTTCGGGAACAGTCGAGAGAGATCCCTGAATTCTTTGCTCCTCAAGCGCACCATCATTATTGGCAACTGATGAGTCGATTTTCAACTTCGGAGCAGTTTCCGAGTCTTCTGCCCGACTCATTTTGAGGTTTTATTTTTTAAGAGTGTGCTAGTACCTCACCTACTTGTCATTGAAATTGAAGCGGGCATCTCCGTTATACGGTGCGAGAGCTGAATTTGGTCGATCTGGTAAATGGAAGAAGAAAAAAATAGAATAAATATTGCAGTTTTACTTTCGTGCGTGTGTGTGTGTTTGTGCGCGCGCGTGTGCGCGCATGTGTGTGTGTGTGTGTGTGTGTGTGTGTGTGTCAGTGTGTGTGTGTGAGTGGGCGCGCGCGCGCGTGTTTGTGTTTGTGCATGTGCGTGCGCGTGTTCGTACGCGTATGTCTGCGCGCACGTACGAATAAAATTGATTGTTATATAAATGCAAACTCACAAAAGCCATCACCAGCAATCAGTTTCGCTTACACATTACAACATGATGTCATATCAGTATTGACAAAATCATTGAGAGGCACACGAAACTGACCAGTATAATGATGATGAAATCCTCATTTTCAAAACCGCACTTATAAGCACTCCAACGTGACACTTGCTAATCAAACACACCATGCACAACTTCCAGGGACGGAACATTTAAATCCTCCCTCTCAATGCAGCACCAGCCCAACACCTATGGCCAGAGTAAACGATCGATCTTTAAATCCCCACTGCGAAGGGGGATTCCCCTATTTCGCTACGGGGAACTTGTGCAATTAATAATTACCGCCATTTTCTCCATCTTTCGTTCATGAACTCGCAACAGAAAAATAAACGATTGAGGTTGAATACAACTTACCGTCTTCAGTTCCGTTTCAATGTAGAACATCAAAACATTAAAGCAGGTAGTGTCTATGTCTGGAAAATGAGTCTAGGGAACTTCTTGTATTCATGAGTCGGGTTAACCACGACGAGTTGGAGTCTACGCTTTCGGAGACACGTCATGTGTTTGTTTGTGCCACTGGTTTCTAACGGATACCCCCATGACAGGTATTGAGCTCCTTTAACTTGAAGGTCAATAATGTCTGTGCATGCATGCACCCTGAATAGGGTCCCTGGCGTTGAACAAAGGCGTGCTGTGTGTATGCGAAACCAGCTTTCGGTTTCGCTATTGTGTTTTTTCCCCCGGTCATTCAGTCCTTGTGCACGCCCCGCCCCCCCCCCCCCCCCCTCCCCCTACCTTCCCCAGGTAAAAACTCTCAAACAAACACAGACACACGCAGACACACACACATACACACACACACACACACACAGGCACACACACACACACACACACGCACCGGCATGACACCGCGCACAGGCAAACACATACCCAAACACTCACACGCACACACACACACACACATACATACTCGAACACACACACATACTCACACGCACGCACGTACATGCACAAGCACACACACACACACACACACACACACACACATACATACATACATACTCGAACACACACACACGCACACATACACACACACACACACACACACACACACACACACACACACACACACACACACACATTTTAGCTTACATAAACAATACAAGCTGAATAAATTAGGTTTTGCATTTTTACATGTGAAAAGAGAGAGAGCAAGAGAGATAATGAGAGACAGACAGACAGAGACGAAATGGGAGGGGGATAGATATAGAGAGAGAGTGTGTGTGCATGCGTGTGTTTGCGTGTGCGTGTGCGTGTGTATGTGTGTGTGTGCGTGTGTGTGTGTGTGTGTGTGTGTGTGTGTGTGTGTGTGTGTGTGTATGTGTGTGTGTGTGTGTGTGTGCATGCGGCGTACGTATGTGCGTTTGGTTGCGTGCGCGCGTCAGTACGTGTGTGTGTGAGTATGCGCGCGTCAGTACGTGTGTGTGTGAGTGTGTGTGTGTGTGTGTGTGTGTGTGTGCATGCGGCGTGCGTATGTGCGTTTGGTTGCGTGCGCGCGTCAGTACGTGTGTGTGTGAGTATGCGCGCGTCAGTACGTGTGTGTGTGAGTATGTGTGTGAGTGTGAGTGTGCGTGTGTGTGTGTGTGTGTGTGTGTGTGTGTGTGTGTGTGTGAGTGTGCGTGTGTGTGTGTGTGTGTGTGTGTGTGTACGTGTGTGTGTGTGTGTGTGTGTGTGTGTGTGTGTGTGAGTGTGTGTTTAGGTGTAATCAGCCACCTGCACTTATTGCAGAATGGCCGAAGTCTTTTACATGCCACTGTGATGACACATGGGTGGTACATGAATACAATGTCTAAGTCTGCGCATTACATTGCACAAGTCAAGCGGCTCTACCAACTGAGCCACCCGGTGTGACGCCGTCATCTTGGCCCTGCCGTCATATTACGATTCTCGGCCTCGTTGATCTTGTATAAACTCCACACTGAACAAAAAAACCACACCCTTCGATTGTACTAATGAGCGACCTTAGGTACCTTACATTCATGGGGCCAAAATGTGTCCAACCAATTTTGTGTATTTAACTTAGAAATGTGATTCATCCTATAATGCTTCCCTTCTCATTCAAGGGACGTAACCACTCGGTACACGTTTTCGAAGAAATCGATTCTGGGGGTGAAATCTATTCAATTTCACCACCAATTTTCTTCACATGCAAGAAACTGACATGCTTTCCGTCCATAAATAATTTCACTTCATTATTGTCACGTTTCAATATATCACTCAAGGTGATTATGAACCGGTTAATTACTACTAATTAACTAACCACACCACGATCCACTCTCGCAGTCATACAATTAAATAGAGTCAACAAAAGTATAAGTTTCAGACGCCTGTTTATGTATAAACTCTCCACCTCCCTCGAGCCTTCACTCAAAATATGTTCCTTTTACGTTCTCAACACGTAAAAAACCAGTGTTCACTGACAAAATGCCAGTAGTATGTAGAAAATTATAGGAACACGCTGAACCCGTGTAAATATAGTTAAATGAGAATGTTCTGTCCGAAAAGCCCTAGTTCGTGCAGGTGTCACACACCCCACGTTGTCACTACTCCAATGAAATCATAGATACGAAAAGACAACGGTGGTCAACGGGGTGCGTACGACATGGTGCACTTAGCTTTATCTCTGCTGCTGCTGCTTAGCCGGTATGCTGGTTAGTCGGTTCGCTGGTTAGCCGGTCCGCTGCCGGTTAGCCGGTCCGCTGGTTAGCCGGTCTCCTGGTTAGCCGGTCTCCTGGTTAGCGTAGCCTCAACAGTTCCCGCCAGAGTCAGCCGTGCAGATGTTACAGGAACGTAACGAAGCGAGGCGAACGAAGCGAAACGAAACGAAGGCTGCAAACAGAAAGCATCGGTGCACTAAACATGTCAGCTACCCCTCACCCACCACCTTAAAACATGTCATCTTTAAATATCTCATCGAGCACGTGGGCCTGCACAAAATGGACTTTTTACAACAACAAAACAGTCATTTTCCGTCCTTCTCTCCCTATCTGCAAAAACCATATACAGATTAGTATTTTAGCGTCACAGAGAGTAAATTATGCGCTAACCTGGAAAGAACAACAGAGAGTATTTCATTCCACAACACAGACTCATCAACAGCGTTAAATAATGATTTATTACCTCAAAAGCCTATGATTGTACTCTCAATGGAAGCAAAGTCCGCTTCCTCCCTGGACCAGCCTCTGTTCGTCAACAGTGACCAAAACCGTCCAGAACCCCTTGTCGAATCCTTATGCGAAAGCCATCGCCGACGAAGGAAAATTGACGACTTGTCCTCAGCAAAATACGTGGCAGGGAGAAAGGAAAAACTAGTGGAAGTTCCCCTAGAGTGCCGAATATAATACTCGGTGAAAAACCATCATACTCTAGAAACTGTGTATACGATCCTTCCCCTTCTGCCGCTGGGTGTCAAGTGTGCCGTCCTTGAGTCTCTGACAGACCACCTAGCCAAATACACGTGACTGACCTTGTCCCAAAACCCAGTCCAGCTATACACAATTCTGCCTCCCAAGCAGAAAAAGACACGAGAAACTCAATCCGTGAAAATCCCGTGTGCGCTGTCAGCGAAAAACCGTCAGCCCTAGCTATGACAGCAGAAACCTCCACTGTAAAACTCGTGCGATACAAAACATCCGTGCTCGTAGAGCACCGTCAGCAAACTCTGCTGTAACCCAATATCACGCACAGGCGCTTTCTATCATACACGACCAAGAACAGGCACTCCACTGAGTGACACTTTCTTGGTCTCTGTCACCCGATCGTGACACACCTCCCCTCTTCAAGACGAAACCTCGGTTTCGCTCACAGTCATGTTCTCCTCTCCAGCCCGAGAGAGAAAGTCAGCTCCAACATTGTTGGCGCCCGGTATGACGCGTACCGTGAATTGGTACGGTTGGAGAATCAACGCCCAGCGCATAAGTCTGGCGTTTGCCAACCTTGCAACCTGAAGATATTGCAGAGGTTGATGGTCCGTCTCCAGACAGAAAGGTCGTCCGTACAGGTACGCTTCGAACTTCTGGATGCCCCAGACAATGGCGAGACACTCGCGTTCAACCGTTGCATACGCTGCCTCGGCCGAGGTCAGCTTACGGCTGGCGAAACAAACAGGGTGCAAAAACCCCTCTGTCTCCTGAAGCAACACTGCCCCAAGTCCTTTTCCTGAAGCGTCTGTCCTCAGCACGAAGTCCTTGTTCAGGTCTGGTAGTCGGAGAATAGGCTGACTGGTGAGTCGCCTCTTCAGGGTGTTGAATGCGGAGCTGCATTCCTCAGTCCACACTACAACGGTCGGTTGTAGTTTCTTGGTAAGGTTGGTCAGTGGTAGTGCGATTTCGGCAAAGTGCGGGATGAAGCGTCTGTAGAAGCTGGCTAGGCCCAGGAAAGACCTGACTTCTTTCTTCGTGCGCGGTGGCTCCGCCTCCCGAATCTTCTGGATCTTGTCGTCCTCTGGAACGAGCAATCCCTCGCCGACAACATGACCCAGGAAAGACAATTCCCGAAATCCCAAGTAGCACTTGGACGGTTTAGCTCCCAGATTTCCGTCCTTCAACCTTCCGAACACGTCGCGCAGGGCGTCGAGATGTTCAGTCCATGTCTCTGTCGCGATCAGCACATCGTCGATGAAACTGCTGATGTCCTCGCGCTTCAATGGTTCCAAAAGTTTCCTCATCATGCGAGTGAAGACGGCACCTGCATTCTGTAGACCAAAAGGCATGACTGTCCACTGGAACTGGCCGAATGGAGTGGTAAATGCAGTCTTTGGGCGATCTTCCTCGGCAACTGGAATTTGCCAGTATCCCTTGGTGAGGTCCAGTTTGGAAAAGTACTTGGCCTTGGCCAAGTGACTGAAGAGGTAGTCCACATCAGGCATGGGTTCCGCGTCAAACGCCGTAATCTTGTTCAGCTTCCGGTAGTCGACACAGAACCTGACGCGTCCATCCTTCTTCTTCACAAGCACAATTGGTGAACTGTAGGGAGAGTTCGCTGGCTCGATGACGCCCAACTTCGTCATGTCGGCGATTTCTTTCCTGACCACCTCCTTCTGGGCATGAGGCATGGGATACTGCTTCGTCCTCACTGGCTGTTTCTCCAGCAAGTCGAAGGTAAACTCCTCTAGATGCGTCTGAAGTGGTATGTCTGTAAGGACCCGTGCTGCATCCTTCAGGATCTCTTGCAGGTCCGCCTGCTGGTCGTCCCCAAGATCAGGTGAGATGTGCACGTCCGTGTGATCTTCACTAGCCTCCAGCGGACAAACTGGTACACGTCCTCCTCCCTGTTCTTCCGTTGTCTCGTCCATCACGACAGCAACTGCTTCTGTCACTTTGTCCTTTTCCCCGTAGGCAGTCCTTTCTATGTAGGCGCGCAGCAGGTTGGCGTGGTACAGGCGTGCTTTCCCGTTCATGACGATCCTGTAGTCGTTCTGGCCCACTTTCGCTGTCACCTCAAAAGGTCCTTGCCACTGCAGTTGTAGCTTGTTGTGTTTGACAGGTAGAAGTAGCAACACCCGTTCTCCAATCTTGAAGCTGCGCGGCCGTGCCTTGCGGTCGAATCCTCGCGCGTAACGCTGTGCTGCTCTTCCCAGGTTCTCTTGAGCCAGTTTGCAGGTCTCTTCAATCCTGTTCCTGAGTTCTACGATGTAGGTCGCTGTCGTCTGCACCTCCTCGTCGGCTTCTTCGTCCGTCCAAGCCTGACGCAGGATAGCCATGGGACCGCGTACCTGTCTGCCGTACAACAACTCAAATGGGGAAAAGCCCAAGCTCTCCTGAGGAACCTCGCGGTATGCAAAAAGCAATGCTGGGATGTACCTGTCCCACGTGCGTGGCTTCTCCTGAGCTAGTTTCCTCAGCATGGTCTTCAAGGTGCCATTGAACCTTTCCACCAGTCCGTTGCACTGAGCATGGTAAGGAGTGGTGAAGTGCTGCTCCAGTGATAGCAGTCGTGCTGCCTCCGCCATCACTCCTCCCGTGAACTGCGTGCCTCTGTCGGTGAGTACCTCTGATGGAATTCCCAGCCGGGACCACATAGTAACCAGAGCCTCAGCTACTCGCGTGGCTTCAATCGATTTCAGAGGGATCGCCTCTGGGTATCGAGTAGCGTAGTCCACCATGGTCAAAATGTATCTGTTTCCGTCCTCAGACGCAGGCAAGATGGGCCCGATGATGTCCACTGCCACCCGACGAAAGGGTTCGTCGATGAGCGGCATCTTCTCCAAGGGGACCTTCCTCACCCTTCCTTTGGCAACCACCTTCTGGCACTTATCGCAGGACGCACAGAAACGTCGGACATCCGTGCAGATGCCTGGCCAGTAAAAGTGGCGCCAGACACGATCCGTGGTCTTCTTGGTACCAAGATGACCTCCCAGAATCGAGTCGTGTGCCGTTGCCATGACACCCTCGCGAAACTCGCGAGGCACGACAACCTGTTTGAATGTACCTTCTTGGTTGCTGAACTCACGGTAGAGCAACTTCTTGTCCCTGAGGAACCTTGACCTCCCATGCTTCCCGCTCAGCTTCACCTTCCCCGACTTCGCATGCTCCCGAGGAGTAGCTAAGGTCGGGTCAGAATCCTGAGCCTTCGCGAGAAGCGCGGGGGTCACGTTCCCCAGGGCAGCTCGTGCAGCAGGTAGGGGTTTGAGAGGTTTGTCCTCTCGCTCCGCCTGTGCCCGCGTGAGCACTGAAATGACGTCGGGAGCCCGATAAACGGGAACCTCCCTGGTGACGCCGTCCACAAACTGGACCCGGTTTCCAATGAGCAGGTCGCATGGAGGATCGTCCATGACGACGGCCACAATGGTCCCCGTGAACAACGGGGTTACGACCTTGATCACTGCCGTGTTCAAGTCGTAAGCGTGAGATGCCTCGGCCATTCTCACCCTGATGCTGTCTCCTGTGTAGGCCATAGCTGGAACTAGACTCGCCCGAACCACTATCATGTCTGCCCCTGTGTCCCGCAGACCTTCGCCCTTCACTCCGTTAACGTAGACGTTGCAGTGGGGCTGGAAATGTTTCCTGGAGCACGGAACGCAGAGTTGTGGAATGGTGCATGAGCTCGTGACGTCCCTTAACTCCTCACTGCCAACAAAGTGAACGCCCTTCTGGTCAGCCTGTCTCCTGTGGCAGTCCTTCTTCACGTGGCCCCGCTTGTTGCAGTAGTAACACTGGATGTCAGATCTGGAACTCGATCCCTTGTGTCCCTGATCGTCCTTCCCGTCCTTGGGTCCTGAAGAACCCGAATTTCCCGATTTTCCTGGCCGTGAGCCTGAAGATTTGCCGGAGATCGCCTGGGCGTCCTCGTGCACTCTGATCCAGTCGGCTGCCTCCTGAGTAGTCTTTGGCTGGTGTTCCTGCACGAAGGTCACCACCTCAGGTCGCAGGCTGGACATCAGTTGTTCCATGACAATGAGGTCGGCAAGGTCGTTGACGGTCCAGTCCTTTTCGGCCATCTCCACCCAGCGCCGCAGGTAGAGATTAAGGCGTGCCACAAACTGATGACTCAGCTCGCCGCTCAGTCTCTTGCTGTTACGCAGACGTCGTCTGTAGGCTTCAGCAGTCAGGTTAAAGCGCTGGAGTAACGCCTTCTTAAGTGCCTGATAGTCTCTCGCCTCGTCGTCATCCAAAGCATTGTAGAGCTGTAATGCGCGTCCTTTTAAGCAGGTGCTAAGGCGGCTAGCCCACGTGGCCTCTTCCCACTTCTGGTCAGATGCAATGCGCTCAAACCGGCGTAAAAAATCGTCGAGCTCGTCCTTGTCATCGTCGAACGTCGGCAGTCTCGTACGGTCGGCAACAAACGTCGGCGCGCTAGCCTGAGTAAGCGTACCCTTCTCGGCCTGTAGCCTAGCTAGCTCTAGCTGGAGATCGCGATCCGCCTGCTCTTTCTCTTTCCGTTCCTGTCTGTCACGCTCGGCCTGTCGTTCCTGTCTCTCAAGCTCGTCTTTCTTTTCTTGTCTGTCTCGTTCTCTTTCTTGTCTGTCAAGTTCGTCTTTCCTTTCCTGTCTGTCTCGTTCTGCCTGTCGTTCCCTTTCTTGTCTGTCAAGTTCGTCTTTCTTTTCCTGTCTGTCACGTTCTTCTTTCCTTTCCTGTCTGTCTCGTTCAGCCTGTCGTTCTGCCTGTCGTTCCCTTTCTTGTCTGTCAAGTTCGTCCTTCTTGTCCTGTCGGTCACGTTCTTCTTTTCTTGTCAGTCGCTCAAATTCTTCCTTCCGTTCTACTTCTAAGCGTTTTAGAACGCTTCGGGCTCTAACGCGTGCGTCTCGCTCAGTCGGTTGCTCGCTCCCAGGAGTCTCGAAAGTTATTCTCCTCGTAGGAGATCCCCCTGTAGCCATGGTTAGTTTTAGCAAAGCTTTATTACCAAAATAAGTCTAACGCAGCTATAGCTAGAACACGCGGTGATGAAAGCGGTGGATACAAAAATCCAGCAACCAGAAAATGCAGAAGAAAAATCCAAACGGTGTAGAACAAATCGCGTAGCCTACTTTATGGCTGCTTTTTGCGGTGAAACAAAGTGTTTCCCACAGCCGTGGCCTACTTTATCGGCTGCTTTTTGCGGTGAAACAGAGTGTCTCCCACAGCCTTGGTTAGGACAGAAGTCCTCGGACCCTTCCCCCCCAAAATTCCAACAAAGTCAAAATATGGAGAAAAATCCAAGTAAAACAAGACGGTAGAAATGTAACCTGTTACAGAATGCGAAACAACAATGTAGAGAAAACTGAGTAAAACGAACAACAAATCCGTTAACCCCGCTCAGCTCTCTGCAACGGAAAACTCTGAACGTACAACAACAAAGATTCACAAACAAAGGAAAGGGAAGTAATCACAGTTAGCGCATACAATAACTCACAAATTACAATTTACATTTCCTGCAAGATGTGAATCGCTTAAGGTGTGGTATATGATCAAAACTATACAAAAAAGGGTAGCACCAAGCAGAAAATAAGTCGAGCACTGACGAGATTATCTGCTCTTAGTTATCCTTAATTGGTGGGTCTTTATCAGTCAGAAATTAACTGAGTAAATCCCGGCTTGGCCCCCATGTGTCACGTTTCAATATATCACTCAAGGTGATTATGAACCGGTTAATTACTACTAATTAACTAACCACACCACGATCCACTCTCGCAGTCATACAATTAAATAGAGTCAACAAAAGTATAAGTTTCAGACGCCTGTTTATGTATAAACTCTCCACCTCCCTCGAGCCTTCACTCAAAATATGTTCCTTTTACGTTCTCAACACGTAAAAAACCAGTGTTCACTGACAAAATGCCAGTAGTATGTAGAAAATTATAGGAACACGCTGAACCCGTGTAAATATAGTTAAATGAGAATGTTCTGTCCGAAAAGCCCTAGTTCGTGCAGGTGTCACACACCCCACGTTGTCACTACTCCAATGAAATCATAGATACGAAAAGACAACGGTGGTCAACGGGGTGCGTACGACATGGTGCACTTAGCTTTATCTCTGCTGCTGCTGCTTAGCCGGTATGCTGGTTAGTCGGTTCGCTGGTTAGCCGGTCCGCTGCCGGTTAGCCGGTCCGCTGGTTAGCCGGTCTCCTGGTTAGCCGGTCTCCTGGTTAGCGTAGCCTCAACAGTTCCCGCCAGAGTCAGCCGTGCAGATGTTACAGGAACGTAACGAAGCGAGGCGAACGAAGCGAAACGAAACGAAGGCTGCAAACAGAAAGCATCGGTGCACTAAACATGTCAGCTACCCCTCACCCACCACCTTAAAACATGTCATCTTTAAATATCTCATCGAGCACGTGGGCCTGCACAAAATGGACTTTTTACAACAACAAAACAGTCATTTTCCGTCCTTCTCTCCCTATCTGCAAAAACCATATACAGATTAGTATTTTAGCGTCACAGAGAGTAAATTATGCGCTAACCTGGAAAGAACAACAGAGAGTATTTCATTCCACAACACAGACTCATCAACAGCGTTAAATAATGATTTATTACCTCAAAAGCCTATGATTGTACTCTCAATGGAAGCAAAGTCCGCTTCCTCCCTGGACCAGCCTCTGTTCGTCAACAGTGACCAAAACCGTCCAGAACCCCTTGTCATATGGCCACTAGTTCCCAATTCCAGTGGGGAAGCTTGTTTATTTTATCTTGTCAGCGAGCCGCGCGGTGATAAATCCCAGCCGCGTAAACATTGCAGCCAAGGCAAGAAGAAGGGGGAAACTCGGGGACTTTTTCTACATTTATGAAGAGAGGGGGAAGCAGACGACAAAATGTACGCCATCTTGTTATTCAGTTGCCAGGTTGGAAACCTAAAAGTTTGGACTCGATTTGCTTGTTTTTTCATTATATTGATATGTACAATTATTCATATTGCAAAATATAACATACTACAATCCCTTCAAGCTAAAAATGTAGTGTAAAACTGAAGGAACTTGTACTACAGCACTACAAACACAAATTCAGTATAGTTAGAGAGTATTTTACCTGCGTTTGGATTATGATGTTGTTGTTGCAACATTTAAAGCGTGTTCGATGTTTCTGACGGAATCATAAGCGTTTGAAAACAAAAAAGCCTCGGTTTACCAAACCTTTGAGAAAAATGGCTTAGAAAACGAGGATAGTGTATTTTTTGCAAATTTACTGAGACTATTTCTTTACGACAACGACCGGTATCGGACATTCGCTTTGAGGCAAACAAATTCACTCGTTGCCGCCAACTTCATTCAGACCCAATTCCAAAGGAGACAGTGAAACCTGCGAAGATCACAAAGCAGTCTAAATTGCAGACCAACGTGATGCGTACAATGATTAGCAAACTGTTGCTCTTTGAGGTTAAAATTAACTTCTGGAAACAACCAACCCAGTAACCCTTTTGCGTTTTGTAGGAATATTGTAGTTACGGGATTATGGAGATGTGTTTTAAAGAGGGTCTCATCGCAGGTTTCACAGTGACTTTGATCGGTATCTGATTCTGAGCTGCATGGCTTTCCACCCTCCTCAGCCAAGCTAGTGTGCATAGGCACACGCAACACACACCACTTCGTAACACACTTCGCGGCTGTATAAAAGTGCATATATTTGCCTGGAGATAATGAATTACCAAACATCACAAAAAACAAGTTTAAAAACGCTGCTAGCATGAGCAGGTTCTAGAGGGTTAAGTTCTAAGTTCTGCAGTAGTAAGTCGCCAAACAAAGAGTTTTAAGCTGGGGGGGGGGGGGGGGGGGGGTGTTACACTGGTACGAAACCTGTGAGTGTATGAGTAAAGACGAGCGCACAGACAACATAATATTAATGAATTCGATTTTATTTCAATTAAAAAAAAGTCTTAAGATCAGGGGCCTGTTAGATTTTAACCCATCTTGTTTCTGCCAAGGCCTAGTGTAACAGACACAGCGCGCCGACGGTCCGGTCGGTGGGGGGTGGGGGCTTGCCGCTATCGGGTTGTCCAAGACGCATGCCGCGAAAAGATTCCAGGCCCCGATAAGAGTAACAGACCACTTTGTTTACAATAGTGAATTTGGCTCCTCAAGAAGAAGTTATCGCCATATGTCGAATCCTTATGCGAAAGCCATCGCCGACGAAGGAAAATTGACGACTTGTCCTCAGCAAAATACGTGGCAGGGAGAAAGGAAAAACTAGTGGAAGTTCCCCTAGAGTGCCGAATATAATACTCGGTGAAAAACCATCATACTCTAGAAACTGTGTATACGATCCTTCCCCTTCTGCCGCTGGGTGTCAAGTGTGCCGTCCTTGAGTCTCTGACAGACCACCTAGCCAAATACACGTGACTGACCTTGTCCCAAAACCCAGTCCAGCTATACACAATTCTGCCTCCCAAGCAGAAAAAGACACGAGAAACTCAATCCGTGAAAATCCCGTGTGCGCTGTCAGCGAAAAACCGTCAGCCCTAGCTATGACAGCAGAAACCTCCACTGTAAAACTCGTGCGATACAAAACATCCGTGCTCGTAGAGCACCGTCAGCAAACTCTGCTGTAACCCAATATCACGCACAGGCGCTTTCTATCATACACGACCAAGAACAGGCACTCCACTGAGTGACACTTTCTTGGTCTCTGTCACCCGATCGTGACAATTATTTTACCAGGAAACAACATAAGTATAAATCGAGGGGGTAATATGACGGCAGGGCCAAGATGATGGCGTCACACCGGCCCCTTTTTGCAGTGATAGAGAATCGAAGTCGGCTGGAAGTCCTGAAAACGATGACTTTTTGTGAATCAGTTCGAGGCTAAATGTTCTCAGGAAGGAGGGGGTAGGGGCGACAATGGAATGATTGCTTAACAGTGTGGTGTACCTGTATCCGGAAGTACTGGGAACAGATTCACAAGGTTATTCCAGCGAGACAAAAACTGTTCTAGACATTTATGTCAAAAGAACAATGGGGACTGGGCGTGAGACAGAAATAGTAATAACAAAAATTACTCTTGTACTGTACGCACATATTTACAAAGACAACACTGAAGTAGGAATGTAACTGTTGCATTATTATGTCAGTAGTGTTGTCTTTGTGAATACATGAGTTCATTACTGTTTGGTCTTTTTTATTGCACAATTATTCAATATGATAGTGACTCAGAAGTACCATCTTAATGTTGAAACTGCTTTACTGGTCAGGATTAAATAAATGGTCAATTGATGGCTATATTCTCTTTAGTGGTCTTTTGGAATACAATAACAATATTGAATCAGTTATGCTCACTTCTGAAGTTTACGTTTAAGAACATACATTGGACCCCCCTCCGAAATGTAAGCCCCCCCCCCGCATCCCCTCCCTTTGGAAGGCCTTGATTTTTCGGATCTTCTGTTCCTAACCTCTCTAAATTTACCCCAAGTTAAAGATTTTTTCCTTTTCGGACCTGATTTTCCGAGATTTGTAAAGGTTTGAAAAGGGGGCAGTGCTCCCCAAAGTGCGCGTCCTTGCGTCCTATACGCACTAGAAGCAGAAATCACGAACTATAATTTCAAGGAGGGGGTCCGGGGCACACTAAACCTATACAAAGCGGGTCCAGAGCGCACCGGCTAAACCTATACAAAGCGGGTCCGGGGCACACTAAACCTATACAAAGCGGGTCCAGAGCGCACTAAACCTATACAAAGCGGGTCCAGGGCACACTAAACCTATACAAAGCGGGTCCAGAGCGCACTAAACCTACTACAAAGCGGGTCCAGGGCACACTAAACCTATACAAAGCGGGTCCATGGCACACTAAACCTATACAAAGCGGGTCCAGGGCACACTAAACCTATACAAAGCGGGTCCAGAGCGCACTAAACCTATACAAAGCGGGTCCAGGGCGCACTAAACCTATACAAAGCGGGTCCAGAGCGCACTAAACCTATGCAAAGCGGGTCCAGGGACACACTAAACCTATACAAAGCGGGTCCAGAGCGCACTAAACCTATACAAAGCGGGTCCAGGGACGCACTAAACGTGACAAAGCGGGTCCAGAGGCACACTAAACCTATACAAAGCGGGTCCAGAGCGCACTAAACGTATACAAAGCGGGTCCAGGGACGCACTAAACCTATCCAAAGCGGGTCCAGAGCACACTAAACCTATACAAAGCGGGTCCAGAGCGCACTAAACCTATACAAAGCGGGTCCAGGGCGCACTAAACCTATACAAAGCGGGTCCAGAGCGCACTAAACCTATACAAAGCGGGTCCAGAGCGCACTAAACCTATACAAAGCGGGTCCAGGGACGCACAAAACCTATACAAAGCGGGTCCAGGGCGCACTAAACCTATACAAAGCGGGTCCAGAGCGCACTAAACCTATACAAAGCGGGTCCAAAGCGCACTAAACCTATACAAAGCGGGTCCAGGGACGCACTAAACCTATACAAAGTGGGTCCAGAGCGCACTAAACCTATACAAAGCGGGTCCAGGGATGCACTAAACCTATACAAAGCGGGTCCAGGGACGCACTAAACCTATACAAAGCGGGTCCAGAGCGCACTAAACCTATACAAAGCGGGTCCAGAGCGCACTAAACCTATATGTGACAAAGCGGCGGGTCCAGGGACGCACCGTAAACCTATACAAAGCGGGTCCAGAGACGCACTACATTTCCGGTGTCGTGCGTCCCGTGCATACTCTTTTCAGACTGTGCAAAATGCGAGCACAAATGATGACGTCACTTTCACGCGGGAACGATGTCGAAAAGGAAGCGGAACTAGACAGGGAAGAAGGGACCCTCAATCAGTGTTCCGCTACAAATTAAAAGTTGGGGTCCCGGACCCTCAGTCTAGGACTGGAGTCCATGGGGAGCCCTGAGGGGGGTCCCACTGCACTGATGTGGTTTCGAGTTGGAGAAGCAGAACTCTATCATATTTAATGGGATAGCTTCAAGGCTGGAAGCTTGGCATTCTACTTCCTCAACCCGAATGACTACTCAGTGACCTTTGACCTGCCCCAGTTTGATGCACAGACTATGTTGATCACCCTAACAGCGGGGGACAGTGGGGGATTGCTTTCCAAGTAAGTGTTATAAATGTGTGTGTGTGTGTGTGTGTGTGTGTGTGTGTGTTTGTGCGTGCGTTTGCGCGTGTGTGTTTGTGTGTGTGTGTGTGTGTGTGTGCTGCCGGCCGTGTGTGTGCCGTTTGGGTGCGTGTGTGTGTGTGCCGGTATGCCGTGTGCATGTGTGTGTGTGTGGTGTAAGGGAGAATTACTGGTTCCGTACCACTTAAGAAAAAACTCATCTGAGTCACAAGCATGATATCCCAGAGCACTGCTTTTTGCACCTTGCATAGTGCCAATATGGTTCTACCATAGTACGTTTTATATTACCAGATGGTACACACAATAGACACCACACAATGTTGTTCTTTTTCTTCCAAAAGGTACGAATCAAGAGACTGGGTCTTCAATAAGTACTACCACCAGGTACTTCGCTTGGACTGCCCTTTTGTGCTATGTAGTCATTGGCTCCGTATCATCACCCGTTTCAGTTCTGGGAAAACGAGTGGTGCGATTCCCATAACCGGTACGGAACCACTGAGTAACTCTCCCAAGTTATGCGTTGATGTTTGCGTGCGTGTCAGTGTCTGTGTTGCCGCATATAGGGCCTACATGCTTGCATGCCGCGTTCATGCATGAGTTCGTGAGTACGTGCGTTTGTGTGCGTATCATTGTGTGTGTGTGTGTGTATGCATGTGTGCTTGCGCGCGTGAGTGTGTGCGTGTTTGCATCACCACCTTAGTATGCATGGTTTGTCGGTTGCTTCCCACCGCATGCCGAGAGTCCCGTAATCACAAGTGCGTGTGCGTGTGCGTGTGTGACTGACGGTGAATGGAGATGCCAGGGTGATAAGGTCTGTCACCAGGACGGTGCATGAGTGATGGCAGAGTGAACCAGAGAATGGCGTGAGAGTGCTGGTGTGTGTTTTTGGTGCTAGAACATGACTGAGAATGATTGTGCAGCCCAGTGCCGCGGCCGGCTGGCGTAGGGGAGTGAGCATGGTGTCAAAGTGGTGGATTTATTGAACATGGTTGTTTTATGAGTGCTGTTTTTAATTACATTTTTATTTTAGATTGATCTAATGTATTATTTAAAGTTGGGAGTGCCATAGTGTACATGTGTGTGTGTCTGCTTGTCTACAGGTGGATTCTGTACCAAGCTTATATGGGAAAGAACCGCATGCAAATTGCAAATGACCGTCATTTTCAATAGCAGTTGTTTCCCTTGGCTCGTACTGCGCATGCGTTGTCTGACATGGCGGCCATTTCAAGACCCTGCTTTCGATTGCGCGAGACAAGTCCCTGCAAGTTTAAGAGTCCAATTCTCTTGTGAAGTGGCCCATGCGATAGCACGCTGTGATCGGAATGAGGGCTTTGAATGATAGCCATTCGGTGGCTTGTAAAGAGTTTGACACCAATCTCAGGGCGCGAGTAATGATCCGAATGGCCCCGCTTCTGTTGACGAGGTATGTCGTCTGCTTCTCAGAGTTTTTGTCAGTTTCACTGTTTTCTTGTTGATTTCTCGATCTGATATGTGTTGATCTTAGAAACTAATATTGTGGCAGTCCATGACTTATTTAGGTATGAAAGGTGTGGTGTGGGTGGTCAGATATAGTGTCGCTAACGATCTTATCTCTCTGCTGCCTGCATGTGACTGAGCATTGGACTCAAGTTTATCTGAAAGTTTTAATTTTGTGTTCGGAGCTGAGGGAAAAGCACCAGAAGCAGTCGTTGTTTATTTTTCTTCGCTTTCTGTCGTTCAACTTGTGAGTTATGTGTGTGTGTGTGTGTGTGTGTGTGTGTGTGTGTGTGTGTGTTTGTTGATCTCGGCCATTGTGTGCAGTAAGTAAATTCAGTTTTGAGCTGAGAAGTGAAATTGACAAGGATTAACTCCTGTCTGTCTGTTCAGGAAGAAAAAGAAAAAGAGACATTTGCAATAACCGTTGTTTAGTTTAGTTTGTTTCTGAACTGCTTATAACTATAAGTTATAGTCATACACATTGATTTCGTCCCCTTTTTTTTAATCATGCTTTTTTAGAAGAATATAAATTATAATCCACAATACTTATAGTTTACCTCATAGTTGAAGTTTAAAAACATTCCCTCCGCACATGTCTGCGCTGGTAAAAGAAAAGTGAGGCTCTGAGCTCTTGATCAGGCAATATAGCGCGCCGTCCACGTTTATAGCATTGCCCAAAAGAATCAATATTGACCAAACTTTTCACGAGCATGGTATGTAGCGCTAACAGTCTGAACAAAAGCAGCCTACACACCCTTCTCTGAGGGGACAGGCAAAATATTTGGAGTGCCAGGTAACTGCAAACCAGCCTTGGCTGATCAGTGTGTACTTTTTGATAGAGATCACTCTGTGTGTCATTTAGTTAGCTACTTATAAAGTTCAAGAGTTGAACCTTTCTGTTTTTAGAGTGGAAAGGCTGTCATTACCAGCTACTGATCGCTTGTTCTTTTTTGTTACATTTCGTCAAGTTTTGACTAAATGTTTTAACATAGAGGGGGGAATCGAGACGAGGGTCGTGGTGTATGTGTGTCTGTCTGTCTGTGTGTGTGTGTAGAGCGATTCAGACTAAACTACTGGACCGATCTTTATGAAATTTGACATGAGAGTTCCTGGGTATGATATCCTCAGATTTTTTTTTAAATTTTTTTGATAAATGTCTTTGATGACGTCATATCCGGCTTTTCGTGAAAGTTGAGGCGGCACTGTCACGCTCTCATTTTTCAACCAAATTGGTTGAAATTTTGGTCAAGTAGTCTTCGACGAAGCTCGGACTTCGGTATTGCATTTCAGCTTGGTGGCTTAAAAATTAATTAATGAAATCTGAAAATTGTAAAAAAAAAAATTCTTTTATAAAACGATCCAAATTTACGTTCATCTTATTCTCCATCATTTTCTGATTCAAAAAACATATAAATATGTTATATTTGGATTAAAAACAAGCTCTGAAAATTAAAAATATACAAATTATTATCAAAATTAAAATTTCGATATCAATTTAAAAACACTTTCATCTTATTCCTTGTCGGTTCTGAAACAAACGAGCAAAAATGTATTGTACATGTATAGAAAGCATACAAATAACTGAGACAAAACAACAAAAACAAGAACACTGGGCTTACAGTTACATGACAGAAAATAGCTACAAACACACACACACACACATGTACACACACACACACACACACACACACACACACACACACACACACACACACACACACACACACACACACACACACACAATGACACTGACACACACACACATTATCTAAGCTTGTAGTTGTATGGCAACTAGCTTTTGTCCCATTTGAATTTAATTTTTTTCTGTACTTTCTTTAGCATTATATTATGTGTAATGAAAAGACTGCTGAGAGATTTTGCTGTCCAGCACATGTATGTGATGTTGTGTAAAACAAGATTAAGTTAAAAGAAACAAAATTGATCACCATGATGGTACAAAACTGTGAGATTTTTAACAGACTTAACAGTAGTGGACAACAAATCATTTCAAACGACTAAAAATATTTTGATTTGTTGTCGATTGAACTGAAATAATACATGTATCACTGTCACCTAGCAAAAAAACACTTTGTAGGACTAACATGCTTCTGTGAATCATGCCATGCATTTTGTCTTATTTAAAATACAATTACAAAGTAATCATATGTTGTGTATGAAAACAGCAAGAGCATGAATGACAGAAAGCAACTTTTGACAAGGACTTGTGTACACAGAAGCTTTTTAACTGGATTAGGTATTTATTACTTTGGGCATATTATTAAGCTGTGATCATACTAGCCTGCATCAGTTTTGTGTGTGTGTGTGATACTCACTGAGAGAGAGAGAGAGTGTTTGTTTATTTAATGAGAGAGAGAGAGAGAGAGAGAGAGAGAGAGAGAGAGAGAGAGAGAGAGAGAGAGAGAGAGAGAGAGAGAGAGAGAGAGAGAAAGAGACAAGACAAGACAAGACAAGACAAGACAAAATCGTTATTATCGAGGGTAATAGATAAGCAAGAATATTTGCTTTTTTTGCATCCAGCCCTCGCCCTAAGGTAGGGTCAGCAGGAACAGAAAACATAATCAAAGAACTATCACATCAAACTTAATACATTATAACTGTATAGCCTATACAGATACAAATTTAAAAAATAAATTGTCATGCTGCATTTTAAGTACAATTTCCAAGTGTCAATTTTTAACATAACTTAATTTAGATCTGCATATTATTATAATTTTGTTTAACATGCACATACATTTTAAATGAATTGATGAACCATTCAGCACATGTTTAGTTGCATTACGTGCGACATATAATTTTTTTGGAAGCTGTCTGTGTTTGTTTATGCCTAAGAAAAATAGGCAGTGAGTTCCATAGGACCGCACCTGAATAAAGAAGGCTTGATTTGAAAAGGTCAATACGTGGAGTCGGTGTTATGATTTTTAGTCTGTTATAGTTCAAAATAAAATTATCACGTAATGTCTCCGGTGCATATCCTGACATCACTTTATGCATCATAACACCTTTATTAAATTACATATCTTATCCCGACTCACATCTAGCATTAACCTCTGGTTTAAGTGCCGGGACGCTGAACTACGCTTCACCCCTTAAGGGGAAGTAACCCTAAAAAAGAACAGCCTAGACCCCGTAAACTGGGTCACAGGTCAAGGCCATACCGTCACGTGACTGAGCACGCGAGACCGCCGCCGCCATATTGGAATACTTCACTCTTTCCTCAGCGGTCCTAGCGCTAGGACGTTGTTCTCTCGAGCTACGCATTTTGGCTTTCAGCCAGCTGCCTGGTTGGCAGTTTATCTTCACCCCGGTTATTCTTCACGGTCTCTGCTTCTACGGCTGTATTGGTGAGATCGTTCTTTGTTTGTTTTACTTGAATTTTTGCCTTGTGTCCGTCAACTTTGTTGTTGTTGTTCTACTCTCTGTGAGTTGTTTTCAACATGGCGGACAAAGAGAAGAAAAAGCCTAATACTCGACAGTTAGTTGCTGATTCTTCCCCTGCTAGTAGTCAGATAAAGATAAACCCAAAGGGACAACGGTTACTCTTGTAAAACCGGTGTCTAATTTTTCGCTTTCGGTTGATTTTGTTGTACCAGCAAGCCCTACCATGCCTGTTCTAATAGAATCTATAACAGGAGTAGGGCTCGTTCGGCTAAGCCTAAGAAGAGTGATAAGCAAGATTTCTCTTCCCTTTTCTCTTCTTTCTCCTCGCATATGTATACCATGTTTTCTCAACAGCAGCAACTTGCCGCCGATCTACAGGCTACGCGAGATGAGTTGCGTTCGCTGCCCAAGGGTGTTGGCGATGTTTCTTCACTTTCCCGCATCCGGTTGCCTCCTTCGGCCACAGTCACGTCAGCGGACTTGCGGGCGGGATAACTGGCGCACGCCAGCTTCGGAGAGATGGTCCCTCGGGACACTGTTGCTTCTGCACAGCAGGCACTCTCCTCAGGTACGTTGGGTTCGCCGGTAGCCAGGCTCTTTGGCGAAAGCGTTCCGCATAGACCGCAACTAGTAGCTCCCCCGCCTCATAGGTCAGGGAGTGAAAGTTCGACATACCTGGGGCAAACGACTCACACGAAGCGGAGCTCATGGGGTGTTGACGCGGGAATGCAATCGATGTTACATGGGTTCGCCGGTAGCCAGGCTCTTTGGCGAAAGCGTTCCGCATAGACCGCAACTAGTAGCTCCCCCGCCTCATAGGTCAGGGAGTGAAAGTTCGACATACCCGGGGCATACGACTCATACGAAGCGGAGCTCACGGGATGTTGACGCGGGAATGCAATCGATGTTACATTGATCTGGAGACCAAGGTGCACACGGGCTGTCTATGACTTCCCCCGTCGGTGTACTTGCGTCACCACTTCCGCCTGGGCAGGAAGTTTGGCTCCATGCAGGCTCTGCACCGAAGTTCTACTTCCGGTTTGCAGTCAGCCTCGCTTCCGGTTGATCATGTCCAAGACTCGGCGAGTCACGCGGACTTTTCGACTCATACGGAAGTGGAGTCGGAGCTCGACGATCATCTCTCATTCTATGATGACGACGTTGAGTTCCAATTACCGTCAAAGCTGAAGCCAACCTTAGCTATTGCAGCACAGGTCGCTTACAATATGTTTCTGACGGCGTTGTTTCATAGGCTGGACTTGTCTTACCCCCACCATCAGCGGTGGGTGACTTCCGCCCAGCACCAACAGCAGCTGAAGGTTTTCAGTTCTCTGAGTCTTCTTTAGTTGCTTATGAGCTCTCTAATATTTTAGCAAGCTTTCCAGGCACGGCGAGCTCCCTGACTGTCGGCACGGTGCCTCTCCTCTCTGCTCATGGTCAGGCTCCAGTCGCTGCTAAGCCTTGGCTTGCCACTGTCCGACTTCCACAGGCTAGTGTATCTGCCCTTGCGCGCAGGTTTTCATTCAGCCGTCGGTCTCAGAACCTTATTGACACTTGTGCCCTACTGAGTGCAGCCCTTCCGGTCACGCCGTAGCTGTCCACTCTTAGGGAGGACGGTTACCGTCAAGACAGACCTTGTGTCTACACAGAAGGTTCTCTTATTGGTTTGGAAGAGACAGGCAGGTACCCTCTTGATCTTGCCTCTCTCTCTGAGACACTCCTTTGGACACTCTCTCGTTCTATTAGGTCTTCCCTGGATCCGTTTGAGTTCCGGAATGACGCAAGTGTTAAAGACGTTTCGACCTTAGCTAAGGTCAACACTGAGCAGATGTCTGTCCCGGCACGCCGTTTCTCCCACGCCGTGTTTACACGAGGTCTCTCACTTCCGATTTCGCTTCGGCTGTTTGGGCGAGTGAAGGATCGTACGCATTAGCATCAGTTCGCACCACCACGGTGTTGCGGGTACTTCTGCACTGGAGTTTTTCGGCTACTTCTGGTTCGTCTTCCGGCGTTCCGGGTAATCGTAGCACTTTGTTCTTTCCTGTCCGCAACTTACGACGTCAACCCTTTGGGGTTCTGGGTCGTTGGGGGCAGTGATGCCTTGTATCTTACTTCCTGTTCAGCTTCGCCTGTCTCGGATGATAAGGTTTTGTACGTGATGGCATCTTTTATACAGCTTGCGTCGGTCCCCGCGTCTGACCTTTGGTCTTTCATCGATGAACAGACTAGTTCTGGTTTTTCGGCCAAACTCAGGGTTACTCTCGATTTGGCAGCAAAATTAATTCCAGGTTTTTTTCTTGAAGACACTTCGTCTTTTGAATCTTTTGACAGGTTGGCTTCCTGGTTTTCGGTATGCCGACCAGTAGTTGCTTTGATTTCTGCTTTTGGCTTTGTTACGTAGTCATTTGCCTACAAGCAGACTGACCTACGGGCACTGTGGCTTTCAGCCATTTCGTTCATGCCACTCCAGGCTTCGGCCTTTGTGTTTCCCGCACGTTCGGTTGCTGACGTTCAACCAGAATCGCGGCTTCCTCGTACTATCTCCATCTGCTCATGCATGGACTGGAGAGGATAACTTGTGGTCAGTTGGACTTATCGTTTTCTGTTTCGCTGAGCACACAGACCTCTTTTTATCACGAAACTTTTTTGGATTACTACGAGTCTGATCAGCATTCTACTTAGGTAGAAAGCGGATGACAGACTTTGTTTGAGTAGATAGACGGTCATTCACGACAGCTGTCGGCCTTTGAATGCACTCTTTTTTGGCCTCTTTAGGAGGTCGTTCGGACTTTCTTTTAACTTCTTCTGTTTTGGCAAGAAGATTTAAATTCAGTTTGTGGGCAACAGGACTGCCGGTTTTGGCACTCTTGTTTAACTTACTCGACGGGTATTGACAGTCCAGTTCATAGCCATGGTCTTTCTTTGGCTTTTTCTGTCACAACCCATGAGGGTTACGAGTCCTTGTCTTTCTTAGACTTGGACTCTTAACGCAGGAAGCAGGACTGCGTCATACACTCGGTCTTGCTTGGGTAGACACTCAAAGCAGGTCATGCACCAGTAGTAGCCTAGCCTACTTTTGGCTAATCGTTTGGATCAAGCTGGATTCACAGCTTGGTTCTTTGGAGGTGTTTTTCCCGCAGCCGGTAATTTCCGCGCATATGTAAATTCCGCGCTTGTAAAATACATGTATGCTCCGCGCAATATCGGGTTGTAACTTCCGCGCACGAATTACTGGTTCGGCTCATACAACTTGCGCGCGTACTCACAGTCCCTACGGTTAGCACTTTTCACTGACTGCTCATTGACTGTTCACTAACCAGGACCACAAATGGATGTGAGTCCTTCCACAGACATTTTAACGATCAGTTTTACGTGTCTCATCCCAACATACACGAATTCATGCAGAAACTGAAAGAGGTGCAAACAATCACATACGTTAAAATCAGCACAATCAACAGTGGACAGGGACACACGCGGCCGAGGCCGCAACGAAGGCAGAAACTGCTGGAACTGGGGAGACTGCAGCAACGATACAACACGGGGGAAATCGACAGGAAGGAATACGTCAAGTCCATGGCCTGGAATACAAGTGTCAGTTGTTAATGTCTCAATGTCTCACATTTGACCGAGCAAAGACACGCGCGCTAGTTTCACATCACATTTTGCTAAAACACGCGCGCATCTTACATATACACCACGCGCGGGAGTTTCACATGCGCGGAAGCTTCAAAATTGGGAAAGTGCGCGGAGTGTTCATGCACCCGTTTGTCCCTTATAGTATAGGAACTTCAGGGACACTTATGCTCTATCTTGAGGGTTTTTTCCTCGCTGATGAGGGCTTGATATCTTGTACTCAGGTATCACCCGTTTATCGGGAGGAGATCGGTCACGTCTTTCTTGAGCTGACGTCTATCTCCTAGGCCTGGGGGGCTTCACGCCTTCCCGAGGTCTCACATACTTTCACATTATGTTTTGACGGTAGCCTACAGGGTTCGTCCTATTCAGTTTTGAGCGGACAGCATTACGTACTGATCGTTCTGTGTTCGGCACAACAGCAAGCGCCCACTTTGACGCTTGCTCTCTTCCTTGTCGATTTAATTTTCATAGCTACTTGCTAGTGAGAATTAAGTTAAGACTTTTGCCGCTTTTGCTTAAGCCGCATTGGTTTGTTGATGAGCAATCTCGGTTCATTTTTTGATGAGAGGTTGCAGTCTCGCCGGTCTACAAATTGTTTCCTTTGTTTACGGTTTTAAGACGTTCTTTCGACTCTTCTTTGTAAAGAGTCTAGTTTGTCAGATGGTTTTTTGTCTTGCATCTTTTCATTGAACAAGGGACAAGTGTTTGTCTCTGGTTCGTTACGAACATTAGCGTCTACCTCATGGGACTATGGTGCTGTGGTTTACTCAAGCCATAATCCTTTAGTGCTTCACTCCTCGGAGGGTGTTTCACTTGTGGTCTTTTGGAACTCTTTGTTCTACTCTGGCGGGAGACGCACAGGTTCGTTTTGTTTTACTCGCTCGCATCGGAAGACATGTCTTGTTGTCTTCCGAACTTTCACAGCTCTCTTTGAGTTAGGACTGTCTTCCTGGTCTTGCTGATTGCAAGAGATTGTTCACTCTTTTCGTCAGCTACGATCAAGACAGGTCAGTGAGGTTGGCGCTCTTTTCGGCTTCTGGAAGACGTAACTCACGAATCTCTGCATCTGTCTGTTATGCTGTACTTGTAAAACAAGTCATCCAGATGTCTGGCATTGTTGCAGCGAATCTTAAGGTTTTTCACTCGGCTGTTTCACTCAGGTCTCAACAGACTTTATGTGAAAGGGTTATTTATCTAATTTGACCTTATCTGGTGGTTTTTTACTATCATTAGCAATCTATGGGTGGTTGCGACCAAAAAGAAAAAAAAAAAAAAAAAAAAAGTTCACGAGGATGCTAAGATGTTCCACGAACTTTTGTTGTTGGCGGAAGACGATGTTTCATTAGTCTGGAGAAACATCGTTCAGAACTAGACAAGTCTTTTCTCTTTTTACGCCCAGCGTGAAAAGGGCCCTGTCTTCAAGCCTTTTG
>NC_090254.1:44142692-44230192 GCF_037325665.1 Littorina saxatilis | reverse complement strand
TTTTCATTCCTTCATTTGTATGATTGACAGATTGTGTTTGTTCTTTCCGGGGTTTCTATGAAATTCAGATGTTGCACCAGATTTACCAGAGATTTTTGTGTCTGCTATTAATTGGTTTTGAGCACAAATATTCTTCATGGGGTCTTGACAATCATGGTTTTTTTTTCTTTTCTCTTTTCCACAAATAGCATATTATCACAAAATACAGAAAAAAGTGTGCTTATTCTTCTAATTTATGTACATCAAGATATATTTATTATACTTGCTTAGCAGGTTTATGTTGAGCATGTCTGGGGTTTGGAAATGTATTTAATGTCACTGTTTATGTGTGCGGTGATTGTTCACTTCAAAAAGAAACATCAAGTTTGTGAATTCCCTACCAGTAATACAGACAAGCGTAAAAAGGTGAACCATAGGCAAAACAAAGTATGGCAAAAAGCAGTAACAAAAGCACCCGCGGATACATTTTACAGAAAAAGACAAACGACGAACAAATAACCACAACAACAAAAACAAGACAAAAAAAGAAAATAACAACAACAAACATGTCTCTATTTCTTCCTAAAATATTACTTGAGTTGCAATGTGCTTTTACATTGGACCAAAAAACACCAAAGAAGAGGAAAAGCAACAGGCGAAAAGAAAACCTTCTAACTTGGGTAATAAAAAAACAACAACACATGATTGTCAAGACAATCATGTTTAGTTGGGAGAGGAAGGGGCTAGGGGTGGGGTCTTGACAATCATGTTCAGTTGGGAGAGGAAGGGGTGGCGAATTGGATTACTGACTGAACAATACACTTAACTGTGATTTGGTTCATCAATCAACCAGTCAGTTGACCAATGAGCGGTGGATTCGAACCCCGGCCGGGTCATACCTAAGACTTTAAAATTGGCAATCTAGTGGCTGCTCCGCCTGGCGTCTGGCATTATGGGGTTAGTGCTAGGACTGGTTGGTCCGGTGTCAGAATAATGTGACTGGGTGAGACATGAAGCCTGTGCTGCGACTTCTGTCTTGTGTGTGGCGCACGTTATATGTCAAAGCAGCACCGCCCTGATATGGCCCTTCGTAGTCGGCTGGGCGTTAAGCAAACAAACAAACAAACACACAAACAAACAAACCAATGAGCGTGTGCAGTTTGTATTGTAAGATTTCGAAACGATTAGTAAAGCAAAGTTTTTCCTCAGACAGACTTTAGGCCGTCTTTGGTGTTACAAAAACATCTTGGATAACATGCGCGTGGTAGAACAGTGAAAACGTACATACAGCATGTTTGATTTCAAAGGCTAAACCTCGCAAGTAGTCCTTTGAGGCGCAGACGTTTACTATTGCGTTCAAGGAAGGAAGGGACCAGGTAAGTATGTCTGCACAATCAGATCAATTTCGTTCCTGTTCACTGTACCACTTGGCATGCAATTATTGCCTTTTATACACCGCACAATGGCCAGGTTATGAATATTAAGAGCCGGCGGCGAGAGCTATTGGATATATTGTGGACTGGCTTAAACTTTCGCTTTTGTTGCGAGGTATGCGTGGCTTGGAATCATTTCAGGTATAACTATTACTTCGATAAAAGACTGGCATTTTTCTCCTTTCCTTCGAGGAAGCGGAGGTGACAAGTGATGGACTGTGAGGGTAGAACTACTCTACGAAAGGGGGTTGGGGGGGGGGGGGGGGGGACGTGTGTACAGAGCTTAAGATTCGTGGGTACAGGGAGTTTTTTTCGGCAAATTTGCCGCTTTGTTCGTTTAAGTTTCGACAATGTTTTGAAGTTCAAGGGAGTCCTTTATGTCACATTTTCTGAAGCGTTTGAGAATGCTGATACTTTGCCTTAGAGTAACTTAGTGTGTATGAAGAGAGGCTGAAATTGGGGGGGGGGGGGGGGGGGGGGGGGTAGGAGTTGAAGACCATTTGAGAGAGAAAGAGAGAGAGAGGGGGGTGTATCTCGATTTTTTATCATTAAAAAACAAAAACAGAATATGAGACCCTCAGACGTCAACCGAAGGATCGTTAACACACGAGGTTATGTTACAGTGACCCCCCCCCCCCCCCATTTAAGGCTTTCCCCTTTTTAAGACCTTGACATTTCAGCTTTTCTGTTCATAACCTCAACAAATGTACCGCCATCTTAAGTCTCCCTCCTTTTTAAGACCTTGACATTTCAGCTTTTCTGTTCATAACCTCAAAAAAATGTACCGCCATCTTGTCTCCCTCCTTTTTAAGACCTGATTTTCTCAGATTTGTTTGACGTCTTGGAAGGGGGGTTCCGCTGTGGCAGAAAGAGTTCTAACAAATCTGCTGACAGCACCTAAGCTTTCCCCTCCCTATTGGCGGCACGGGAGTGAGTAAGAGTAAGAGTAAAGGCGGTTTTATGCACACCTGATTGATTTGATTTGCAGTTGATCGAACCGACGTCGTGTGTTCCCCACCTGACAGAGAAAAGCTGGATCGAACACTGATAGTGTGTGTCTGCGAGTGGTGACTGTGTCGACAGCTTTTTCCCTTGAAGCAGGGATTGCTTTGGGATGACTATCGGGGTTGACGGTGCGTGGCCATTTGGTTTTTAATCTACTGTGTGTGTGCGTAATGTGATCTTCAATGTGTCCAGTATTCATGGTGGGGTTTTCTATTACTCAAGGTTTTGTTGCCAGTGAGTGTTTTGGTTTGTTGGATTTCTGTGGAATTGGGAAACAGGTTTTGGTAGCACTGTCTGAGTGTGTGTGTGTGTCTGTGTGTGTGTGTGTGTGTGTTTCGCGTTGTCGTTGTTCAGTGTTTGCACGTGTGCGAAACAAGCTTCATTCAGTGATAAAGAGAGAGAGAGAGAGAGAGAGAGAGAGAGAGAGAGAGAGAGAGAGAGAGAGAGAGAGAGAGAGAGAGAGAGAGAGAGAGAGAGAGAGAGAGAGAGAGAGAGAGAGAGAGAGAGAGAGAGAGAGAGAGAGAGAGAGAGAGAGAGAGAGAGAGAGAGTATAAATCACGCGACAAGAAGATTCCGCGATTGGAAAAGGGGGGGGGGGGGGAGATTTGGGGCGTATGTTTTTTGTGTGTAACTCGGACCCCAGAGATCCAGGACCAAATTGATTAGTTATGTGTGACTCGCAGAGATAGAAAGCCGATTAGTTATGTGTGACTCGCAGAGATAGAAAGCCGATTTGTCTACACATTATGAAAGGAAAGCCTGGATGTTCCTTAGTTCGGTGAATGCTTTGTAAACCATTGCTTGGGTTCGACCCTGTTGGTCGCTGTTTCGTGCACATGTCCTCTGAAGGACATTTCGACCGTCTGTGAGGTGACTGAGAGTTCAAAAGTCGTGATACCTGTGACGTTGATAGAGTCCATTAAGACTCGCTGCTTTCCAGAGGCTGTGGTCTGAGTTGACGTTTGTCCATATCTGCTAAGTAAAAGACTACTAAAGACAGCCTACCCTTCCAACCTTGATGAATGCTATGGTCCGACACCTGTAGGGCAGTGCCATTCATGGAGTTCCAAAGAACGTTCAGGCCATCTGTGAGCTCAGAATTCGTGATTGCTTTGACTGCAATAGAGTCATTTTCAGCGCCAGTAGTGTAGAGTATTCCGAGGGACGTCATATCAGTGGTTGTTATCCTGTAATTTAGAAATGAATCTAACGTGTGGTGTTAATGGTTGGCTCGTGCTGAAAAGATCATTGTACGGGTGGGATCGTTAATGACCGCCAGATGATACGGTTACTGTAGTGGAAGGTAGCGTGGAATTGTGTCTCCTGGCTTTGCCAATGAAGGTCGAAACTACAATCAAATCTGCTCTAACGATGACATCTCGATAACGACAACCTGCCAATAACAACATTCCTAAAGGCTCCCTGACAAGTTTTTTTCCAACATTATTTCCCTTTCCACGGCGACCACCTGTCTAAAACGACCGCTTTTGGTCGATGACGGTCTCTTGGGTTGCCGTTATAGGCAGGTTTGATTGTTCACGAAAATGTGTTCCATGCAAATAGCATATATGGGTGCATGTGGTTAGGCCACACTTTGATTAGTGCTCAATCACTTTCTGTACAGAAGCTGTACTGAATGCATGAACAACATCCTCCACAAAGTATTGTTTACATTAATGCGGCATACACCATTTCTTCTGTGGACCTCTAAACCACCGGCTTATATATGGCACTGAGTGGGGGAGGGGGTGGTGGTCGGAGTTCCCCCCGTGTCCTCTTATATATATAAAACGTTGTACGAGTTGACAAAAGGAGAGGAGAAACCCCTAGGTCCTGTCCTCTTACCACCACCACACCCTAACCCCACCCATAATCATTTGCCTGTGCTCTAACCAAAGCCGAAAAGTTCAGAAGACAAATACCTCTCAAGACCCCCTGCAGACACTGCCAAACTTTGTCTGGTGCCAAGAGGGGGATCTTGATCGGCGGTGTGTTGGGGGGGGGGGGGGTGTAAAATCCCTTCCTTTGTACCTGTAGGCTGGTAACCTGATAGCGTGATAATCCCCCTGTTATGGGGCTCGTGCAGAAGTAGAATTGAGACTGTGAGGTGAGAGGAATTGTGCTCCCCCCCCCCCCCCCTCGCCTACCCCTCTCCTCGCTGACATTGGTCTGTATTGAGCGAGTGGTGAGGTACCCGGCCGTTTCAGTGTCGGGTACCAGAGTTGCAGTAGAGAGGCTCTTGTGTTTCCCGGTGTGATTGGAGAATGGTGTTTTTGATTGTGGTGAACTTGGATTTGTGTGGTGTTAATCTGCATTGTAACCGTGATATTGGGTAACGGGATACTAGGCTTCTCTTCTGTTGCTGGTCGAGTATGTACTTTCTAATTGTTGGATATTTGTCTGGTTTTCAAGTACCACTTCGAGTTGTGTGGATTTGAAAAGGAGTGTGTGTGTGTGTGTGTGTGTGTGTGTGTGTGTGTGTGTGTGTGTGTGTGTGTGTGTGGTTGTGTGTGTGACAGAGAGAGAGAGAGAGAGAGAGAGAGAGAGAGAGAGAGCCTGAGAGAGAGAGAGAGAGACAGAGGGAGAGAGACAGAGACAGAGAGAGAGAGAGATTGGTTGATTATATTATTATAATTATTTGACATTCTTCTTCTGATTTTGAATTACTACTTCAGTCTGTGACTTTGAAGGAAGTGTGTCTCCGTGTTGTTGTTAGTGTGTGTGTGTGTGGTACGTTTGGGTCTTGTTAGCTTTCTTCGTGTATATAGTTTAGTGCTACCTCAGCATTAAAATAAATTAGTGGTGATAATAACTTTCTTCTGTAGGCTAGATAAAACGAATATTTGTGTGGCATAGAACACTGTAACAGCAAGTTTGACACGTTAAGCTCTGACAAATGGCGCTTGTGAAGTCCTTCAAAACCCCCATTATCTTGCAGACACAACCATGCTTAGTGTCATTACTGTCTTCAATCATTCGCTCTCACGGTATTCTATTGTAGTACATGTAGCTCAGCGCAGTAAAAGCCTGTTTTTCATTCCCTTTATTCTTGAACGAAAAGAGAACGGTATGTGATTCAGATTTGAAATTCATAGTTCCTTGTGTCATAAACTTGTTTGTTTGAATACAGGTGCTTAGAGAGAGATGGGAAGGTCTCTCATTTAAAATTGATCTTGTGCTCTCACATGCTTCATTAGCCAGAAGTACTGCTGTTGATTTCTGCTTCTCAGTTCTGCTCTCGCTCTCTTTCTTTCTCTCGCTCTCTCTCCATTTCTCTCTCCCTCTTGAGTCTTCCTCTATCCCCCTGACTCTCTCTCTCTTTCTCTATTTCTCTCCCCTCCCTCTCCCTTTCTCTCTCTCCCTCTCGTTCCCCCTCTCTCTCTCCTGCCCCCCCCCTCTCTCCTGCCCCCCCCCCCCTCTCTCTCTCTCTCTGTCCCTCTCCTGCCCCCCCTCTCTCTCTCTCTCTCTCTCTCTCTCTGTCCCTCTCCTGCTACCCCTCTCTCTCTCTCTGTCCCTCTCCTGCTACCCCCTCTCTGTCCCTCTCCTGCCCCCCCCCTCTCTCTCTCTGTCCCTCTCCTGCCCCCCTCTCTCTCTGTCCCTCTCCTGCCCCCTCTCTCTCTGTCCCTCTCCTGCTCTCTCTCTCTCTCTCTCTCTCTGTCCCTCTCCTGGCACCCTCTCTCTCTCTCTCTGTCCCTCCCCCCTCTCTCTCTCTCTGTCCCTCTCCTGGCACCCTCTCTCTCTCTCTCTCTCTCTCTCTCTCTCTCTCTCTCTGTCCCTCTCCTGGCCCCCCTCCTTCTCTTTCTCCTGTTCCCTCTTTCACCCATCTCTCTCTCTCTCTCTCTCTCTCTCTCTCTCTCTCTCTCTCTCTCTCTCTCTCATGTTTCCCTCTCTCTGTCTCTCTCACTGTCTGTCTGTCTCTCTCTGTCTCTCTTCTCCCTCTCTCTCTCTCTCATGTTTTCCTCCCTCTCATGTTTTCCTCCCTCTCTCTCTCTCTCTCTTTCTCTCTCTCTCTCTCTCTCTCTCTCTCTCTCTCTCTCTCTCTCTCTCTCTCTCTTTCTCTCTTTCTCTCTTTCTCTTTCTCCCCTCCGCCTACGTCCTTTAACTTGTCTATGATTTATGAATTCCAGACGTGTTTGCACTCAGTAAGAGTGTTTGCATTACGTGCATGTTGCTAGAACTAGAAGTGGCCAGGGGTTGAAGACAGAAACGGAATCGATGTTAATACATCTCTGTAATGGTTGATCCAACACAAAAATGTGAGACTTCGAAAGTGTCAAATGGTGTTGGCAAACATGTTGGAAATGATCAGATGTTTGATCGATTCTGCGATCTATGGGAGGAGGGGAAGGTGGTTGTGTGTGTGTGAGAGAGAGAGAGAGAGAGAGAGAGAGAGAGAGAGAGAGAGAGAGAGAGAGAGAGAGAGAGAGAGAGAGATGGGTGGGGGGGGGGGGAGGGAGGGGAAAGCATGCCTGATTCAGAGAGAGCGAGAGAGAGCATACCTTCAATATAGAGGGCTCTGCTCTGATGTCTTTTTTTCACGTTTTATTATTTTTTCTCCATTGGTTTTGGTGTAGATTTATAATATATATGTGACGCATTGCTCAGATCACTTTCTGATTTTGAATCTATCGCTTTGAGAAATAGTATCTCTCGCGTATCTAATAACTTTTGACTGTACAACGAGAAACATCTATTGTTTTGTTTGTTATCGTGAGATTAAGATAACTGCCCAGCATGTTTCTTTAACGGTGTGCAATGTTGTTTCAGATGCTGCCGTTTATATTCTAAATGTTATCTGCCAGACTGCGCTGTTGAAATAGGCAGTTATATTGTTCAGCTGGAAGACTGAAATAATGTGTTTTTCTACCAGTTCGTTACGAATGAAATAATAGAGGCTCTTGCTTGGTTTCGAATTGAAAATCAGATATCAGAGAAGTGAGTCATTTGTCAGGGAGTTTAGATAGCTGATATCTGTGTTATGGGTTTGCACGAAGTGAACCCGAAAAGTAAAAGGGTCTGTTTATGTGTTGGAACAGAGATCGGGCTTAATCAACAAAACCTAGCAATTAAAAAAAACCCACCACAACAACAAAACACGCATCTCTGTAAAGTTTCTAAAAAAAAAGAAAGAGATTTGAAACAAGTTTTGTAAAAAAAAACCCCAGAGGTTTCTAATTCTAATTTTGCTTTGTGTGTGTTATCAGTGCAAGCAGCACACCCTTGCTACCTCCCAGGAGACGGCGAATGGTTGCTTTCAAATTTGTAGAAAATGAATTTTCTGATGGCTTACTTTCTTGAGTTACACCTACAACGTCAATCTGAAAATGTTATTACTTCCCACAAAAACTGACCAAACTGCACAGTTTGGCTGGAGCTGTTTCCTATATGTCCAACCGAAAGGGATGATCTTCCACCACATGTAAAAGTTTGAACAAGTGTTTGACTGTTCGACGATCTTTTAGAGGTAAGGTACCTTTAAACCTCAAACAATACCAACAAGACCGCTAGCCAGAACAAATCAGTTTGACGCTGAGGTTAAGCCAATAGTCTTTCAGAGGAATCGATCCTACAGGATTTATTTGCTGCCTTGGGATTATTCACAGTTCAGAATGATTCAGGGAGGTTGGCAGGCAGGTACTATACCCTAAACAAAAGTGGAAGAAAGCTAGTCATGTGTTTGGTTTACCTTGCGCTGTCTTCAAGAATGTGTGCTCCTATCTGTCCCTATCCTATATCTTCATGCGGTCAATAATGTTAAGGAAAAAGCAGGGTGACAAAACTGTTGGAGAAAAAGATAATCAACAGCTGATTAAAACAAAACAATAAGTAAACAACACTAAATAAAGCAACTCTTCAAGTAAGCAAAGAAAAAACAATCGACGAATGGCACATCAGTATTATAAGACTTTATTTTAATGAAATAATATGCGCACATGTCAGACCAAAAAACCAGAAGACATTCCCGCACACAGAGGGAAGGCAAACGTCTACATGTATTTTAAATCCAGACATCACCTGTTACTAATTAGGAAGCCTCGTCCATTACGTTCAGGGAATGTTTACGATCACAGTTGCACTAGTGCTTTGTAAATGTTGTTTAGAGTGGTGTACTCTGCGACTTCACATTATTTTGTGTGCACATTGCACCAGTGCTCAAGGGCGAGCAAGTGAAGAGGTTTTTGTTTGCCTGTAGAGATCGAACTTCAGTCGTAAATCAACCACAAAGAATAACGGTAGCAGTCAGTGACTTATGTGGAGTTAGCTATTAGAGAGAGAGAAAGAGAGTGGGAGTTTGCTTTACAACGAACTGAATCAAGCAGATAATCATATAAATAGTAATAAATAAATAGCACACACGCACGCACGCACGCACGCACGCACGCACGCACGCACGCACACACACACACACACACACACACAAGCAGACACACATACACACACACATACGCAGACACGCACACACACACACACTCACACACACACACACACACACACACACACACACAGTACATTACATTCAGAGGAAAAATGGGACATACCTTCCTGGCTGACTATTTTCGACTTTTCTCTGTTGCAGATAAAGGATAACAAGAAGATGGAAGATCTGCAAAAAGCAAGAAATTCATGTCAGAGCTTTCCTCACCCTGACCAGTACAACATAATTATCCAATCCAATTTCAATCAATCAAGTTGAATCAGTGAAAGAATGATATGACTATGTAGCTGCTGCTGACCTTCACCAAAAGCCTTGTGAAAATGGAGGAACGGCTGTACCCCAGAACAAGAATAAATTCTCACAGGATATAAGCTGCGGTGACGATTATAGATATGGCAGAAAACAGCAGAACAAAAGTCGTATGGTACATAATCTTCCATGGGGAATCAAGATGACAGAAATCGCCAGACAAAAAAATCACATAGGATATAATCTTCAGTGAGGAATCAAGATGGACAACTCACATAGAAGATTGTAATCTTCCCTGAGGTATCAAGATGGCAGAGATCACAAAACAAACGTCTTCACGCAGACGACCACATTCGGCATCAGGCGTCGTCATGGAGACTGCCTCGTATCCTCGGACATCTTTTGTGGAGGCTTGGCCATCACCCAAACCACAGCAGTCATCGTCTCCAGAGCTGGAGTTCACAGACAAGCTGAAAGCCTTGAAGGAACTCATTGCCTCTTCAAAGACTCACCGCCGTCCTAGAAACTCGCACGCAGAGAAACACCCAGCCCGTATCATTGCTAAGAGATCGGGTCCAAATTTCTGCGAAGCTGAAAAAGTCGGTGAAAAGGTGAAGTTCACTGCCAGAAGCTTTGAGAGCGGGAATGGTGCTTTGACTGACAAAGACCTCATTGCGAGGGAGGATTTGGAATCTGAGTTTATACGTCCTCCAAGACCTCATTCGTCTGCTGAAAGCTACAGTCATCTTCTTTCGAGAGATCTTGCACAGATGGGTAAGCAGTTGGAACAAGACTGGCTGGCATCGGAAAGAGCTTTTGCGTCCAGCTCAAGCCCCAAAAGAGTGTCATTTAGAAAGGATGACCCATTGGAAGCTCGGAGGAGTCATTCTTCACTAGGATACTACCATCATGAAGTGCCGGAAAGGGATTGGAGTATTCCTTCAAGAACTGTTGGTTCTTCTTTGCATAGAAACAGTGAATTTCTTGAAAGACGTGAAAAGGGTGTAGAGTGGCTTTCTGTGGATAGTGTGCGTGAAGCCTCACTCCTCACCACATCTTCTGCAGTTTCCCTCAGTGACATCAAGGCGAGGGAGTTGATGAAACAAAAGGAGGCCGTGTACAGGCAGTATTCGTCACAAGAAGAGACTGCAGATACAACTCCCCCAGAACATGACTGCACATCCACTGAAAGCACACCCAGACCTGTTCAGACAAACGTGCACATCACTGACCAGCCGCAGCGATCAAGACCAAGACCACACAGTGCTGATGTTACAAGCAGAACTCTTCCATCTGAAACACAAAGTTTTACCATCCATGCTTCATCAGGGGGTATAGATGGAGAAAAGGGACACTGGACTCAGCTTCTGTCTCAAAAACGTGACAAGAATGACTCGGTGTCGATGAGCAGCAGTCCAGCGACAGTTCAGAGCAATGTGTCCTTGGAGTTTGCACACCGCGCATCTCCCCACACCTTCCTGCTGCAGGAAGCTGCTAGGCAGCTGGAGCGTGAAGAACTTCAGGTCAAGGATGGTGTGAGGAAGTCTAAACAGAGAGAAACTCGTAGAAACCGAGAATCTACCTCAGATAATGGTGATGGCATTTTTGGGCTGGAGGAGCAGCTGCAAGATGATGAAGTTGCCAACATCTTCCAGCATCCCAAAACTAAGAAGAAGATCATCATCAAAAGGGGCTCAGTCAGAGTTGTGCACGAACCTGAATCTAACTCAAGCTCATTCAAATCTTCCCACAAAAGACCCTCACAAGAGAGTGCAACAAAATCCAAGCATCCTCTCCTGAACCAGTCTTCCCAGGACAGTGACGACACTCTGGTGCTGGAGGTCGAGAAGGATGAGCACCTCATGACTCTGGACAAACTCAAGTCCTTGCTGAGGAGTAGAAGGTCAGATTCGAGGCCAAGCTCCCGGGCTTCTTCAGCAAGTTTGAGTTCTCCATCACCCATGAAAGCCTTCCACCATGCAAAGCATCCTAACATCCACAACCAAGATTCTCTGCAGCCACAGAGTAGAACGAGAGATCACTCAACCAGAAGAGGGGAAGATAGTGAAATAAATGGTGATTTAGGTCACATGAAATCGAGGTACGCTGAGTCTGAAAGTTCAAAACCCGTTCAGCGAAAGGTCATCAGGAGGCCCCCAAGTGTTACCAAATCCAAAGAAAACTCCCAGCTAAGACAAGCTCAGAGGAATGCCAGCTCATCTCAGCAGTCCATTGTTGGTGAGAGAGATGGGAGGTTGTTATCTGATGCTGGATCACCATTAAAGAGCAGTATCATCAGACAGAAATCAACCAGTGACAGACCTTCCTCAGCTCCACAGTTCTCCTCCAGGGCTGTATCCTCATCATCAGTGCCTTCTTCCACCAAATCTATCAACACCACTAAGAACCAAGGATACACTGATGGCCCTGTCAGGAGGACCTCATCTTCAGCCAGAGATGTTAAAGTTGGGGAATTACTAGCAAGGCCAAGATCGTCATTGGACTTTTCCCAAGGGAGCAGAGAGAAGTCTGCAGAGACTTTGGCTGCAGCGCAGTCTCTGCGTAACAGCGTTCAGCGCCTTCACCAAGAAATTTCCATGAGAGTCAACCAGGATGGTTACTTAGTTCAGGGTCTGATAAGCAAGGCTGATGCTTTTGGTGAACTTGAAGATGTGCGGAATGGAGGTGTTGTGAACGGGCACGTGAATGGTATTCCACATCATGAAGAAGCTAGTGATGCTGAGTCAGGTGAAGTTTGCCGAAAGTTGAACTTTGAAGAAGATGCTGGAGCTTCTTCTGCTTCTAAACGAATGGATGTCACAGGGGCACGAAGGAGTCAAAGTTGTTTCCCCTTTGGCAAAAGACTTGGAGCAGGAATGGTAGACACAGGCAGCATCCCAAGCCTGGCTGGTAGTGTTTCTAGTGTGGATGGTACTGATGGGGATTTCAAGTCCGAAGACGAAGTCAAGAAAAGAAAGACCACCTCATTGTCAAGCTCACTGAAAACTTCTGTTAGTCAGCAACGACAATTAAAGATGACCAGCAGTGATGACCACGATGAGAACAGTTTTTTGCGCAATGTCCAGCAGCTGTCCAAAGACCAAGGCACAAGCACACCGAGGGAAGAGGTGGACAGGGGTCAGCAAAGGGCAAGCAAAGCTGTTCTCTCGTCTAAGCCTCCAAAGTTCAGAAGTTCTGCAATGAGGAACATAGAGTCCCCTGGTTTAGATGAGAATTTCATGATGCCTGAGCGGCTGTCTGCTGACAACCTTCGACCCAGACGTCCTGCGTCTGTGGGGGCCATACCTATACGGCCATCGGAGGGAGTTCCCATAGGGTGAGTGCTTAAAGACGTTTTAGGTACCTTTTCTCTTGGGGGGCACCTTGTTTCCCAACATTGTCTCTTCATTAAGTTTGTAAATTTACTAATGTTTTAAGACTCCTTCCATTATGAGACATAATTTTATCAGATTGTTTAGGTCTTAAACTTCACTGTGCTTCCTGAATCTTGGACAACCCAGAGCCTCACTACACTGTCTGTATCTCTCAAACTATCCCTTAGGAGGTTTTGATTGACACTTCATCATGTAATCCTCGAACACCAGTAAGACTTTTCTATTGACCATTATTTAAATGATTATCTTTGTAAACAAACAAATAAACAATGAATTAATTTGAACTACACAGTCTGGATGATGTGGATCGTGGATGACCAATACAGGTATATTGAATTTAAGAAGGAATTGTATGGTGTAACCCCTATTTGGACATTGTGGATCGCCTACCACTAAGTTCTGCAAAGAGGCGGCCGGTACCCTGATTTTATACTAAATCGAATGGCATGGGTCGTGTGCCACCCATACTTTTTACATAGAAATCTTTGAAAGTTATGGGTCATACTCATAGACATATTTTACCCACATCATCTGGACTTACTTGCTGGTTGGTATGTAAGGCAGAAAGGAAGGACCTCCACTCCTGTCTATTCTGGATGGTCACCATGTATGGTTCAGGATCTTCAGTTCTCCTTCCATCCCCCGCGGGTTAGGGGGAAGAATTTACCCGATGCTCCTCAGCATGTCGTAAGAGGCGACTAACGGATTCTGTTTCTCCTTTTACCCTTGTTAAATGTTTCTTGTATAGAATATAGTCAATTTTTGTAAAGATTTTAGTCAAGCAGTATGTAAGAAATGTTAAGTCCTTTGTACTGGAAACTTGCTTTCTCCCAGTAAGGTAATTCAGTGTACTACGTTGCAAGCCCCTGGAGCAAATTTTTGATTAGTGCTTTTGTGAACAAGAAACAATTGACAAGTGGCTCTATCCCATCTATCCCTCTCCCCGTCGCGATATAACCCTTCGTGGTTGAAAATGACGTTAAACACCAAATAAAGAAAGAGAGTTCTCCTTCCACCGTTTGTCACCATCTTGACTGTGTATAGTCCAAAGCGAAATCTTGAAAGAGAGGTATCACTGTGTGTGTGTGTTTGTAGGGACGATGCTGCCGACCTGATCCTGTCCCAGCTGGGCAACGCCAGTATGGTGCACCTTCTGCAGCAACTCTACACTGCGGATGACATCACTCGCCATGCCATCATCATCAAGGTCAGGGCACATGGTGTTTTTCTATTGGAGTTTAGTGGTTGTTATTGTTGTTCGTTGTGTTTGTTTTTGTGGTGCTGTTGGTTGTCATGGTTTTTGTGGTCACTGTCACTCGATGATGTCACTCGATGATGTCACTTGCCACGGGGTGATGCTGTTATCATCAAGGTGGACTTATTGTGTTTCCTATTGAAGTTTTATCCTAATGGTTTTTGATGTTTGTTGTAATTGTTTTTGTGGCTTCAAGGTAGACTTGTATTGGTAGACCGTTTGAGTTTATTGGTTGTTGTTGTGGATGTTTTGGTGATGATGGTGGTCATTGTCACGTTTTCACCCGCTGTGGTTTGAATCTTCTTTGACAAATGCTCTCTTTTTTGTGTGGCTCAATTGTTTCTTTTTTGGTTTCCACAAGATTTGCTCGAACCTTTGATTTTTTCAGGCCCAGTACTTCAGACAGTGGAGGACAACAGTTCATTCTTGGAAACGTCAGCGACAAATTTATGCAGAATCTTTGAAACTGTACGTCATCTGATCAATTAGCATTTGATTATTACTTCATATGTCACAGTTGTTACCTTGTGGCATTTTATTAAACAAGCAAATCAGATCTACAGATCGACTTTTAGTTTTTTTATTTATTTTTATCAAACTCAACTATTCATGTGTGACAATCCTAGCATTTTATAATTACAAAAAGTCTGACTCAGAGAAATGATCAGTTGGGTGGTCAAAAATAGAAATCATTGTAGATTTATTTGTTTATGACAGTGACATAGCAGTGTATTCGGTAAAGAATCAAATGTGAGCTGAAAAACTTAGGACTGCCAGCAAAATCAACAAGAAACAGGCAGGATAGATTTGTCAAAGACAATTTTACACTTCAATGTATTCATTTTAATGAACACACTTCAATGTATTCATTTTAATGAACAATAAAATGTTGTTATTGTTATAATTATTATCTCTTTTCAGCGCCCACAAGCACTTAGTGAGACGTCTTCAAAGTCGCTTCTTCCAACACTGGCGCACGTCGGCCGACGACAACCGCAGAAGACGCATGGCGGAAAGTATTCACCGACAACACATGCTGAAGAAAGGGTTTGAGGGTCTGCGCTGGGCGGTCCTCCGGTCCAAACACCAGGCCAGGACGCTCAAGATGAAGGTTGACCTCATCGCTCTGAAGGCTTCTTTTGCAACGGTAATTTTGAAATTGTTCCAGGTGGTGGTGGTGGTGGGGGGTGGGGGAAGGGAGGGGGGGGGGGGGGGGGGGGGATTGTAGGAGTAACAGCGGAGCGGCACTCTTAAAATTCACTTTTACATGAAACTAGCCTTGAAACTGGACATTGATTTCATGGAGATGTCATTTGCAAGGCTTATAGATGATATTTGGAAATAACTGTTTCAGGTTTGTTTGGATTATGAAAGAGTGAATACCTTTATTGAGGCAAAGTTTCCCACGTGTCATTTTAGGCCAATCACTAGCTAGGGGTGTGACTGAAACTGCATGATTGAAACCAATCATGTCAATGAAACTGAAATTATTAACAGCTATTGTGTTTTTAGCGTAGCAATGGGGTCCGATATTTAGACGAGACAAGTATAATGCCGACGAGTCGAAGACGAGTCGCATTATACTTGTTCGAGTCTAAATATCGGACCCTATTGCTATATAGCGATTATATAGCTGTTCTGACCTTGATTTGTTGTTCCAAACTTACAAAATGACAGTTTTTGCGTCGATGCGTTGATCTCAGGTTTTGATAGCAGACGCCGTTTCTTATGCGCATTAGTTTTGCACAGGCGCCACACTGACTTTGGAAAAAAACTCGATTTGACAACACAGCTGTTAAACAGCTTTTTATTAGTTCATTCGAATACAACAAAAAGAAGTTTGAGTTTTTTAAATTTTGAACAAGACTACTTATGAAGAAGACCAAAACACAACATCAACGGAAAACTAGAAACAACTGAAGAACTAGGATGCAACAAGGGGAGGAGAAGAGAACAGCTAATTGCGAGCAGACGGCAGCGAAGTTTTCAGTTTGGGTGAATGGCATTTATACTTGTCTCGTCATGAAGCGAATTTTTCAACCTCAGTTATAAACGACTACATGAATGTTAGTGCCATGGGTTGTAAATCAATACTTCAGAGGGGAAGTGGGGTATTTAGTGTGGAGTTACGAGATAAGAAAAGCTGAATGCGAAAGTTTGTGTCAACTGACACAGGCACACAAAAACGGCTGTTCCGTTTTACTCCCCTGTTTGTACTACATCTTTCGACTTTGGGCATTTTGTGGTGTGTAGGGACAGAAAATAATTGATTTAGTCCTGTTTCATCGGGAAGTTAGCAGAAAAGGGTATGCTATCAACATTTGTAAAGCTGAAAAACATTCCCGAGAAGAATTTCAAGTTGTCAGTATATGCTGTTGTCGATTAAAACATCGTGTGATACAGATGGGTAAACCGGAACCATGCGTCTTTGTTATTGCCAATATGCTTTTGGATATTGGCAAAAATGGCCGACTTCCGTAGCATTATGCTTTGATGATCGGAAGAGACCATCCAATCACAGCCCCCAAATTCCCCCACGTGTCCATCAGAATAGATATAATTAGATCTTTCACATATCAATTGCTTGATTAGAAGTCTACTTATCGTTTTTTTATCTGTTTTTCAGTGGCAAGCTGGCTTTGAGTCTCGAAGAGAGGGTCGCATGCGATCAGCCCTTGCAAGATGGCGTGAATACACTCACGAAGAGAAAAGGTAAACATTCTGACAGGTGCAGTTGCTGAAACTGTCAGTTGCAAGCCCCCTCCCCTTCCCTTCCCTCCCCTCCTCACTCTCTATTGAAATGCAGTTTCTCACAAAAGGGAAGATGTGAGATTGCGTGAAATGATTAGGACTGAAAATCAAGCTCAATTTTACTTGGCATCATTATTCTTTCCATTACACTCCCCATTTGGTAATAATGGCTTGTTGTTGTGTTTTGTTTTTGCTAGAAACATTTGCAGACCTGGGCACCCTTACGATTTCGCCGTGTTTTGTATGCATGATTGTCTAGAATACGATCAGTACGGTCAGTGCAAAAAAAGTATGACAAGAAATATTCCAAGTCTACTTTTCTTCACAAGCGGACGCCGATCCAGTATTTTGACACATGATTACAGTTTTTGTCAGAAAACATTGATAGCAGTATTTGTTTTAATGTATTGGTAAACTTAATTAACGGTGCGACGGACGCGTGTAAAACATGTTTGAATCATGGATGTTTCCTTGCTGTGTGGAATACGCTCATATTTCTTATAATACACCAAGTTTGTTTGAGAATACTCCAAGTGCAAAACAAGGGTTCCCAGGTCTGCATTTGCCGGATGTTTGATTCAGTGTACGCGAGATGCAACAGAAGCAGAACGAACGACTGATGTACCAGACCATGGTTGTTTGGAAAGAGATCTACGACCGAGATGTCAAAGAGCGAGTTGCCGAGAAATATCTTCGGTATGTGTAGCTTGGTTTGGTTCGTGGCCTTAACTATTTTATACTTGTGTGGTGGGTTTTTTTGGAGATGAAGAGGAATTTTTGTTGTGTCGTGATGAATTTAAGTAAAACCACAAGGAAGATCTTGAAGAATATATCAGTAATGAGAGACGTATGTTTCATTTACAGAGATAGTAAGTTAATGTTTGTGATGGCGTTTATGTTTATTTGTTGCAAAGGCAATTAATGCACATTTTCTGTTGGTTTTGTTTGGTTTTTAATGGTTTTGAATTGCAGTAATTAACTGTTTGCACTGAAATGTTTATTTTGATTTGGTGTTGTTCTAATTTTCCTTGATTGGCATGATTCATTTTCTTATTCAACTGCCGCTTACTATTGTTTGTGATGTGACTGCTTCCTTCTCTGTTTGCCTCACTCAGAATAAGAAAAGAAAAAGATTGGTGAAGTGTTGTACATTTTTTATCAAGAAGGGAAGTACTTTTGAAGAGCTCCTACAATTCCAAAACAAAGCATAGTCGTACATGAGAAGAAAATGTAATAAAGAAAAACGAAATCAAACACAAGATGACCCATCTTTTCCTTGCTTTAACTAAATAAAGTTGATATACTCACTGTACATTTCTCTAAAGAAAAAAATGCACTTGTGGTGAAAACTGGCCTGAGTCTTATAGTACTCTATGCAAGCAAGTTTGTAAGTTTTCTAGTAAAGTCAGATGCAATTAATTCTTGGTAAATGTTATATATTTTGTGTTATTTTAGTGCAACTCTTAATTCTGAGTAAATTTAATGTATTTTACATCGGTAACTGCCCAACACTGCATGGCAATTTTCCTTGTTTTCATAAGGACAGTGAAATCTTGAGTGTTGATGTTTTGTGCCGCGCTGTGTGTGTTTGATGGTCTGCACTGCACTAACCTTGACCTCGTTGCATGTGGCTTTAACCAACTGACCATTGCAGACTCACCTGCCTTCAGCGGTCATGGCGGTGGTGGTGTCAGTTCACTCTGTTTTCCAAGGACAAAGCTCACAGGCTTGCGCTTGCTGTGTGAGTGTCTCTAACCTTTTCACTCAGCGCTTAATGCTTACAGATTCCTGATGGCTGACATTCTTCTGTCAGTCAGAAATTATTTCAGGAATATTTTTCCTCCACCTCAGGCATGACATTTGAACATAAACATTTTTGCTGCCCGCAGGACGTGCAGCTGAGTCCTGGGTAATTAATGCAACGGATAGCAAACGGTTAACTGCTTTGTCAGATTTCGTTTTGTGTTCTTGTTTTTCTTTTTTCTTTTTTTTCTAACTCAGTTTTAAATGCCTAAGGAGTATTGTAATTTAAAAACTAAACAAGGCCTCCAAAAGCATTTTTTCTTAATGCATGAACAGTTCAGTTTCTTGTCACTATGGGATGTATATGAATTCAGCACATTTATTATTTTGTTATTTTCCCCCTTTCTTTTGAGTTCATTGATGTATGCATGTGAATGTGATTGTGCATGTTAGCGTGTTTGTGTTTGGGTGTGTTTAACCGCGGCTACAAATAACCTTACCATTTTGAGAAACTTTGATGCTTTACAATATTTTGCAACTTTTTATGTTTTGTATATTTACTTACAATCAGACTCATTTTTGCCTTGGAATGGTTTGTCTCCCAGGAATCTTCACAAGCGCAACATGCGACGCAGCGTCTTTATCGTGTGGCAGCTTGCTTTGCTTCAGTCGAGACGGGCCAGTCAGCACTTCAGGTAACTAATGAATGATCTCCCGTTCTCTTAACGCCACAGTCCTTCCCATCGAATGATTCAACTCGATCACTATTTCAGGTCTGGCCAGATTTATCCAGCAAAAGTTCATGAGAGTTCCTCCCCTTGGACATATACCAAAAATCAACAGCCTGGATGCTTTCTGTGCTGGGTGGGAATTGTTGTACGAGTTAATTTGATTAGGCCAACAACAAAAATATGTTGGTTTAGGGTAACGTGACCCAACAAAATAGGTTCGGTAGGTAGGCTTTAAAAATTTTTTGTTAAAAAATAAACAATTTAGTCGAGTATGAAAGGGGTTGCTTCCCTTAGTCTCGGTATGGTTTGCAATATGTGCCAGTAGTTTATTTTTTTTCGAGAAAAGGAAAAAAGTTTTAGGGTCGGCGGGGAAAATAAAAGGTTGGTCGGGTTACCGTACACCAACATATTTTTGTTGTTGGCCTTACAGTTTTTCCATAGTGACAACCTGTCTATGACCACCAGGTGGTTGTTCTAAACATTTTTGACTGGACAGTTTGTTTGTTCGTTCATGGGCTGAAACTCACACGGCTTTTACGTGTATGACCGTTTTTACCCCGCCATTTAGGCAGCCATACGCCGCTTTCGGAGGAAGCATGCTGGGTATTTTCGTGTTTCTATAACCCACCGAACTCTGACATGGATTACAGGATCTTTTTCGTGCGCACTTGGTCTTGTGCTTGCGTGTACACACGGGGGTGTTCGGACACCGAGGAGAGTCTGCACACATAGTTGACTCTGATAAATAAATCTCTCGCCGAACGTGGGGACGAACTCACGCTGACAGCGGCCAATTGGATACAAATCCAGCGCGCTACCGACTGAGCTACATCCCCGCCCTGACTGTACAGTGAAACCCTCAGTTAAAGACTCCTTCACTTTTCAGACCCTTTGTTCATAAAGGGCAGAATATACCAGCGCAGTTTCAGCGGCACAGACGACGCACGGCCTATTATTTATGCCGCGATAGGGATTATGACGAGTACTCGGCCTGTTTTCCTTTCATGCAACGTGTAGCGGGCTGGGATAAGCTGCAGTGCGTCGTCGGTCCTGCTGAAGTTACATATGTGAGCGGAGCCCCTAACCACTGTAAATTTACCCCCATTTTAAGGACCTGATTTTCTCAGATATCTGGAGGCCTTTAAAGGGGTCCTGTTCCACCGTAGCTGTATATGTGAAGCCAAGTTCTTTATGATACAAATATTTCCTCTTCCGCACAGATCCAAAAGACTGCAAAGAACCCTCCAGGCGTGGCACCAGGGTGCTCAGATCAGTCGTGTGGAACGGCAGCGAGACACGGCGACCAGCATGGAACACTGGCGCCACACCACCACACGCCACACCTTCACACGATGGTTCCACCAACTCCATCAATGCAGAGCCGCTGCCCTTGCCAACAAGACGTTGTCCAAGTAAGTTGTGCTGCCCTGATGCACAATTCTTTTATTTTAAGTTTATAGTCTAAATCTGATTTGATACATTTCATTTGGGACAGTGTTAACTTTGTGTGTTGTGGCTTCAATATTTTATGAGATCAGCAGTTACAACGTTTGTTGTTGTGTTGTTGTTGGGTTTTTTTGCACTGTATTTGTTTGGATTTTTGTTTTTATAGATTTCAATGTGACCATGGAATTTCTTGTTTACAAATTTGATATGAAAGTTGTCAAGCTTTCTCGGCAGTACTAAGGCAGGGATGTTCCTTGGATTTTGTCCTTATAGGACAAATGTCCTAGCCTTGCTGAAAGTATAGGACATTTGTCCTGAACTGTAAAAAACAATCGGTCATTTCACGTGGAAAGAAATAAGCCGTCCACATCCTCCTTTGGTACACACACACTGTGACACACACCAGAGAGAGAAATATATTGTAATTGTATTCCAAACTTGCCTTCTTCTAGTTCTTGTGTGTGTGTGTGTGTGTGTGTGTGTGTGTGTGTGTGTGTGTGTGTGAGTGTGTGTTTAACAGAAAGCAAAAGATCTCAGGTAAAGAAGAAGTCAAGGTCAAAAATTAAATTGAGTACATACCGATTTACTGGAACTTAGGGAAATATGCCAACATGAACCTGGAATCAGCACTCTGAATTCGAGCAGCCACGTGTTGTTTCGGTTTGCTGAAATGCACACTGTGCAAAACATCAGTTTTCTCTCGCCATCGAAATTTAGCCATGGATAAAGTTTAAGCCATGAAGGCACAAACGTCCGTGGTGGTGTCGTCGCCGTTTTCGTACTCACAGTCACAGTGGGTCCGGTCACAGTCACACTTGACGACTGATCATGATCTGACTGTCGAAAACACAGCTTGGGTTGGTCCTTGTCCGGTTTCAATTTCTTCGCAGGCGGCATGATCGCATTCGCAGTTTCTAGAATCTATACAACCGGAAGTTGAACTTTCGGAAATTCTTAAACTGCGCGGTCTTCAAACGGCAAAGTTACTAAACCAAACAACAGAAGACGTTGCCGATTCGGAGATTAGGAGACGTATCATCTGATGCCTGTGATCTAAATAAACGGATCAATGTTGCCATGTCCGACGTGGCAATAAAACGATTGGTCAGTGTCCGTCTCTGACATAAACTTATCGGACATTTGTCCGCCAGAGACACAAGGTACCGGTCATTAGACCAAGGTATCCGGCCCAGGGCCGAGGGCCGACCCCTGGGAACATCACTGCTAAGGTCATAGTCCTACATACTTGATGGTGGCAAATTTTGTGACAAAAATGTGATATCTTGAATTTTAAAACCTGATACATGTAGATCAAAACTTTATCCTGCCTTCTTTGCGTTCATTTTAAAATTCCAGCCCATGATTTTTATCCGTTAGGTAACTGGACGACCGTTAATTTCTTACGAGAACACCTGTGTCTGCTCCTTGCAATTTCAGGAAGACGTTTGATCACTGGAAACAGGAATGGCAGAAGAACAGCGAGAGGAGGAAGGAGATTGAGGCGTCCATTACGTCGAGTCGTCTACGCAAATGTTTGCTGACGTGGCGTCGTAACGTTGTTGACCGGCGTCGCAAGCAGAGACAGGCCGTGTTCCTGTTGGAGTCGTGTTTAATGCGAAGCACACTGCTGTCATGGAGATGCTATGCTGCCTACAAGACTGGCTTCAGGTGAGAGAGTGTGATACTGATAGTGCTAAGAGAAAACAATTCATTGTTTAATGCGAAGCACACTGCTGTCATGGAGACGCTATGCGGCCTACAAGACTGGCTTCAGGTGAGAGGTTGAGAGTGTGTGATAGTGCTAAGAGAAAACAATTCATTGCTTGATGCGGAGCATACTGTTGGTATGGAGATCGACGCTATGCTGCTTACAAGACTGGCTTCAGGTGAGAAATCAAAAGTCCAATGTTTGGACACTGGATTAGCAGTCCTAGGAGCGTAAGGTTTGAATCCAGGCTGAGACCGACACGGGTCAACTTTATGTGCAGACTCAGAGGTGATATCCATGTCCTACCCTCTTACCACCACTGTGATTTGTATGACCTCGGCCATTCTGCTAGAAGTGCAGGTGACTGATTACACCTAAACACGCACACATCTGGGTAGCGCGGCTCTTGTTGATGCTAGCTTTCCACTGGGAGGAAGCGACCTGAATTTCCCAGCAATGGAATAATAAAGTAATAAAAAAAAGTGTGCATTTTTCTTCATACACTTAATTTATAAATCATTTGAGTAAGGTTGTAAAAGTAAAAATGTCATCAATCAATCCTTCATTACCGTCTTCCAGGGGCAGCCTGCAGCAGCATGTGAAGGTGATCCAGAGCACGACGCTGTCTCGCTGTTTCCAGCTGTGGAGAGAGAAGCTGGACCGTTGCTTGGACGACAGACGCAAACGAGAGCTGTGGTCATTGTCTTGTGTCAGGTAAATAACTGTTCACAGCTGTGTTTAATAAAAACAAATTTTGCATGCATGTCTTCATGTTTTCAAGCCCGGAGGTTTTTGCTTGGGTCCTGTTTGTGTCCATGCGTGCACACGGGGATGTTCGGACACCGAGGAAAGTCTGCATAAAGTTGACTCTGGGAAATAAATCTCTCGCCGGAGGTGGGGGTCAAACATATGTGGATGGGGACAACTGGTTTCAAACCAGCATCACTACCGACTGAGCTATCACCTTGCTTATAACTGATAAGGGGAAGCCTCTCAATAAAGGACAACTTTCTTTCTTTCTTTATTTGGTGTTTAACGTCGTTTTCAACCATTCCAGGTTATATCGCGACGGAAAGGACAACTTCAGTTGTTCCTTTGTCATTTTGACCATAATACCTTTTGGAAAAGGCCACCTGCAAGGAAGGGACACTGACGGTTTGTTTGTCTCAAGGTGGTCATTTTATTGCAGGTACCAATGTCCTTGACCTTGAATGTGTACCAACAGAATTTTAAGTAAATGTGATGCTTTTTTTTTCTCACAGGAAAATGACGGCTACTTGGCGCCACAAGTGCCACATACGACGTCTTCAAGTGATATTGGAAGAAACGGAACCTGTCCGACAGCTGGGATTGTTGCGACGTGAGTCTGATATGCACCCTTTATTGTCTTTTGCTAAAGCTTTTTTAAGACATAAACTTGTTTACAGATACACTGCTGTTACAGTTGACCCAGACATACCATTTAGTATGCTTTTCTGCTTACCCTTTTTCTCACTGCAACTGTAGAGAGCACTACTGTATTATCACAATTTTTTCATCACATGCCATGTAATATGCCATAACTTTGGTATGTTTGGTTTTTTGTTTTGTTTTGTTCTGCACGGCAAATGTTAACGGTATTATTCCCTTGCGGTTTTATTCACAGAGCTCCTTGAAATAATTATAGAGGCTGTGATATTTGCTGCAAGCTTTAAAATGTAGTTGTCAGATCTTAAAAGTTGGCTGGATATTTTGCTCTAACTGACGTAGTTGATTATTCAAGTTATTGATGTGTCTCTGTCATTGTTCTTTTTAGACCTGCTTGACTTCCCATACATTTCTAACTGCCCACGTTTTTTGACAGATGTACAACTTCAAACTGAAAAAGTTATTTCTTGTCTGAGGCATGCATGTCCGGTAAGGGCAACTTTCATGAGTTTTTGACAACTGTGCAAGTTTTTCAACAGCTTTACAACTTTACATTTAAACAAATTATTCTCATGACTGCCAGGCATGTTCGGAGAGTGTCTGGAATCGAAGGAATACATTTGCATGAGGTTTCGACAACTGTCCAAGTTTTTCATCAGCTTTGTACTTTAACATTTGTTTCTATGTGCCAGGCATGTTGGGCAAGTGGCTAGAAGCGAAGGGGCGGGCGGAGGAAGAGACGGCGGAGGTGCAGGCGTCATGCCACATCTTGCAGCGATGCCACCTGCAGAGACGGTTCCAGGAGTGGCGTCTGGCCACCAACAGAGCTCTCGTCATCAGGCCTCTGGTTCTCAGGCGTCAGCGACTGCTTCTTACATGGTGTGTGAGGGTGGGGGGGGGGGGGAGGGGTAGTGTTTGTGTGTGTCTGTGTGTGTTGTGTTGTGTTGGGTTGGGTTGTGTTGTGTTGGGTTGCGTTGTGTTGTGTTGCGTTGTGTTGGGTTGGGTTGGGTTGTGTTGGGTTGGGTTGCGTTGCTTTGCGTTGCGTTGTGTTGTGTTGTGTTGTGTCTGTGTGTGTTGCGTTGTGTCGTGTTGTGGTGTGTGTGTGTGTGTGTGTGTTTGTGTGTGCATGTTTATGTGTGTGTCTGGGGGTGGGTGTCTGGGGGGTGTGTGTCTGGGGGTGTGTGTCTGGGGGTGTGTGTCTGGGGGTGTGTGTTTGAGAGAGAGAGAATCAAAGAGCAACGTGCTTCAGCTTGTGTGTAGCTGAAACGTATGTTTCTTTGTGAGTGAGAGTGTGGGTTTCTGAATGCCCGTACTTGCTTCCATTTTGTTTAATAGAACAGGGGTATGCAAGTGTCTTTGACACTAAGTCATTATCTTGCTGCAGTACGGTATGTAATATAATTTTCTTCTGTATTCCGTAGGTGTTTTGATGCCTGGTGCGTGCATGTCAAGAGCAAACTGGAAACGCACAAACGTGCAAAGATGTTTCAGCAAAATCAGCTGTCCCGAGCTTTTGCCAGGTGGAGGTATGTACAGTATACTACAAGCACTGCTTAAAATAATGCTGACTCTGTAAATGTGACGGGCACAATGGCAGGTGGATAAGACGCCGGCCTCCCATTGGAATGGTCGAGTGTTCGAATCCCGGCCTGGTGGGTTAACACTTTCGCGACGGGAGGTGAATAAATCAGTAACAGCGCTGACACGCCCATGGACGGGATGTGAATTTTTCAGTAACAGTCATACAAGGTACACGACTCGTGATTGCTTCCCGGTTTTTGAAGCTTGCAATAAATTGAGTTGTTTCTCTTGATACACGTGACTTCCTTTTCCGCCCTGATCAAATTAGTGCAGATTTGCGTGTTTTTTTCGAACAAAAAAACTGAATCGAAGGCGAGCCTTGTCACGGGAGGAGATTCTCCGGATGTTGGATCTTGAGGATCCTGTAGATCATGATTCCGACGTGTCGTTTTCGCCTCAAGAAAGCGATAATAGCAGTGATAGTGAGGAAGAAACAGTCCTGTTGTTGCTAGTACGAGTCGGCAAACTACACGTGGCAGGGGTGGTACTGCTAGACGCACATGTATCTCGGAATCGTGTAGGTGCAAGGGGGCGTGGCAGCACTGATAACAATGGCTGGCTGGAGCCTCCTAATCCTTTTGGAAATGTTTATAGGTGTACAGTTGGTACTTTGTTGTGAAAATGTGACTTATATTCAATATGGATTACCTGGACATTATTTGGTGAGTGTCACAGTTTTGTTTCATTTGAGTCAGGATGCTGTGAGTGAATGCGTGATTTGCCTTTTTTTTCTTGGTACTGTCTCCTTATTTCTGTGTACAATGTTAACAATATTTCAGCTAATTCATAGGTTTTACACCTTGTTTGGTTATAACATTATTTATAATGCTTTCTGTTAAAAAATAACTTTTAAAAAAGCAGTGGAAAAGAAAACACACACAAAAAAAACGTTAAAAAACACAAATTATCCCCCTTTCACTCCCCTTTGATAAAACAAATCGCGTGACAAACTTATAAATAGCACGACTGAACTGGGCATCCATTTTTTAATTAGTACACAACATTTGGTGGTGATTGGACTTAATTCAAGCTTGCTAGACAGATTTCTTTACAGTTACTGGTTTTTTTAAGTTTCTTGGTGGCAAGCTTGGGCAGGCAAGACGTTAACGCCGTGGCAATGCTAGTCACAATAGTGTTAAGGGGGTAGATTTTTCTGATCTCCCAGGTCAACTTATGTGCAGACCTGCTAGTGCTTAAATTTGTATCCCCGTTCGTGTGTTCATGCAAGCACAAGACCAAGTACGCATGGACAAAATCCTGTAATCCATGTCGATGGGTTATAAAAACACGAAAATACTAAGCATGCATCATCTGAAATTGGCATATGGCTGCCTTTATGGCGGGGAGAAACGATCATACATGTTGAAAAATAAAACCACTTGTGCAAAAACCACAAATGTACCTGGGAGTTTCAGTCTGTGAAGGCAGAAGAAGAAGAAGTAACCTGTGAAGTCACAAAAACATTATGCAGGTATTTCTGCATTTTGTGTGTTTATGATGTTTTCCTGCAAAAGCAACTTATCAATGATCCACACCCAGAAGCTACTGCCAAATACATTATTTTGTTGAAAATCGTCTCCAATTTATTTTTGTTTTTCTTGATTTTTCATTTTCATTTAATAATGTCCTTCCTTTTTCACAGGCGTCAGTATCACTGTCAGCAAGTGTCGCGTCTGGCTCAGCAGAATTTCATGCAACGCTTGGCACTGTGTCTGCTGCTACAGTGGCGTGAAATCCTCCATCGCAAACACCAGGCGCGACTCTACCACAGTGCCAACCTCCTACGCCAGACCTTCCAGTACTGGCAAAGTCGTACCACCTTGCAGCTGAGAGAGAAGGCTCAGGAGCAAGCAGAACAGGTAACAAGACGATGCGGAGTCATGAGTGTACACACACACATGCATGGACACACACAGGCATGAATGCACACAGACATGCATGCATGCTCACATGCACCCACATCTTCCCAATCCCTCTTCTTAATATCACATCCACTCTCCCACACACACAGTCATTGTTAAAATATAGTCAACTGTTTATCACAACACACACACCCACTTGTGCACACATGCTTGTTCATACACATGCACCCATGCATGGTAACATATGCACACACTCACTCACGCACACTCACACACACACACACACACATACACACACACACACACACCCACACACACACACACACACACACACACACAAACACACACACATACACACACACTCTCTCTCTCCCCCTCTCTCTCCCCCTCTCTCTCCCCCTCTCTCTCCCCCTCTCTCTCCCCCTCTCTCTCTCTTAGGCTTGGATCATGTAAGCACTTCACCGAAAACTAAAGACAAGATCTCATGATATCTTATTTCCTGTTGCATGCAGGAGTTGAGTGAGAAGCTGAAGCGTGAATACTTCCACCAGTGGTGGTCAGGCGTGCAGGCCCAGATCGTTGAGAACAATGACGCCGTCTCTCGCCTACATCAGAGACTCAACCACAACCACATCCGTTCCACTTTCTACAGCTGGCGCAGATCTCTTCATGCTCATGTTGTTTCCAGGTAATTATTTGCCATCTCCAGGAAGCGATTTATTTTTTATATACTCCAGCATTATTTTTAGTGCAGTTCCAAATTCTTGGTGTATGCAAGGGTGTGTGTGTGTGTGACTTGAAATGAAGAGAATTGGTGTTCAAGAATGTGGAAAGGGTGAACAACTGAATGATGATTTTGAAAACTAACATACACAAATGTAAACGAATTCCGTTACCTGTTTGTACCTGTGGAAATGAATTTGGTAATATTAACAAAAGGCTTAATTCTCACATAACATTTACACCAGTCTTCGATGTCTGGTATAGTGGTTGAAATTATAACATATTTTCTTTAACCCTAACTCATTGATTCATAGATTGATTGATTGTTTGATCTGAAGGGCATACAAGCGCACATCCACACAGCGTTTGTTGCACAGCGTTCTGTTGGAGTGGCATGAGGCATCGTCGCAGTCGCTGTGCAGCGCAGTGCATCACTTTGCTCAGCGGTTGGGACTGCAGCAGCAGCAGCAACAGCAGCAGGAATGGGATGGCTTCAGTGCAGAGGGGAGCATTGGAGCTCTCAGTCAAAGTCTTGGTGAGTGATGGGGAGTGGGTGTGTGTGTGTGTACCTCTGTGTACATGTATGTGTGTGTCCTTGTGTCTATATTTCTGTGTGTGCCGGTGTATGCATGCGTGTGTGAGTTTATCTATATATCTGTATGTCTGTCTGTGCCTATCTTGTCAGCCTGATTGAATGTGGGTTATGCTTTGTGTACCAGAGAGAGAGAGAGAGAGAGAGAGAGAGAGAGAGAGAGAGAGAGAGAGAGAGAGAGAGAGAGAGTGAGAGTGAGTTATGGCATTTGTTTTTTCATTGACTGTAACAATGACATTTATGTATTGTTTGATTTGCAATGGTAAATGACTTTTCTGAATTCTGTGTTATTGCAGAGTTGGGCGATCTCCTTGAACTTGGCGGTGGGGACCAGTTTGGAAGTCCCTGCTCCTCTTCTGCCACGTCTGTCAAACGGTACGTTGACATACTAACACGCTGCTTGTACACTGGTACCTCTGAACAAGACACCTCCACATAAAGACACCCTCTGTAGTCCCTCAGTGGATAAAATTGACTGAAGTTAACCTGCAATATGGGGACATTTTTGTCTGATCCTGAGGGTGGCCTCTCTTCAAAGGTGTCACGGTACAGTGGAACCCCCCTTTTAAGACCTCCAAAAGTCTGAAAATCAGGTCTTAAAGAGGAGGATTTAGTCTTAAAATGGGGGTAAATTTACAGAGCTTGAGAGCTTTAGCGTATCATCAACTCCTGTCCCTAAAAGGAAAACTTTCCTGTGAGGACGTTAAGTATGGACTGGGTGGCCGAGTGGTTGTGCTCAGAAGCGAGATGTTGCGAGTTCGACCCTGGGTCAGGGCGTTAGCAATTTTCTCCCCCCTTTCCTAACCTAGGTGGTGGGTTCAAGTGCTAGTCTTTCGGATGAGACAAAAAATTGAGGTACCTTCGTGTACACTACATTGGGGTGTGCACGTTAAAGATCCCATGATTGACTAAAGGGTCTTTCCTGGCAAAATTGTATAGGCTGCCGCATAGATAAAAATGTTCACCAAAATACCAGTGTGACTTGGAATAATAGGCCGTGAAAAGTAGGATATGCGCCGAAATGGCTGCGATTTGCTGGCCGATGTGAATGCGTGATGTATTGTGTAAAAAATTCCATCTCACACGGCATAAATAAATCCCTGCGCCTTGAATATGTGCGCGATATAAATTGCATAAAATAAAAAATAACAAAATAAATCCCTGCGCTTAGAACTGTACCCATGGAATACGCGCAATATAAGCCTCATATTGATAAGGACCCCCTAGTCTCTCCAGAGCTTGAGAACAGAAGATCTGAAAAATCAAAGTCTGAAAAAGGGGGAAGTGTGAAATAGGGGGTCTTAAAAGGGGGGTTCCATTTTACAGCAATTCACTTGGAACAATTTTTTAAAAACTTTTTTTGTTTGCAGCCTTTTTGCATCCGACCATTCGGCGACCTCTGAGCGTTTCTATGGCAATGACCTTGACTTTGACCGAGCCTCCCTGCTTAACTCTGGCCTTCAGGAAACAATGGAGGAACGACGCAACAAAAACCTACGCATGCAGGTGGGTGATATTCTTCTTCTCCTTCTGCAGTCCTTTAACATTTCATTTTCCACTGCTCATAATGACACAGTCAATGAGACAGACTGCAGTCCTTGAACATTTCATTTTCCACTGCTCATAATGACAAAGTCACTGAGACAAACTGCATTCTTGAAACACTTTTGCGTTTACTGTTTCATCAAGAAGAATGTTGAGAACTTACATGTGATGCTATAATTTCTTGAGTGACTTTTTTGGGCTTTGACATTAAAGATTTCACGAGGCCTTGAAAGAGATTGAAGTTCCATGAGACGCTTCTTCAATTTGGACACCTTGACTTTGAGACTTTTGGTGCAGAAGGCAATCAAGTACAGAATCAGCTTTTGCTGACATTTCAATGTTAGAAATAAAAACTTGCGCAAAACTGGTGTCATACAGCATTTAGCCATGTACTGTTCTCTATTTATGACAGAGGATAATTATGTTGGAGATTTAACATCCTCAGTTGCAGCATTGGTCAGTTAAGGTCATCTATCTATGACACTTTTTAGCATTTTGAGACAGATGTATTGATCTTCATTTTCAACATTCCTCATTGCAGGAGGTGGCGATGACCTTTGTGACCCGGCTTTCTCATTGGCCGATCAGTCTAGCCTTCAGCCAATGGCAGGAATACACCTTGCGGCAGCGTCAACTTCGTCAGTTTGCACACCAAGTGCAAGAGAATCACAGAGCTGTTGCTGTCGCCATGACGTTCAGAATGTGGCGGAAACAGTTCCACAACAACCAGAAGGCTACAAACTTGATGGTAAAATATTTCTCTTTTTCCTTCATCGTCATCATCATCATCATCATCATCATCATCATCATCATCATCATCATCATCATCATCAATGAGAATTACAGTCTGGGATTCCTACTCAAAACACGTTTATATTAAGGTACTCTTGTGTATGGTCACATAATTACAACCCCCAACCTGAACTGTAAAGCTCCTTGACTGGGACAAGGGGGGGGGGGGGGGGGGGGGTGGGATGGGATGGGATGGGGAGGGGGGGGGATGGGGTGGGGAGGGGGGGGGGGGGGGCGTGAGGGCAGAAGAGGTAGAAACCCTTCTGTTGGCGGCCTGTCGACAGGATATATAATAATATTGTCCACAGCTGTTCTTGGCTTGCGTTTTAGTTGTGGAAAGGTTGAGTCAAAAATAACCAAGGCAGAGGGAATCATTTGACTACCAACAGCTGCAGCCAGCACGCAGTTAAGCTTGCTTGCTTGTTTTACCCAAATGCTTCCGTGCTATACCGGCAGAGGTAACCTATCAGTGGCTGGCACCAAGCTGATGTGTTATCTGTGCTGTAGGGGAAGGGTGGGTGCTAAAAATAGCTCAGCCTGCCTGCAGCTAAGGAGGCAGAAATTATGCCCTGGGAACAGCCGTGTGTCAGCAAAGCTCATCTGCGTCAAATCCTTGATGTTGTTGGACCGGATCTTGTTGGCTTAATTGCTTATAATACAGGGTGACCCCAAAAAAAGAGTACCCAAACAAACTTGAATAACTTTGTCAATTTTAACTTTTATTTCTTTCTTTTTGAGGTGAGTCAAGCTAATCCACTGCATGGTTGGATGAAATAAAAGCTGTTCTCACAATGAACTATACTAATGATCAACGGACGTTTTGCATAGAGACCTATTTTCGCACAAAATCATACAGAGATGTGCAAGTACAGTTCCAGAGACACTTCGGTCAGCGCGATTTCTATCTTTGGGGGTTCCTGAAAGACAACGTCTACAGGAACAACCCACAGACAATCACAGAACTCAAGAGAGCCATCACAACAACCATTCGCGGAATCTCGCAACAGGAGTGTGTGCGGGTGATTAATAACTTTGCGCGGCGAGTTCAAGTTTGCCTGCAGCGGCGCGGAGGCCATTTGGAGCATGTTCTGTAGAATGAGCATAACTTTCCTGAAAGACAAGCTAGAACGCTAAAATTTTCTGTGCAAATCATGCAGAGGCTACTTGTGTGTGTAAATTTTATGAAGATTGCTTTATTTTTGTTCAATTTATGACGTTTTGTTTGGGTACTCTTTTTTTTGGGTCACCCTGTATAAGCCATAAACTATTGTTTTCGCCTCAGAGAGCATGTGCTTTATGGAGTAGTTTATTTTCAGATATGAAGGTGTTAATATTCTGCATTTGTGTAGGACAAATGATATAGCTTAAAGTTTGAAAGAATGTATGATTGTTCTTGTTCTCATTCTCTTTGTTTCTCTCTTTCTTTTGACTCATTTTGTGTTTTATGTTTCAGAACTGGCGACTGCAGCACAGAAGTCTCACAATGCTCCTGGAGTACAGCCGTCATCGCAAGGTCAAGGCTGCGTTGGCAAAAAGGGCAAGGGGTCACCTCATCAAACATGTGCTGGGCAAAATCTTCCCATGGTGGCTTGCTAAGGTTTGTACCGGTTTCTCACTTGACCTTGTTAATTGTTTGCGTCTTTTGCAATCATGAATGTGTGGCCACCCTGTGGCAAAACTGTCAGACAGTTTGAAAGAAAAAAGACACCAGACCTCAATATTTACTCAGACGCTATCGCTGGGGCTTCAATGATCAGCAGCAGAGCTTGCCTCATCTTCAAGCAAAACAAACTTTTCAACATTCAATAAAAATCCTGACAGCTATTCCTGAACATTGTCAGTAAAAATGGCAGCACCCAAGGCTTGTCATTTCTTTGCCAAAAAAACTAAATCACAAAAAAAGCTGTGAAAATTAACTTTGTTCTGAATTCTCCAGGCACAAGAACAGAAACACCAGCGTACCATCCTTCACCTGTGGTCGACCGCCACGCCAGAGGAGGCAGAGTTGCTGCCCCTGGAGGCGTCACTGAGTCGTCAGATCCGACAGCGAAGTCTGCGAGCATGCTGGGAGGTGTGGAGAGTGCGATTCCTCTTCCTCATCAAGCTGAAAAAAGTCTACCACGCTCAGCTGTTTGGCAGGTCAGTTTATTCCTTCAGGATCATAAAAGGGATAAATAAAAAAAAACACCAGATAGTCTGCTAATGTTTCCAAATTAGGGAAAAAAACCCACATAAATAGTTTGTAAATAGAATATTTAATTATTAACAAAACAATACATTCACAAGTAAATTGACCCAATGGCCTCTATAGTGGATAAACAAACAAACAATTAATATGAGATGAACAAAACTTATCTGACAATGTTTTACAATCTCAGGCAAGGCAGTGTCTTGCCAGAGATTAACAATCATTACAGTGGTACCTCTGTCTAACGACTTTGAAAATGTTAATGAAATTCGGTCGTTGTGATTATGGAGGGGTCGTAACATGGAGTTTTGGTTTGTTATGTCCATGTCTGGGTCCGTCAATGATCCGGAATGACATGGGCGTTTTTATTAATGTTATTCTTTCCTTAAACGATTATGGTAACCAGTTTTCTATTCAATTAATTACCCACATATAGTTGTCTTGCTTGTTTAATCAAGCCCCGTAACTACTCATGGATTAAGGTTTGCAATAAACACACTGAGGTCGAACGAAAGCATGCAGTCCAATGCATGCACATCGATGTTGATAACAGTAACTAATCATAGTCATACGATACCCAGCAAAGATTTGGTTCAAAACAAAGAAAAGGGTCCAAAACGCAAGGTACATAACGTATAACCCTTTGCAGACGTAAAAAAGCGCGGCAGTGTGTTGAAATTGATGTAAAATTGTAGCGAAAAGCGTTGTTTTCACAATGAAACTTGACTCGATCCTTCAAGGGACATAACTGCACTTCGGACTGTCCACAGAGTTGAGTAATTTGGGAGACTAGTCACTACTCACCTTCAAACTTCACTGACGGGATTCTGAGGAGAATTTATTGATTCTAACGAACGTTTGCTTGTATATCTCATCACTCGGTCACGGATTGGTGAAAACAAAAAACAGTTCCAGAATTCGAAACCATGTTCATCAGCCATTATTTTAGCAAGACAGAAAACATTAGCACGATCTTCACTGACGTACATTGCAAAATTTCATGAAGTCGCCACAACTTTCGGTTTTGGTTTGATGTGTGGATTACTTTTATGACATTTCTGTAACTTTGCGTGTTCATAAGGTCGGAGTTCCTGCAGAGTTCTTTGCCAAATGAAGCAAATATCTGGCAAATGAGCTTTATCAAGTCAAAATAAAGTAATGACCTGAAATAGAAATGAAAAACCATGGCTTCAGCCGTTTGCGTACGGAAGTGATGTTGTACACAGACAAGATTTCAGCACGTTTTTGTGTCCGTATCGCATGCTGACTCGACTGGTGATATATATTAAGTTAGAGGAACCAAACCCGTGATAATGTTGGGAAAATACGTTATAAGTCCACTTATGGACGGTCGTATGTCGTACCAGAGAGGGGGACGTAAAATGGAGGTGAGAAATACTAAGACAAAGAAGGAGAAAAATTCCGTCAGAGAAAAGTCGATCGTGATATTGAGGGACCCGTAAAAGAGAGGGGTCGTAAAGGGAGGTACCACTGTATCAGATAAGTTTTAAAACTGGTAGAAATACAGTTCAAAATCAATGCTTATCCCAGGCAGTACTCTCCAGATGTTGCACTTAGTAATTCCCCCATTCCACACAACCGTTCTAGGTCTCGTTCCCGTACCGACCAAGGACGGCTGCCACAACAATGGAACGCTGCGCAAACGGACGTTTTTGGCATCTTTGAGCAGCGTCTGACCATAGTGGCAGCCATCCCGAAGATGGCTGGGAACGGAAGCTAGAACGGATGTGTGGAATGTGGGTATGACAACTCAGTGTGTGAGAGCGCTACCGTTGCGTTACCGTTGTTTTAAGTTTCTTTAACGATCCAAGCGTTCCGTTACCGATGGGTTAAGGTTCCATTATCGTTCATTCTGATCAGGAGGGGAACGGCTAAAATGTGAACATGCAGCCTAAACTCAACCGTCCCTACCGACCCTACCGTTCAAAGCAGTTCCGTTAACGATCATTTATGTTCCATTGCGGTTCCCTCCCGATCCCTCCCGTGCCCGCACCGTTCCTTGGTCGGTACGGGAACGGGACTTAGAACGGTTGTGTGGAATGGGGGTTTGAAAAAGCAGTGGGATTCAAACACACACACAAATGTATGATTTCAGGGTGTTGTCAGTGTGGCAAGACTGGGCCTCACTACGTCAGGCAGAGGAAAGAAAGAGCAACAACTTATTGGAATCTCGCCGCACCAAGATGGTATGTTGGTTTAAACAAAACTTTATTAAATTTTAGTATCGTGACAGAATATATGAAGTAGGGGATTCGAACTCAAGCATAAAGCTCATATTAACAAATGCAAAGGTGGCATGTTTTGTCACATTGTCATTTTCTGCAGTGTGTACGGTAGAACCTCCCTTTTAAGAACACCCCCCTCCCCGTTACTTTCCTGTTTATAGACTTCCCATCCCAAACAATCTGAAACAAATGAGGCAGAGCGCTAGCTGTTTAGAGACCTGAAAAACAAAGGGAAGTAAGCTTTCTCCTGTGGGAAATCTTGATTTTCTGTACAACAGGCTTTCAAACTGTGGTGTGAGCGCTTACATCAGAAACACGAGACAGAGCGCCGGTTCAAGGCAACTCAACGGGCGGACATGCTACAGGCTTTCCACTGCTGGCGAGAATGGGCCACTGGTATGTACACCATAGTGTGTATGACATCACGCAGTTTACAGATAGTTCTGCAGTCCAGGGTTGATCATGTCATGATTGACGGGGGGGGGGGGGGGGTATCTCAGGTGGTAGAGCACTGGACTTGTGATCCCTAGGGACGCTGGTTAGAATCCGGGCTGGGACCGACACAGGTTAACTTTATGTGCAGAATCAGAGACAGTATACAAGTTCCACCCTCGTGTCACCACTGTGGCACGTAAAAGACCTAGGTCATTCTGCCATAAGTGCAGGTGGCTGGTTACACCTAAAAACGCAATGACGCATATACCTGGGTAGCGCGACTCTGTTGCATACCTGTCAAGCTCTTGTGGACTCTCACCGTAAGATTTTGCTCACAAAACCATAAGTTTGCACCCAAAAGCATAAGACAACGTGCAAAACTGCAGAAGTCTTTAGATTAATCACCACAAGAACTAAATACATGCACACATACACACACAAAAACAAGAAATCAGCCTTATTTCACACATAATAAAAAAAAACTTTTCTCAACACTGAACTGCACTGTTTTATGTAATTTTGAAATGCAAAGCATGTTTAAATGTAAATTGTACCGAGAATTACCTAAATTGTACCAAGATGGCACACGTCCAACCAGTCACATTTACACCCCTGACAAAAATGTTACCAGCATGCACAAAAACACCACATGATAGTAAAGGCACAAGACAAGTGTGTTTTAACAACATTCATTCATTGAGCACAGTGATTCAATCATGAATGGAAACCCCCACCACAATGTGCAAAAGAGAACATTTTAGCCAAACAGAACATGTAAAACACACAAGTTACAAGCCAGAAACTCATGTGTGTCTCAACAATCAAGGACAAATACCAGATCAACAAAAATATGACATGTAAATGCTTTAGTTTGAGGTCGCACATGTTCTAAAAACAAGTCGTATATGATTGTGATCGGTTGTGACAAACATCCGGTGCCAACTTTTACTCTCTTGTATACCTCTTCAAAAATGCATCACAACGCCCTTATTTTTGGCTCACGTAAGTGTAGCCTATGCGATGATAAACTTTGTCTGTCTGTGCGTGCGTGCGTGCGTGCGTGCGTGTGTGTGTGATAGAAACTTTAACATTTCCGAGTCTATGGATAAAGCTCGCATAAGAAGATTACGTCTCGGTCAAAAGTGTTTGACGTGTTTGATAGAAACTATTTGAAGACGTCACATTATGACGTAAGAGGGTTAGACGTCACGCAAAGGAATTACTGAAAGTCTCGGTCATTGTTATTGTGAGCGGGCCGAGACTAATTGGCAGATCCAGGGTCTCGCTTTCTTGCACAGTGTCACCTATGCTTACTGTGTGTGTGTGTGTGTGTGTATGTATGTGTGACGGAGTGATTGAGTTTGTGTTACTGTTTGTCGATTTCTTACGTGAGCCTTGAAGGCTTCGCCTCTTGTTATTTATATGGCTTCACACTTGGTACAACCGTACAACGTGAGAAAATACTGTGTAGATACTAGAACAACAAAAATATGACATGTAAATGCTTTAGTTTGAGGTCGCGCAAGTTCTAAAAACAAGTCCGACATGATTGGATGTGACAGAAATCCGGCTCCTTTCGCTTTTGATCGCGAGCTCTTCGAAAATGCAGCACAACTCCTTTAGTTTCATTTCTATGGCTTAAAACTTCGCACAACATGAGATAATACCTTGAAGATACCGAGAACAACAACAATAGTACATGTAACAGTTTTAATTTGAGGTCGCGTGTGGTCAAGCGTGGTCGCACAGTACTCGGTCAGATCGCGCTGACGGTGTGCACATGCACGTTGCCTTGTACTTCCGCCACTGATCAGTTACCGCGAGATTTTGTAGCTGTTACTTTGTTCTCGGACGAACCTTTGCGATCTTTTTGTATTTGACCAAATTGTTTTGTAAAAACCGTAAGATCTTCGGCATACGCCGTAAGACTTGAAAAACATCAAAATTCCGTAAATTCTGCATGGGAGGAAGTGACCTGAAATTCCCAGCGATGGGACAATAAAGTATACAATTAAAATGAAGAATATGAAAAAATGATATGAGCCAGAGCTCTGCATAATTGTTGTTAGGCAATGAAAGTAGGTTAGTGCTCTATGTGTAAGAATGTTATGATGTAGCAAAGTGAACAAAATTTGTTTCTGTCTGTCCATCTGTAAACCTTTCTGAACATGTTTGTACATGTGTATTTTTGACTCTCCGTCTGTCAGTTTGTGGTCTGTCTGTTCATCTGTCAGTCTGTTTGTGCATTTGTCAGTACTTCTTGTCACATATATCTTTGTCTTTCAATATGTCTGTACATATGTATTTTTGTCTTTCCATCTGTGTGTCTGTCTGTCAGTGTGTGAGTTTTTTCTCTCTGTTTTTTTCTTTGCTTTATGAACACATTGTATGGTTACGTGCAGTGAGCAAACAGCAGCGACGCGGCAGCAAGGTGCTGGAGGGCCGAGTCAACTCGCTGTGCGTCAAGACTCACTTCCTCACCTGGCGACGACTCACTCACACCATGCTCACCATCCGCAGCGCTCACCACACTCACCTCATGCACAGGTCAGCTCACATTTTTCTTTTTCTTCTTCATACAGCGCATAGTGCTTTTAGTTATGCGCTATAGAAATCTCCTTAATAAATAAAATAAATAAATAAATAAACCCCCCTTTTAAGACCTCCAAAAATCTGAGAAAATCAGGTCTTGAAAAGGAGGGAGTCTTAAAATGGGGGTAATTTTACAGAGGTTATGAACAGAAAGTCTGAGAACACAAGGTCTTAAAAAGGAGGGAGTCTGAAAATGAGGTTCCACTGTATTTCTTGTCAGTTAGAACTTATTAGACGATTTCTGAAAACAACTCTTGTCTGGGGTGTTAAAGAGGGAGTACCCTTGCTTTAGCTTGGACAAATATTGACATGTACAAGTGTTTTTAGACAGGCCCACTCGCTATAGTGACTGGCCTGTAATGTCACATGGGAAAGTTTCTCCATGTGACATTATTTTCCATGTGACATATTGTAAGCCAGTCACTAGCGAGGGTGTGTCTCAAACAGGTGTACAGGAAGCACATGTCAATATTTTTCCGAGCAAAAGCAAGGGAACTCACTCTGTCACATCCCATACAAACCCGACAGAGTAATTGTTTCCAAAAATTGCCTATTATAATTATGTCAGTCTGTGTGTTGAGACAAAGCTCGTCAGCAATAATTGGATTTGGATATTAATTTGTTAGTGTCATGGCTTGCAGAGTCCCCCCGCGGGTTAGGGGGAAGAATTTACTCGATGCTCCCCAGCATGTCGTAAGAGGCGACTAACGGATTCTGTACCCCCTCACGGGTTAGGGGGAAGAATTTACCCGATGCTCCCCAGCATGTCGTAAGAGGCGACTAACAGATTATGTACCCCCCGCGGGTTAGGGGGAAGAATTTACCCGATGCTCCCCAGCATGTCGTAAGAGGCGACTAACGGATTCTGTTTCTCCTTTTACCCTTGTTAAGTGTTTCTTGTATAGAATATAGTCAATTTGTGTATAGATTTTAGTCAAGCAGTATGTAAGAAATGTTAAGTCCTTTGTACTAGAAACTTGCATTCTCCCAGTGAGGTAATATATTGTACTACGTTGCAAGCCCCTGGACCAGTTTTTTGACGAGTGCTTTTGTGAACAAGAAACAATTAACAAGTGGCTCTATCCCATCTCCCCCCCTTTCCCCGTCGCGATATAACCTTCGTGGTTGAAAACGACGTTAAACACCAAATAAAGAAAGAAAGTAAGACTTGCAGAAGGAGATCAAGAGAGGTTGAAAGTGAGGGATGCATGGAGAGGCAGACTGCTCTTTTCTTAATTGTGTTAAAGTTATATGTACAGCACACCAGAAAGTGTTCACCTTTGCTAGGTTCAAATATAGAAGTAATACATGTACTGTTCTTAGTTGATGAAGTGACATACACTTACAGGCTTGAGCAAGTAGTTTACACTGGTTTTGAATGTTACATTTGTAAAGGGGAAATTTGTTATAGTTGGAATTGTAATTTTCATTTTCGAAAACTTTTTTTTTCCTCTCCTACCAGTGTGTTCGTGGAGTGGCGTCTGGCCACACAGGAAGGGAAGCAACTCCGTCAGACCATTCTCTCCTTCCGGGCTGCCTCCCTTACAAGACTGGTGAGAATGAGTTAAGATGTATCATCATTTTTATGTGAATTGTGTACGTCAGCATGTATATAATGACAAGATATAGAATGAGTAGTGAACAGAAAGTTGGCTGGTATTAACGATTCTGAAGGAGCATTATTTGTAGAACAGGCACAGAAACATCAATCAATCAATATGAGGCTTATATCGCGCGTATTCCGTGGGTACAGTTTTAAGCGCAGGGATTCTTAAAAATTTTTAAAAACTTTTTATGCAATTTATATTGCGCACATATTCAAGGCGTGTGAGATGGAATTTTTTTACACAATACATCACGCATTCACATTGGCCAGCAGATCGCAGCCATTTCGGCGCATATCCTACTTTTCACGGCCTATTATTCCAAGTCACACGGCTACATATGCAGACACACACAATGCAGGCATGCGCACAAGCATGCACGCACACACACACACACACTCACACACACACACACATATATTTATATATATATATATATATATATATATATATATATATACACAGGTAGACAGCACAAGATCACATGTTAAGTTCACTTTAGCTTTTTGTGTGTAAATATCAACAGTCAACAAATTACCAATCTACAAACTTCATCTTTCTATAAAATAACATTGAAACCCAACCCCACAGTCTAAAAACTACAATCCTAAAATCTGTTACAACAGGTTGGTCAACTGTTTTACCGCTGGCAACAACGTTACCAACAGCGACAGCGACAACACATGAGACGCGAGGAGAGAGCCAAACAATGCGCTCTTCGCTGCGGCAAAAAGTGGAGAAGAAAAGCTCAGAAAACAAGGGGACGCAAGTTGATTGTGGTTTTCAAGTACAGCAGAGTGAGTGGATATTTTCTTTATAAGACCACCAGCTTCATTACCAGAGCTGGACTCCAAGTTTAGCATTGGCGAACAACAAGAAGAAAGTGGATGTTTTTAGTATATTTTGCTTCTAAAATGTGGAGGTGGGGGGGGGGGGGGGGGGGATAGTTTGGGGTTGGTTAGGGGTTCAAGGTATAGTATGTGTGTATTCAATGCACACATATATTGATGATTTTTTGGGGGGGGGGGGGGGGGATAGTTTGGGGTTGGTTAGGGGTTCAAGGTATAGTATGTGTGTATTCAATGCACACATATATTTATCAATTTTTTTAAATATCTGTTCGATTAGGGAATTGTTTAATGCTTTAGGAAGCAAAATTATGATTGTTTTAGATTTGAGTGTAGAATTGTGTAAAAAAACAAAAAACTAAAAAACCTCACAAATCTCTTAAGATAATATGAGTGTCAATGTTTGTTTATTATAATTCATGCAGTTGACTGCAAATTTTACTTTGTAAGTCTTATGTTTTTTTGTTTTTTCTTCTTCAGTTGACAAGAATGTTCAACCACTGGAGATCATCGTTGGGCCGAGTCGAAGAACTGAAACAGCGACAAACAGACTACACCACACAGAAAAACAAAGAGCTCATTGGACGTATGCTTGCAGAATGGCGCCAGAAACTACAGTCCACTGTCATGACCAGGAATTTTACACACAAGTTTCTTGTCACTGTCTTGTTGGTTTGGCAAGTTTATGCCAAAGGTAGGAGATATTTTGTGTGGGGGTGTGTCTGTGTCTTTTTGTCTTTGATTACATTTCACGACTGTCGTTGATAGTCTAATGATATTCAAATGATTTTATTGCCTATTTTTGTTCCTCTTTTTATCACCAGTAAAGAACAAGTGAAAGATGCTGTAGTATAATTTGACTTTGCTTGTGTTGCTGTTGTTCCAGCTTCCAAAGAGCGCCGGATCAGAGGCCTGGCATTGCAGCGCGCTCTGCGAGAGCGAAACTTACGTCTGTACTTTGTCTACTGGCGCCACCTGTCTGTCAGGGTGCGATCTCTTCAGAACAACGTGGAACAGCGCCTGCAGCTAAGGTGGGATACCGCATTTTTCAATGGCTAAGAAATTACTGTCTGTTTGCACATGACAATATTCTCTTCTTCCTGTCAGTCTATCTCACAGCCGTTCCTTTCTTGCATTTTAGTTGGGGAAGGGGCGAGTTAAAAATAGCCAGGGCAGCGGGAATCATTTGGCTATCAACAGCTGTAGCCAGCAGAATATTGAGCTTGCTTGCTTGTTATACCCAAATACTTCTGTGCTACACCGGGAGTTGAGATTTATCAGTGGCTGGCACTGAGAGAGCCTGCAGCTGCCGTGGGGGAAGGATGGGTGCTTAAATTAACTCGGCCTGCCTGCATCCTAAGGGGAAGAAAGATTTTTTTAAAGCACTGGGAACATTCTGTCTAAATCTCTTCATCTCTCTCCATGACGGACACCGGTCAACTATATGTGCAGACTGAGAGACTTTATCCTTGTCCCATCCCGTGTCATTAGCTGTGAAAGACCTCATTGGTCATTCCACCAAGTACAGACTGAGAGACTTTATCCTTGTCCCATCCCGTGTCATTAGCTGTGAAAGACCTCATTGGTCATTCTGTGCAGGTAGCTGATTACACTCAAATTAACATGCACACACCTGCATGGGTAGTGCAGCTCTGTTGCTGCTAGCTTTCCACTGGGAGGAAGCGACACGCACTTTCCAGCAATTGGATAATATAGGAATGGAAATGGAAAATGGGATCGCTGATGTACACAGCTGTTAAGCAAATGGCAAAGACTTCCCCCCTTTTAAGACCTTGGTTTTTCTCCTCAGAATTTCTGTTCATAATGTCTAAATTTACCTCCATTTTAAGACCTCCTCCTTTTTAAAACCTAATGTTGTAAGAATTTCGGAGGTCTTAAAAGGAGGGTTCCACTGTACAAAACTTTTATAGCAAACTAAACCCTTCAATGAATTTGCATAATTATTTGTAATCGACTCTATTAACAGAGTTCTTCAGGCGTGGAGCTACATCGTACGCAGACGCTGCAGCCAGAGACGGATGGGGGAAAAGTTCGCTCGACTGCGACAGCACCGACAGGTGGTGTCTGCGTTCGCAGTGCTGCGCAGTCGCTTCGACTACTGCCAGGCACTGAGGGAAACGGCCGACAGCATGTGCGCCAAGCGAGACAGAAACCTTGCCTCACTCGCCATGGAGAGATGGAAGGTTCGGGATTTGAATTTTTTTGATATTGGATGTTTTTACATGAACCCCTTAACTTCCGGAAGAATTTAGTTTAAATTTTAATATAAGATTATTTCACAAAAGGTATAACAAATACAGTGGAACCCCCTTTTAAGACCTCCAGAAATCTGAGAAAATCAGGTCTTATAAAGGAGGGGGTCTTGACCCTTAAACTGGTGCAATTCTCTAACACATGTTACATAGCCACTGGTGAATTAACAGAGGGAAAAATAAAGATTCGCATCCATGGGAGGTAATTGGAACCGACCAAACAGACTGAGCCAGTAGTGTGACATATGTCGTGACAACCAGATGACAGTATACGTAAAGTAGCGCGACATATGTCGCGACAACCAGCCTAAGGTTTAAGATGGAGTCAATATTACACAGGTTATGAACAGAAAGTCTGACAAAATAAGGGTCTTAATAGGGAGGAAGTCTTAAATTGGGGGGTCTTAAAAAGGAGGTTCCACTGTAGCATAACCTGAGAAAATGGTCTCCAGGGGAGGCAATCATCTCGCTGCAATTCGAAGGGCAATATACAGCATTGTTTCCCTTGTTCCATCATTGCCTTTTTCATGGTAGCAAAGAAGGCATCTGATACGTACGTATTGAGGCAGTCAAACAGTTCAATGTTTATTTAAACGCTTTTTGTGATTATTGCTCTGAGAACTTGCTGATATAAAATACGAATGTGTAAGAAAAAATTGTTATTTGATTCTTTCCAAAATTGTCACAGTTTTGTGGTTCTTGTAAAGGTAAACTTCTCGTCATTTTTTACAAAGTCAAAGGCCGATCACAAATTTTGCAATTATGAACGCTTTGTAGGCGGTCTGTGATACTGTTATTCTGTTCAGGACTGCTGGCATAGCGGTAAAAATATCCATATTACTTTTCTTTTTGTGACAAACCTGAATCATACAAGGAGTGAAAAGAGGGAAGGATTAGGCAAACTAATTATATTAGCAAGGCTAAAAAATAGCAATAGAAAACAAGATGTTTCTTCAAATTCCCAGGATGCATTGGATAACGTCATCGCCAAGAGATTCTACGTTCGCCTGCTGTCCATTCGCACAGCTCGCACGTGGCTGAGGTTTGTGGACAGAGTGAAGCGAGAGCGACAACACGACGCTGAACAACTGAGCAAGGCCGTCAAATACCATGACAGACATATCTGGTGAGAAATTGATTGATCGGAGCTTGATTAGCCCATTTTCCTCCCGTGGCATGGAAAGTAACTCCGTCAATTTCAAACTTGAAAAAATTGTACCAAGTGTTGTGTTCCTTGTCTGCATGTGTGGGTTGATACGTTTGGCATTCAGACACACATGCCAGCTTGAAACTGGAGTAGGTTCGAAACACGTCTTTACTGTCCAAGCTGTCTAGACCAAAGGGGAAGCACTCTCCCAACATAGTCACGTTGTACACAACATATTTGTGACGTAGTACACAATATAACACCAAGTAACTTCTGTGAGTTTTCAGAAAGAATAATTGCTCAAACATTGCAGGAATGCCAGTAGAAATGGAAACAGATATGTGTCAAAGGTAGCATTGTGTACTGCAGTGTTTCAGAGATCTGCATATGGGAGCGCGAGTGGGCAGGATTAGGCGCTCTAAGCCCAAGGGAAAACGGGTTAATAACTCTATTGGTGATTTTGATTAGATTAATTAGGATTTGATGTGTGTTTTTTCTTGTTGCCCAAAGTCTTGTTTCGGTCTTTCTGTTATATTTTTGCTAGTACATTTCATAATTCCCCCTGACTTTTACGAAGCATTTTGTTTTTAAGCAATGCCTTAGCACTAACTGTTTACAGTACACTGTGCGTGTGTGTGTGTGTGTGGAGGGGGGGTGTATATAGAGACTACTACATGGCTTGCTGTGTTGTACCAGATTTACACGAGTTGTTTTTTTAAATATTGAACTGCGAGCGAAAGCGAGCTGTTCACTATTTGAAAAAGCAACGAGTGTAAATCTGGTACGACACAGCAAGCCATGTAGTATTCTGTTTATCCTACATACTGTACTTACGTGTATTTTACTGAAAATGTCTTGCAGTCGAGGCAGTTAAATTGAAGACGCTTGTTTTGGAACCCAGATCTCTTCTAAAGCCTCGTGCAATCTATTACGTCAAAGCAAAGAAACGTCACTCTGAAAGTGTGGCGTGACGTGTTAGTTCTAAAGATTCATTGAGGGTAATTAGCGAGCGCAATTTTTGTTTTTATAATGACGTTTGTCTCGGTGACTTTGGCATCATCAGTAGTCGAAAAACAGGTCCCTGCCAGACTTGCTTGACATGACCTCATTTACATGATATACACACGTGTGATTTGAACGATTATTATCTCACGGGTGTCTCTCTCATGTATGTAGGATAAATGTCTGTAAGCCTGTCGATCGGTCTTTGAGTGTATGTCTCGATCTGTCTGTGTCATTAGAAAGGAGACAAAATTCACTTTGTGCAAGAAACAAAATTCTCATGCATGATTTAAGCAATTTAGCTTGGTCTTCATTCCGTCTTTCATTTTGACTGCTTGAAAACAGTAAATGTTGAGTTTGATCTTTTGTCGTTGTGAATTATTCTAACTTCTTCTCGTTGGCTTGTCAATCATTCTAACTCCTCATATCCTTCCAATCACAGCCACACAGTCCTAGCAGCCTTGAAACAGGAGGTGAAGGTCACACAACAGTTGCAACGAAGACGGCTGCGTCTGGTCATCAAGGTTGCCACGGGATGGAAACGTATCACCGACATGGCCGTCACTGCTGTGGTTGTGGTGAGTGAAGATACTGACTTGGGAATGTATATAATGCTGTGGATGTTTTCCGGAAATAACTCTGTCAGGATTTTCAAGCGTTGTGGAAAAGCTTTGCCCAAGAACGTGAGTCAAACAATGAGACGTACCATGGTCGACCAGTTAAAACCGGAAATCGCAGTGAATAACTCAGACTCTGATCTGTATTTCATGCAGTGTCCGCTCAATTAGCCCCCTTTGAACAAAAATATACACATGAACACAGGAACGCAGAAGAAGAAGAAGAAGTGCATATAAAAGCAGGAATGCCACACACCAAAAAACAACAAGGAAGCATGAAGTTAGAGGAAAAGAAAAACAGAAGGAAAAGCAGCATTCCAGCTTTGCTTTGTAAACTTTAGTTGTATGTAGTGGACTTGACTGTTGTTCACTTGATTCTTGATATCGTTGATGATCGATCTTGATATCGTTGATGATCTTGATATCGTTGATGATCTTGATATCGTTGATGATCTTGATATCATTGATGATCTTGTCGTAGGAGGAAGAGCGGCTGTATGCCGGATACTGGCGAGCGTGGCGATTGGCTTGGGTGCGGAGACAGGCAGCCAATAAGGATGCAGCATTACACAGGAGACAGGTTCTGTCACAGGTACGATGGGATAGATCATATAGAGAGATGTGATATTTGTTATACAGTGGAACCCCCCTTTAAGAGAGATGTGATATTTGTTATACAGTGGAACCCCCCTTTAAGAGATGTGATATTTGTTATACAGTGGAACCCCCCTTTAAGAGAGATGTGATATTTGTTATACAGTGGAACCCCCCTTAAGAGAGATGTGATATTTGTTATACAGTGGAACCCCCCTTTAAGAGAGATGTGATGTTTGTTATACAGTGGAACCCCCCTTTAAGAGAGATGTGATGTTTGTTATACAGTGGAACCCCCTTTAAGAGATGTGATATTTGTTATACAGTGGAACCCCCCTTTAAGAGAGATGTGATGTTTGTTATACAGTGGAACCCCCCTTTAAGAGAGATGTGATGTTTGTTATACAGTGGAACCCCCCTTAAGAGAGATGTGATATTTGTTATACAGTGGAACCCCCCTTTAAGAGAGATGTGATGTTTGTTATACAGTGGAACCCCCCTTTAAGAGATGTGATATTTGTTATACAGTGGAACCCCCCTTTAAGAGAGATGTGATGTTTGTTATACAGTGGAACCCCCCTTTAAGAGAGATGTGATGTTTGTTATACAGTGGAACCCCCCTTAAGAGAGATGTGATATTTGTTATACAGTGGAACCCCCCTTTAAGAGAGATGTGATATTTGTTATACAGTGGAACCCCCCTTTAAGAGAGATGTGATATTTGTTATACAGTGGAACCCCCCTTTAAAATTAAACGCCCCCAAATGAAGATTCCTTCCCTTTTAAGAGTCCCTGTTTTCTCAGATTTTCTGTTGATAACCTCTGTAAGTGTATACCCCCATTTAAAGACTCCCTCCTTTTTAAGACCTGATTTTTTTCTCAGATATTTCAGATCTCATAAAGGGGGTCCACTGTACCAGGAATTTTGAAGATGCACGTATCTTCAGAAGACATTATGGCAGCTGAAAATAATCTCATTAACGATATATATAATACCGATACATGCAAAGTCAGGCAGTGACCTTACGAGTAATTTTCTGTCAGTTAATTATCTCGGATATGTGCAGGAGAAGTGAAAGAATGTTTACGTGATGCAATTGTTCACATTTTGACATCTTCTCAAACTTTGTTTTGCTTTTGAAGTCAGATATTTTACTTTGGAAGAGGGGGTCAAAAGGAGATGTTCAATCCGCGTCGTTTGTCTTTCACCACTCTCGTCTGTCGTGCAGGCTTTCATATCCTGGAGAAGTCTGTGTCCCTCGCACGTCACGCTTGACCAGCAGCAGTCCACGGTCACGGGTCGTCGCACACCTAGGTCTGTGTCCAGTGATACCGGGCGTGACAGTCCCACAATGTCGCGGTCCATGCTACCTGTGCCTGTCAGTAGTGCTCGGCGCTCTGCCAGCGATTCTAGTTATTAATTGAATTGATGGGACTCTGAGAGACAGACAGAATGTGTTGCTCGTACCAGTCACTAATGCTGCCAGTAATTAAGGAATTGAGACAAGGCATTAAGGTAAAACTAAACCTTTATTTGCGAGGGTAAAAGATGAGCATATATACTTGCTTTTTTTACAACCAGCCCTTGCCCCAATTTAAATAAGGTCAACCAGAACACAAAAGTCAGAGAGAGGGTGTGTTTGTGAGTGTTTGTTAGCTGGCTGTGCCAGTAGGTTTGAGCTCGACGACAGTCATTACTGAATTGATAGGACTGTGTGTGTGTGCGCTTGCCTGTGTGCATGACAGATGCAGGCAGGCAGGCAGGCAGGCAGGCAGGCAGGCAGGCAGGCAGGCAGGCAGGCAGATCCCGCCGGGGATGACTCTTTCACCCCCCGCGGGTTAGGGGGAGTCCCATATTGGTTGGGACGAGAAAGAATTTACCCGATGCTCCCCAGCATGTCGTAAGAGGCGACTAACGGATTCTGTTTCTCCTTTTACCCTTGTTAAGTGTTTCTTGTATAGAATATAGTCAATGTTTGTAAAGATTTTAGTCAAGCAGTATGTAAGAAATGTTAAGTCCTTTGTACTGGAAACTTGCATTCTCCCAGTAAGGTAATATATTGTACTACGTTGCAAGCCCCTGGAGCAAATTTTTGATTAGTGCTTTTGTGAACAAGCAACAATTGACAAGTGGCTCCATCCCATATATCCTTCGTGGTTGAAAACGACGTAAAACACCAAATAAAGAAAGAAAAGGCAGATAGAGAGATCGAGGTTGTCATCTTTTTCTTCCAACCAAAGAAATGCTTTCAAGTGATCCTTCTGATAATTCTACCTGTGAGAAGCATTTTAATCCACGGTGACTTTGAAAAGAGATGCTTTTGGAATGATGTGGGGAAGGTTGGAGTTTGTTTTTCTGTTTCATGTAAAACAACTGTGATCTTATCATATATACATAGTTTATGTGAATGAAAAAAACACGAAATGATGAACAAAATAATTAATTAATCATGCAATGATGATTTAGACGAACTTGAAATGATGTTGAAACTACAGCATTAAATCTGATACAGGTTCTCTTTTCAGTATTTATATAACTGCCTCTTTATTGCTGATTTCATTATCAGCATGTCAGATTTGTGCCTTTTTTCATGGGTGGAAAGATTGTTATGAGTATGTCTCATTATATGGCTGTAAATATGTATCTCTGTGAGCATATGTACATGACATTTTTATGGTGAGAATGTATGTATGTGTGTGTGTGTGTCAAAGAGCGAAAGAGAGAGAGAGAGAGAGAGAGACTCAGAGAGAAACTCAGAGAGAGAGAGAGATACAGAAAGAAACGAGCATTGTTTTGTACATACAGAAGATTTACGATACATGTACAAGTAGCGTTGTTGACCGTTGATATGTGAATTGAGTGGGTTTTTCATGACATTGTCCATGCCCTGACACTTTTGGAGTTGCCAACATTCTTCTGATTTTTAACAGAAGAAAGCAGTTTTTTTCTGCTGTACGTACTTAAAACCACATGACAGAACTTCTGTGATACAAGCACTAATGCTCTTTTTGTAGTGTGTGCATGGGTGTGCCAAATCTACAAAGAAATGTTTGTCTGTCTCCGATTCTTTTGAATGATTTTTGGGCGATCAGGTGTTGTTTTTACATTGATGACATTGTGTATTTCTGCAGAGATGATTTTATTATATGTATTTTGATCTGAAGTATTTGGTGCAACAAGTTTAAATGTTTAAAAGTTTAAATGAAGACGAAGATGATCACAAAGTGCGGATGGCAATTAAATTAAATGCCTAAATCATGGATCAGTAGTTGATGGTTTTATAATGTGCATAATGATCAAAAACTCAACTTTATACAACCAATTGTGTGTTGGTCACACCACAGACGTTTCACTGCAGTGGCCTTTTGTTTAGAGAACCAGTGTTTAAGATGCTTATTGTTTTGCTCTTTTTTTTTAATCTTATTTTAGAAGCATGCATATATCTACGGATCTGTTTGACTGACAATATTTGTCATGTAAGAGATAGCATTTTCAAACATAATGCACTTACTTATAAAATATGTTTAATATGAAAAACTGGGAAAGAAATAATGAATCGTTCAGTGCAAGCGGATTTGAAGACATTTTTTTTTCTTCATATGAACAAAGTAGGAATAATAAAACAAAAAAAGTTTGAGGAAGGTTTGTTTACAGATGTATAGACAAAACGATATATTCACAAGAATTTCGACCCGCCGCGGGTTAGGGGGAAGAATTTACCCGATGCTCCCCAGCATGTCGTAAGAGGCGACTAACGGATTCTGTTTCTCCTTTTACCCTTGTTCAGTGTTTCTTGTATAGAATATAGTCAATGTTTGTAAAGATTTTAGTCAAGCAGTATGTAAGAAATGTTAAGTCCTTTGTACTGGAAACTTGCATTCTCCCAGTAAGGTCATATATTGTACAGTGGAACCCCTCACAAGGACCCCCCTCTCTAACGACTACCCCGCCACAACGACCCTTTTTTTTTTAACCGATGTGTTTCCTTATACAGTTGTCACCAGTGTAGCGACCACCCCGCTCTAACGTCTAAGGACCGACCTAACAGCTCAGGGGCGGACCTAGGGGGGGGTTCCTGGGTGCCCGGAACCCCCCCCCCCCCCCCCCCATCCGTTTTTTAAAAAAAAATGTTGGGTTTTTTTAGTAAAAAAATAAAGCGCTTGTGCTTTACTTCCTTCCAAATGCAACATGCTTGAAACTGACGAGAAACTCAAAGGCTAACCCCCCTCCGAATTATTTTTGAAATGATTAGTTATACTGAAATAGTAGTTCATATAAAATAGCACATTGCCTTCTCAAAGTCAAAGGTGCACATATTTGTACACGCATATTTACTGAATACCTTGTTATCTTCCAGGAGAGGCCTCCGATTGACCTAAAAAAATAAAATTCCTTCAGCATCTGGGGGGATTCACCCCCCAGACCCCCCACCAGGGCTTTGCCCCTGGACCCCACCGGGGCCTAAGCGGCCCCTGGACCCCTGCTCCAATTTGGAACCCCCCCTTATTCACAACTAGGTCCGCCCCTGCAGCTTGTGTAACGACTTTGTCAGACAAAGCCAAGATTAAGACTCAGTCAGCGTAACGCATCACTGACAAACCGGTTATAACCAGTTATAACCGTCTTGCGTAAGCAAAGGCACTAATTAACCGCTGAGAGGTGTGATGGTTGGGTGGGCTGAGTAAACATCACAAACCAATCATCAAGAAAACAAACTGACGTGACCAACACACACCGTTCAATTCAGTCAGAATAGACAGTCTTTGGACAGAAGAGCAGTGGAGATCGACATGGCGTCTACAAAGAAAATAAAATATTTAACTCTCGAAAATCGAGTGAATGTTGTGAACAGACACAAAAAGGGAGAAACTGCCATCGCGATTGCAAAAAGTCTTGATGTTGGAAAATCGCAAATTCAAAGAATTATCCAACTCCAAGAAAACATTCTGAAAAAGGTGGGGAAGTGGTGACAAGGCAGTGAACGCACTCACCATGCACTGACATCATACGAAAGCAGCCACACAAACACAGCACAGAGGCAGAGGCAGGTGTGCAGATGCTTTGTGAGAATAAGCGTTGAAAACCAGTTTGAATAAAAAACCAGCAGATAGAGCCGCATGTCATAATCATTCTTCTTGTCTGGCTTTATTGACTGCATGCCGATCTTGTGGCAGTGACTTTTCACTCTTCAGTCGGACTGTACACAAACCGCTCTCACTCTCCCTCACTGACTACCCTAAGCCCTGACAACTGATCCTTGGAAATTGTTTGGAAGAGTACACCTCTCTATTTCTCTCCAATGCTCTTCCTGCTGACTTCAGTGACACCGGACACCCCACTGAGTTTAGCCAGCTCCCCCCCCCCCCCCCCCCCCCCTCTCTCTCTCTCTCTCTCTCCCCCCAGCCATGTACTGTTTGGTGCTGTGGCCAGAGAGGTGTCACCGGCTAATTGAGGCCAGCTGCACTGTTCACTCAGAGCAAAACTAGTTGACTGTGTCTAACTTTTGACAAAGCAACACAACTGAAGGGTTCACAGATTAGGTAACCGACTCACTGGTCAAGGCTGCAGGAAAACAAGAGTATCTTGTCAATGAAAGAGGTTACACACAGATACGCGATGCTGAGAACGGTGGCCGATTTTTCACTCTCTTTCTCGGAGGGCCTTCATCATTGCAGGGACTGCTGTAAAGAAATGCTTGCTCAGAAACTAACTCTTTTTGCATTGAAACATGCACCAGAACTGGTGGACACCATCGACAATGTCAAACATGAAATCGAAGCAGTTTGCTTGAGGAAACGGTCGTCAGCAACTCAAACTTCTCTGTTTTCTTTTTTTAAGAAAATCTGAGGTGACTTTCTTTGTGGCCCCGCCCCCTCCCTCTGTAAGGACCCCCCTCCATAAGGACCGATTTTTGTCAACATTTTCAAGGTCGCTAGAGAGGGGTTCCACTGTACTACGTTGCAAGCCCCTGGAGCAAATTTTTGATTAGTGCTTTTGTGAACAAGAAACAATTAACAAGTGGCTTATAACCTTCGTGGTTGAAAACGACGTTAAACACCAAATAAAGAAAGAAAGAACAAGAATTTCGACCTATTCTTTGAAGTGGAGAAACCAGTTGTACAACAGACAAAAATCCATTACAACTCGGATACTGTGATTTATTTTTGAATTGTTAATTGTAGCTTCCAAAATAGACGAAGGAAAACCAACAGAGGAGGGTCAGTAGTTGAGACATACTCATAAACTAGTTGACCAGCCTGTTGTGAGCATTTTGTGGTTGAACACATTGGCATCACCTACTTTGGTTAAAGCCTCACTCCGCCTCAAATGAGGTTAACAGAACGATGGAATCTTTCATGAAATAAGCCATTCTAAGTCTAACCTTATGGAACATGCTTGCACTAGCACCTTTTAACAGCAGTAAATAACACAGTTCGTTTGAATGGCTATTTAGCATGCGTAAACCACACACCATACGGTTCTCGTGGTTTATTCAACCCCCGAGCGATCGTGGACCCTATGTGACCCACTTTCCCTTTTTCACATACGTGATGAGATCAGAAACAGACGGTTTACAGGAGGTGGATGTGGCTTTAAGTTGTGTAAAGTGGAACCCTGCCTTGAACACCATTTAATGCCAGCCTGCAACCCATTTAATACCCTCTAGCTTGCCTCAGATTTTCTGTTTGTAACCTGTGTACAGTTTCTCCCATTTAATACCCTCTAGCTTGCCTCAGATTTTCTGTTTGTAACCTGTGTACAGTTTCTGTTTGTAACCTGTGTACATTTTCTGTTTGTAACCTGTGTACAGTTTCTGTTTGTAACCTGTGTACATTTTCTCCCATTTTAAGATTCCCTCCTTGTTAAGATCTGATTTTCTCAGGTGTTTTTTTTATTAGCTCTTTAAAGAGGGTTCCACTGGACATGTACAATATATTACAGTCATCTGCCATCCTCAAGTGTTTAAACCATGACTGCATGTATAAAATCAAAACATTTAGTTGTTGACGACGTATTACACTGGTGTGATATATTATATATCCTTGATGATATGATAATGGTGCTGTTTTGATTTTGATGTGATTATAATGCTTCCTTTCCAGGATGGCACTTGCTGGATATTTGTTATTTTACTTGATACACTAGCTTGTATGATGTAATCTGTAGGTTAGTGTTTTTTCTGTTTGTGTGAGAGTTTGTTTGTTTGTTTGCTTAACGCCCAGCCGACCACGAAGGGCCATATCAGGGCGGTGCTGCTTTGACATATAACGTGCGCCACACACAAGACAGAAGTCGCAGCACATGCTTCATGTCTCACCCAGTCACATTATTCTGACACCGGACCAACCAGTCCTAGCACTAACCCCATAATGCCAGACGCCAGGCGGAGCAGCCACTAGATTGCCACTTTTAAAGTCTTAGGTATGACCCGGCCGGGGTTCAAACCCACGACCTCCCGATCACGGGGCGGACGCCTTACCACTAGGCCAACCGTGCCGGTCTATGACTGTGTGAGGATTGAGCAACAGAGAGGCCAGAATAATGCATGTATAAAGTAATTTGCTTAAAGACCCACTCTGCCTCAAGAAAACAGTTCAGCTCACCATCTCAGATTTGGCAAGGCTTTAACATGGAATAAGACAATCCCTCCACTTGGTCACATACCAACAATGAAAAACCTGGCTGCTCTCTGTGCACACTGTTTTTTTTGTAAAGAATTTATTTAGTAAAAGGCACTGGAATGAATCATGAATGTATGACAAAAATTCCAACTTACCACAGCAAGCAGTCAGGATGTCGATTGTTGGTATGTGAACAAGTACCCCCCGCGGGTTAGGGGGAAGAATTTACCCGATGCTCCCCAGCATGTCGTAAGAGGCGACGAACGGATTCTGTTTCTCCTTTTACCCTTGTTAAGTGTTTCTTGTATAGAATATAGTCAATGTTTGTAAAGATTTTAGTCAAGCAGTATGTAAGAAATGTTAAGTCCTTTGTACTGGAAACTTGTATTCTCCCAGTAAGGTAATACATTGTACTAATTAAGTTGCAAGCCCCTGGAGCAAATTTTTGATTAGTGCTTTTGTGAACAAGAAACAATTGACAAGTGGCTCTATCCCATCTCCCCCCTTTCCCCGTCGCGATATAACCTTCGTGGTTGAAAACGACGTTAAACACCAAATAAAGAAATAAAAGTAAAAGACACTGGTGCCTTTTTCAAAAATGAATGTATGACAAAAATTCCAACTTACCACAGCAAGCAGTCAGGATGTCGATTGTTGGTATGTGAACAAGCGGAAGGTTGGTACATGACTATGTGGAGGGATGGCCTGAATTCCATGTTAACGCCTGGCCAGATCTGAGATGGCGAACTGTTTTTACGAGGCAGAGTGGGTCTTTAAGGGAGGAAATACATGTCCATGTATTCATATCTGAGAAATGAAATGATGCTTGTATTATTAGGAAGGTAATATTTATTTATGTATGATAATGTGTGTAAACCTGTGCATGAAAAAAATAAACTATGCATACATGTATGCTTTGGATATAATTCTGTGTTGTTCTTCTTTGGGTTTTTTAACAATACAACTACGTAAGTACTTTTTCTGTAGAAATTGGACAATTTATTTGCATAAGACTTTTGTTATATCCCGCTCATATGCATTAATTGATTTGTCTCTGTCTTGGGTTTCCCTTTCAAACTATAAAACCTAAAAGGCTTGAATCTTGAAATTTAACGTAAGTCATATTCCAGTAAACATGCAGTCAGGAGGTTGCACCAAGTCGGTGTAGTTGCATTTAAAGGTTAAACTGCTTCTCGTGGAAACAGGTCGGCTCACCATCTCAAATCTGGACAGGAATTTACATGGGATAAGACCAGCCCTCCACTTGATCACATACCAAATATTAACATCTAGCTCCTCGATGCAGTCGGAATTTTTTTATGAATTAATTTCTTGGAAAGCCACTTGTTTTATTTACAAAATTAATGAATACTGTGCCCACTGAGCACCCTTCATTTTTGGTATGTGACCAAGTGGAGGGATGGTGTTAACCCATGTGACATCTGAGACATCAGGCCGAACTGTTTTTATAAGGAGTGTGCTTGACTCGATCTGTACATGTGACTGATGAGTCTATTATTAACAATGTATTATGTACGGTTTCATTTCCCCTTGCAGCAATGCTCTCTACATATCTTTTGTATGCTTACCCACAAAATAAACATTATCTATCACACACACACACAAACGTAACACACACACACAGTTCAATGTGTAAAGAAGGTTTATTGAATAAAATCAAATAAGGATCCTTGTGCAAAAGCACTGATAAAACAAGTGGTCTTGTACAATACAATCTGGAATGAATTTGAGCATTCACTGTAAAAAAAACCTTGAATGTAAAACGAATACTGCTTCGTAATTTTCTCCTCTTTTGAAGAGAAGATGGGAAGGAGAAAGAAAAAAATTGTCTGCTTGTGAAATCAATGTAATATGCATCAGACCACAACATCTTATCATGGAAACATGGAATCCTTTATCCCCCCAAAAGTATTGAAATAACACGATAAAATCAATTAACATGCAAATTCAACATGCTTGGAACTTGCCAACAATGAAAATAATTCTTTCTTTGAACAAACCGAAAACAAGTGGCGTTTAAAACTCTGAACAAGCATAAAAAGATTGACATTCTTTCCATGTAAAGAACGACGTCGACTAGCTTTTTCACAATGACTATTAGTATGTCCTGAATTTCTAATGCATAATACAGACAGACATTCAAGGCAATTTTAAGGCATTGAAAAAATGTGGAGTGTTCTGGGCAAATTCCCAAAGAATATTTTTGCGCCATACTCCAATTAAAGCACGATATTCGCAAAAGACTGCCGAACATGTGAATACCGTCCATAGTGTACTGCAGATTTCCGAGCAGTTAAATTGATATGCAACCTGTCCTCTGGTTAGCCTGTGAAAACACGGAGAGAGATAAACCAGTCATACTTGGGTAACAAAAATGTAACAGAATTTCTTCTGACTTTGAACATCTGAAATCTGAAACTACAGCTCCTGCAAATCGTTCATCACCAGAGATGTTTCAAGTTTGAGAGTACTGATGGACAATGACTTTACCAGAGTCATTTATTAGTAAATATGATTAAACCAGCTAAGTTTTAGAGCTGGGGGTGCACATTATTCTTTGCTCGCCAAAGGCAAATAAATGTTTTCTTCGTCTGGGTTCATAGGCTGAAGCTCCCACGTACACTCATCTTGTTTTTTGTTTTGTTTTATTATTTTGCACGAGTAAATTAATTTTTGACATGTTTTTGTGCCGCCATTTAGGCAACCATACTCCGTTTTCAGGGGAGCAACAAAATAACTATAAGGCACTGTATTGTAAAAACAATGAAACCAACGCAACACAATACTCCAAGGATTCAACAACAAAAACAAAGAAAACTCCCTGAGCATGCAAAGTAACAACATAAGTGAACATGCACCTTTCCATAAGCTCACACATCTTGCGGGACCTCATCTTAACCCTTCTATCCTAGAATTAAGGCACACTGATTTGAACAATTTGAGTTTTCTTCTCAGTTACAGAAGTTCCTGCATCTTGCAAGATTTTATAGAAGGGGGCTGAGATTTTCGCCCTAAATCTTTCCAAGAAGGCAAACCGATCTGAACAATTTGAGTTTCCGTCTCCTTGTTACAAAAGAAAGAAAAATCCATGCATCAAGTCTTTTTGCCGAAGAGTCGAGTACATGCAGCCCGTGCCTTGTACAGTTTAGCCTATCTTTTAAGGTCTCCCAATTAAGACTTCCGCCTATTAAATTTTAAAACCTTGAGTTTTCCCATTTTCTGTTCATAACCTCTGTAAATGTACCCTCCCCCTTTTAAGACTCCGTCCGTTTTTAAGACCTCGATTTCTCACATGTTTGGCAGTCTTAAATTGCATGGGTATTCACCTTCCATGGATGTGGTATCTGAAACCTCGATCTACATCTCAAATGTTACCTGAGGTACTAGTAGCAATTCAAAATATCAAAACAATAAATTAGTGTTCATAAATCCCCCAAGGTAAAAAAAATAGTGAGAGAAAGAGCAGAATCCACCACACACGCAAATAATGTGTATTTAAGACGATTCGGTTTCCTGGGAAATGACAATAATTCTATCCATTGCCACTGCAATTTGAACCCAATAATCATCTTAATGGGGACTTTTTGCCCGGAAATTTGCAGTCAGTTACTTCATTGTCACTGAAGCTTGAACCGATTAATAATGTTCATGGGGACGGCCAAGTGATGAGTTCCACGGAGCTAGTTCAGGAGAAGCTGGTTATTGAACAACCAGCTGGGCTTTTGTGCGTCCCCCGACTCCCATGAACTGGTGAGGTTCTGTACTGGCCGCCTGCATGTACATGTAAAGCACAACACTCTTAGAGGAGAGAGCGAGAGAGAGAGAGAGAGAGGGGGGGGGGGGGGGGGGAGGGGTTAGGGGGAAAGAGAGAGGAGAGAGATGCGATGGTGGGAAGGAGAGAGAGACAGAGATTAAGAGAGAGCGAGAGGGGCAGGGAAAGACAGAGAGAGAGACAGAGATTAAGTATCCTAATTTAAAACTTCCTCCTTTTAAAGATCTTGATTTTTCAGATCTTCTGTTCTTAACCTCTGTTGATTTCAGGGGTGGGACTCTCTTGTGATGAAATACGAGGAAATCCCTTTTTTCTAGGGGGGTTCGGGGGCATGCTCCCCCAATTTTTTTTAAATCGAAAATTTTATTGTAAATTTTCATTTAATAAATATACCTACCCGAATCACATGTAGCATTGACACAATCGGAGATGCTAGGTTCTGAAAAGGCTAACCGTCTAAGGGAAGCAACCCCAACCACAAAAAGTGTAAACGTAGCCTTGGTAATGACCATACACCCGGGGAGTTACCTCCCATCGTGCATGCCATGTCACTACTGCTACTGAACACGTGGTTCATATCATTCGACCTAAAGAATAAATTCTCCAAATCAAAAGCGGGGTTGGCGGGAGGGAATATACTATGTGATTCGGGTAGGTATATTTATTAAATGAAAATTTACAATAAAATTTTCGATTAAATTACATATTCCTACTCCGAATCACATGTAGCAGATTACAAAAACAAGGCGGTGGGAAAGAAAAATCTAACTCACTCAAAAAACCTTGCCAAAAACCTGGACCGCTGCCAAAGAATCAGGGCGGTCCCAGTGGGAAAGAAAATCTAACCCACTCAAAAGCCTTTGCCAGGGCTGGCCCACTGCCAACAGGCAGTGAGGGAACCAAGGAAAGTCCTGATTGACAGCCGAGAAGTATCTCAGGCAAAGCGAAAGAGACAACCTCAGAGATCCAGAAAGCTGTGCTCAGCACTTCTTCCAATCTCCTAGCCGTAAAAAACAGCACAGGAATAGACCCAAGCCTTGGATTAATAACCCTGGCGAGCCAAGGGAAAGACAAGCTTCCCCCCCCCCCTTTATTGGAAGGAAATGCTAATGTCCTGAGAAGATCCGTGCGTAAGGTTGTCCCCTCAACTGAGAAGGACGAACCCCCGCGGTGACCTTAAGACAACCATGCCAAAGTCTGCAAACCTTGGGATGTAGTAAAGCCCAAAAGGCTTGTGAGAAAGAAGTCAGCTCAAAATAAGAGTGACCAATCCCCACGAAAGAGCGAGAGAGAGACATCCAAGCACTAAGTACCAGAGTCCACCTCGAAGAGAAAACTCACAAATAGAAGGTCGCCAGTTATCCCCTACCAGTCCCTGCGAACGCAGGGAGAGAGGTAGCACCCGACAGCAGCCACTTACGACTGTGCGTAAGCTACCGGAAGTGAGGACCCACGGTGGTCAAAAACCGATGTGACTGGCAACCATAAACAAAATGGCTAAAAGCCAGAATGTTCCCAAAACAGTCTGCTTGAAGGTAATCGAGAGTGAATCAAAAACCGAAAGCAGAAAACCAAGACTGGTAAACGTAAACCGTGAAGCCAGCCAGCCATAAGACTCCCGAAACCAGAGTTCTCAGGGAAAAAACAGGCAGTTAACTTCCTAGCCAAATCAAGAGCCTACCTGAGTTTGGCCAGAAACCCAGAGCGCGTCTGTCCCTGTCTGAAGACAGAGTCCAACGCGGAGAAAAACGGACAACCGCCCTAGACAAAGTTGCCTTTTGTAGCCGGGCGACTGTAAGGAAACCCGACCCGACAGACGTCATCCGGACTCGCCTCATACTAAGATGAGGAAGAAGAGAGGAAAGGCCCAAGACTGAAGTCACAGGAACCGAACCTTAACTAAACCTCTGCCCGAAGGAGAAGAGTAGCCAAAACCTGAGAGAGGGGAGGAAAGCCACAAAGAACTACTCCTCAAACATCCATTGTCCAAGACAATGCCCCCTCAGGAAAACCTGAATGTAACTTCCGAGGACAACTCAAGTGAACCTTAAGTTTGGACGAAACACCAGAACGCGTCTGATCACTAGAGAAAGACAGAGTCCGACTCGATGAAAGACAACAAGGACCAAAGTCCGAACGTTTGTGGCCAAACAGGGGTAACCTGAAGCCAGAGAACCCCACAAGCCACAAGAAACGGGAAGGCAACAACCACCATCGCCGCAACGTGGAATGGCTGTTGCCCGGCCAAGGCTGCCTATTGGCTGCCAGCTTAGCTTAACCAGAGGAATGAGCATGCTTCTGCTAAGCATGTTTCTGAGTATGCTAGCCCTACCTTCCTTCAACCTTTGTAAAGCAGTCAGAGACCTGGTGATCTCTACTCGACTGAATCTCTACTGCAGGCCAAGTTTAAGCGACTCTCTTTGACTGTTCAGGGAACTGAGAATGCGAAAGAAACGAGTCCCTCCGACACCCGCCGTGCGAGCGTAGAGAAGGAAGGGCAGCCTCATCTGCTCCATGCTCACCCTAGCAAGGGCTGGCCAACAGAGTAGAGAAAGGAGGCAAGTTCCAAAGGCTGAATAAGCAAGAAGGAACAAAAGGTGAAGCCCGTGTAGCCGAAGCCAGCCAAGGCTGAGCATGTTCCGGAACTGAACCATAGTAGAAACCGCGGCAGAACCAAAACACTAGAGATACCACCTTCGGGAGGAGATGGCCTAGCCAAAACCTGCAAACCGTGGTACCTACAAAAGGTGACTAAGGAACCGGAAGTAGAAAAACATCCTATCTTCACGGAACGGAAGTCCGACATCGACAACAAGGAAGCCGCCAATGTCGATGCACCCAAGGGAAATCCTGAGCCGAAGCTTGAGCTGCGACGGAAATCCAGAACGTGTTCGATTGCTGACTAAAGACTGAGAACCAGAATAGCTCAGCTACGAACGCAAACCGAAGTCACAGTTGCTGGTGGTAAACTGATGAATGAGATGACCGGAAACCGGAAAACCATCCAACCGGAAAAAGACCTGACTTATCCCCCTACTGACGGTCGTGAATAGGGGAAACGTCCAGGGCCACCCGAACTGACTAGGCAGTAAACGCAACACCCAACAGGTAAGGTGAAGACTGCCCCGGCTGAGGCTAAAAGCCTAAATGCCCGTAGGCCAGCTGCTGTTCCTCACCCACCGACCTCCGAAGGAGTGTCAGGGAGAGGAGAAGTGTATCCGAACAGAGCCGGAAATGCAGCAGACAAAACCGCGAAAAACGGAAGCGAAAGATGCATAGAGTAGACTGAGGCCGGAAGCCCAAACGCCCGTAGGCCAGTCCTCTGTCAACTCCAGTCAAAACCGCAACGTGTACTTGAAATGGAGGACTTATGCTTCCAGTAAAACCGGAAACACCACGCCGACAACGGCTGCCGCACTGGTGAAACACAAATGCCCACGACGGAACAAGAGTGAGACAGAACAGAAGAGGACTGGGGCCGGAACCCGAACGCCCGTAGGCCAGTCCTCGGTCAACCCCAGACAAGCCACTACGTGCGCTTGTGATGGAGAACCTATGCTTCCAGACAGGAAGTGTAGGAGGCCGAAGCCCCGCCCGGGAAAACCTTCGACGTGACCTCTGCCGCAGCTTAGAGGACAGCGTTAAGCCTTTTCCCAATAACCAGCACGTGTGGAATCGCTGACGACAGACTGAATGTCCGACACGACCGGCGAAAAAACCGAAGTCCACGTACTGGTGGAAGGCCGGTGAAACGGCATAACCGGAAAACCGGAAATCCGTCCCCCCCGACGTCGTCCTAACTCATGCCTCGATCAGGCTAAGAGAGAAAAGACGGCAAGTCTGCAGCTGCAGGAACCGGAACGGCAGTCGACGCGACAACCGAAGGTTGAAACGCTGACTACATCGGCCAGAGCTGAGACACCACCTGCCCGAAGGGCTGGCGTTGCTCCTCAGCTACCGACATCCGGGAGGAAGTGGAAGCGAAAGGAGCAGTAAATCCGGGCGGAGCCGGAAAGCACCAGACGAGACCGCGAAAAGCGGAAGCGCCGAATGCGAGGACGGAGGCCGGAAGCCCGAATGCCCTAAAGGCAACGTCCGGTCAACCCCAGAAACGACCACAGCGGGTGCGTACGTCAGAGGACCTATGCTTCCAGCGAGTGCCGGAAGCGCAGCGCCAGTAACGGCTACCGCCATTGCTCCGCCACACAATGGTCTTCGAGGAAGCCAGGGTGTGACTGAACAGAGGACGAATGCCCGGGGGGCAACGTCCGGTCAACCCCGGAAACGACCACAGCGGGTGCGTACGTCAGAGGACCTATGCTTCCAGCGAGTGCCGGAAGCGCAGCGCCAGTAACGGCTACCGCCATTGCTCCGCCACACAATGGTCTTCGAGGAAGCCAGGGTGTGACTGAACAGAGGACGAATGCCCGGGGGGCAACGTCCGGTCAACCCCGGAAACGACCACAGCGGGTGCGTACGTCAGAGGACCTATGCTTCCAGCGAGTGCCGGAAGCGCAGCGCCGGAAACGGCTACCGCCACTGCTCCGCCACACAATGGTCTTCGAGGAAACCAGGGTGCGACTGAACAGAGGACGAATGCCCGGGGGGCAACGTCCGGTCAACCCCGGAAACGACCACAGCGGGTGCGCACATCGGGGGACCTGGTCAACCCCGGAAACGACCACAGCGGGTGCGTACATCGGGGGACCTATGCTTCCGGCGAGTGCCGGAAGCGCAGCAGTCGGAAACGGCTAGACAACTCCGGAAACGACCCCAGCGGGTGCGTACGTCGGAGAAGTAGCCGGAACCAACTGCCGCCATTGCTCAGCCACACAATGGTCTTCAGTGAAGCCAGGGTGCGACCGAACAGGGGTTTGCGGGTCGTGAACCCGCCGAAAAGAGCTGTGTCCCAGCAGGGACTGTCCGACGGCCTCACGAGGGCCTGTGGACCAGCTCGACTTACTTGAATCGCCCACCACAGCGGTAGAAGACGAAGAAGCAAAACATCCGCCCTAGACAACGTCTCGGCCGGAAGCGTCAAAGAAGCCAACAAGGTGACGTCGCCCACAGACAGCGGGACCAACGGAAGACGCAGGCTTGGAACGCGAAAATTTCTTCACAAAGATAACGCAGACACCTGCAACACCTGATCTGCTAACGGCAGAGAAGGCGAGGAGAAGAAACAGGACGTACAACAGTATATGACTGCCCCACAAAGTGATTGTTCGAGGCAGAAAGAGTAACGAACAAAACATAACAAACATGTTAAATCCGAAACCACGACCAGTCCTACGGACTGGTAGATACCTGCTAAAGCCTAGCCAAGTAAACCACTGTCAGCAACGCTGATACACAAAATGGCGGCCAAGCGATAAGTTACTGGACAAAATTTAGAAGTCCAAAACGGACGAAAATTAAGCAATAACAAAAATTCCTGTCAAAGTAATGACGAAATATGAAATGGCTTACCAACTAACAAAGCAGAAGGCAAAAACGCAGGTAAAGTAAGGAGAACCTCACCATAACATAGGCCTAGCCACATAAATAAGCTGTCAGGAAAGCTGAGCAACCGAAAGTGGCGGCCACAAGATAAGTTACTGAAACGCATTTAGGAGTCCAAACGGACAAAAAGTCAGCAACTATAGATAAATTCCTGTCAAACTAAAGACAAGAAGGAACAAGCTTACCAACTAAACAAAGCAGCAAGCAAGTAAGCAGGTAAAATTACGTTTACCTCCAAAATACATCGGCCTAGCCACAAAATCTGTCAACTCATGCTGACAACAAAAATGGCGGCCAACAGTAGTCACTGAAATATCACAGGTCCAAACACGGACGAAAATCAGCAACTACAACAAATTTCCTGTCAAAATAATGACCAAAATGGAAAGAGCTCACCAACTACGAAGCAGGAGGCAAGATAGACGGTAACGTGGCCGGTGGGTGTCAAAACAACACCAAACAGCGCAGCCACAGGGGAGCCCAAAAATCAACAACCTGCTCCCTCGAAAGCTGTAAGGTCGAATGATATGAACCACGTGTTCAGTAGCAGTAGTGACATGGCATGCACGATGGGAGGTAACTCCCCGGGTGTATGGTCATTACCAAGGCTACGTTTACACTTTTTGTGGTTGGGGTTGCTTCCCTTAGACGGTTAGCCTTTTCAGAACCTAGCATCTCCGATTGTGTCAATGCTACATGTGATTCGGAGTAGGAATATGTAATTTAATGGTACATTAAAATCAACAACAACAAAAAACAAAAAAAACAAAAAAACTTTCACACAACAATGGTAACATTGTAATGGTACATACTAAAGTAATGAACCATGTATCCATAATCCAATACTGGCAATAGTATGATCCAAGTGACGCCCCAATGCACTGAAGCTCAACATGACTATTAGTTATCAGGAGTTTTCAGTCAGCACAATTTAACTCTCAAGCCTCCAGTGTTCTGTTCCATCTTCACTTCTCTCCATATCATTCAGTCAACAAGTTATAGATACTGTGATGAAATGGACGTGGAAAAATAGATTACCCCAGCGGAATTCGTAGGTTGTGTCCGCGGATTCGCGGAAAAGTCCCACCCCTGTGATTCACCCCCATCTTAAGACCCCCTCCTTTTAAAGACCTGATTTTCTCGGATTTTTGGAGGTCTTAAAAAACATGGTTCCACTGTACAACAACTCACGGACCCTCCCTCCTCAAGGTTTCCCTCAACTCCTCCCTCCATCTCCATCCCTCCTTTTTTATTAACAAAAAAAATATTCACACATGTTTGTAAATATATAATATTGGCACGAACCTACCCTATACAGTGGAACCTGACCTCGAGACCCCCTCTCCATAAAGACCCCCTCTCCATAAAGACCACCCATAAGGATCCCCGACGGTCAGGTTTACGGCTATATAAATCACCTGTCTTAAGGGACCACCCGCCCAAAGAGACAACTTTTGTTAAGTACCTTGGGTGGTCTCTTTTTAGACGGGTTCGACTGTACTTACATTTAACATACATTTATATGGCTCCACCCCTCTTTACCTTGCGGTGCTGGAAGTAGAAGAAGACGTCATGGATGATGTCTCGCTTGGACTTGTTCTGCCAGCCCCAGTCCTGGTTCCACGAGGTGACGCTGGACGCGGCGTCACAGCTCGCCCGCCCCTCCCTGAAGTCGATGGCGTGCGCGTTGAGCGAAGGCAGGTGACACTGCATCCACGCCAGGAACTTGGCGCTGGGGAACCGGATCTGGGAAGGATTGATATGTAGATTACTAGTTTTATGATGTTGTAGTTGACACGTTAGATCAGCACGCGCGCGGACGCAGGCAGGGACGAACACTTGCACACACTCACATACACACGCATTTACACACTCACACACATACCACCATAGCTGCGAACCTTCTGAAGTCAAAATCCAGGAGCCAGGGCGTCCCGGGGGACCGTTTAGTTTTGAATATGAGCAGGGAGAAGTTGTAAAATTCTGGAGATTCCCGGAAAATCCGGGAGGGTTGGCAGCTATGCACCACACACACTCAACCCACACACACTACACACACACCATAATCAATGAAAGCTGACAAGAGACCAGCAACCCACACACACTACACACACACCATAATCAATGAAAGCTGACAAAAGACCAGCAACCCACACACACTACACACACACCATAATCAATGAAAGCTGACAAAAGACCAGCAACCCACACACACTACACACACACCATAATCAATGAAAGCTGACAAAAGACCAGCAACCCACACACACTACACACACACCATAATCAATGAAAGCTGACAAAAGACCAGCAACCCACACACACTACACACACACCATAATCAATGAAAGCTGACAAAAGACCAGCAACCCACACACACTACACACACACCATAATCAATGAAAGCTGACAAAAGACCAGCAACCCACACACACTACACACACACCATAATCAATGAAAGCTGACAAAAGACCAGCAACCCACACACACTACACACACACCATAATCAATGAAAGCTGACAAAAGACCAGCAACCCACACACACTACACACACACCATAATCAATGAAAGCTGACAAAAGACCAGCAACCCACACACACTACACACACACCATAATCAATGAAAGCTGACAAAAGACCAGCAACCCACACACACTACACACACACCATAATCAATGAAAGCTGACAAAAGACCAGCAACCCACACACACTACACACACACCATAGTCAATGAAAGCTGACAAAAGACCAGCATCCATGCATTTCCATTATATTTCATTTGCATTACCTTATTGTCCCATCGCTGGAAAATTCGGGTAGCTTCTTCTCAGTTTAAAGCCAGCAGCATCACTAGTCGCGCTACCCAGGTGGGTGCGTGTTTAGTTTAGCCACCTGCACTTATGACAGAATGACCAAGCTAGATCTACTTGACGTGCCACAGTGATAACACGGGGATTGAACAGATATCATCTCCGACTGAGTCTGTGTATAATGTTGACCCGTGTCTGTCCCGGTGTAATACAAAAACAAAAAAATACTCCCGCAAAAATTGACTCCCGACTAAAAATCTCGTGACGAATTTGTTACTCCAAGTACACCTGCCGTACGAGCAAAGAACTCCCCAAGCTCGTGCTACACAGGATTCGTACCCTTGACCCACGGATCACAGGTCATGCAGAGCTTTACCCCCCCCCCCCCCCCCGGCTTCCATGCTAATATCACCTACCTTTTTCCTGAGCGAGTCCAAGAAGTAAAAGTCGTCGGTGTGGAAGAGGTTGACGGGCAGGGTGAAGGCCCTAGAGATCTGGGTCCGGTCCTCGTTCTCGTGGATCAGATAGTCGATGTACCAGGCGATGATGTGGCCTTGGTTGGGTTATACGAGATTGTATTCAGATTCCGAATAATGAAAAAACACATCAATAAGCTAACAATTAGGAAAGCAACACAATCATGTCTGCTTGTAACTTACCCCTTTTCTTTACACCCCCGGTATAGGGGTGTGTATAGGATTCGGTCGATGTGTTTGTTTGTTTGTTTGTGTGTTTGTGTTCGCATATAGATCTCAAGAATGAACGGACCGATCGTCACCAAACTTGGTGAACAGGTTCTATACATTCCTGAGACGGTCCTTACAAAAATTGGGACCAGTCAAACACACGGTTAGGGAGTTATTGCTGGATTACGATTCTACAAGGACTTATAGAGGGACATATTAATGGTCAAAGGGAAATAACCTTCTCAGTTGCTGGCAGTGAGAATGGTAAGGACGGGGGTGTTTTTCCTACCTCGGAGGAATTTCTTGTTTAAATAGGGCCCTACACGCGGCAAGCACAAGTCAAATGGGCAATTCATGTCGTCCATGTCAGAGTTCGTTACAGTGTTATATAAACACGAATATATTCAGCATGCATCCCCGAAAACGAAGTTTGGTTGCATAAATGTCAGGGAAAAACGGCCACACTCAAAGACCCACCCGTGCAAAGCACGAGTGTACGTGATGGTTGAAGCCCAATAACGCAGAAGAAGGAGAACAAGACGATCAAGACGACGAAGAAGTAGAAGTTAAACTAGAGCTTGTTTTTTCGTGCCCCGAACGAATACAACATTTCACCAATGAATGTGACGAAGCACGTGAAAACATCAATATTACAAGTACAATATGATAACAAAATAAACAACACAAAAACAAAGGATGAGGCACCTGGTTTGAGCGTGTGCACGTTGGATGACACGGTACTCAGGGCGGACAGGGGCATTCCTTGTTGTTGCTGTGCTGATTGTTGCTGCTGCTGTTGCTGCTGTTGCTGGTTGTGGTGTTGATCCCTGGCTCGCTTTCTCTGAGGTTCTCCTTTGTGGATGTTACTTTCTGGCTGAAAAGTATAGAAACCAAGATGTACCAAAATGACTGTTTGCGTTGAGAGCCGGAGTTGGAACGCTTGCCTCTCAGTCGCGCTGGAGGTTGTGGGTAAGATCCACACCCGAGGCGAATAAAAAATATCCGGCTATCCCGAGCGCTCTCCGGTCTTCCCAGCTGGAAATAGATACCAGACCTTATTCATGGCCGGGGAAGCCAAAGACCTTGAGAGAGAGGAGTTGGCACCACATTAATCTTTTTTTTTAAATTTTTTTTAATTTTTTTTTATAGATATAATTGGATAATTAATACAAAGCAAAAACACAAAAAACAAAATCGATTTTGCAGACTTTAAAAGGAATGGCCTTGTTCTATGACATCCAGGGGCCACAGCTCTGCATTTGATCAGAAATTTCACTGGCCTGATTCTAATAGCCCTGCGGATTTGTTACTCGCCCCTGGTGATCGGACCGACGATTTGGTCATCGGACATCCCTGCCATCAACCATCTCAGGTATACGGTACTTAAGTGTTTGCTCACCTGAAAACCGCCAGCTTTGGCGACTGCAGCATGGTCGACGTGAGACGATGTGGATCGTTTGCGCGGCCTGCCCACCATGGCTGGGCTGACCAAGACAGGGGCGGAGGATCTGGGGGTCACCATGTTGGCCAGGTGACCCGTGTTCGTTGCTGTCTGCACGGGCATCCCGCTATGTCGGGTCTCTGACACAAAGAGACACAATCTGGTTTCAGTGTTTTCCTTTTGAGGAGGCAATTCAAAGTGTATTGTTCAATTTGTGAAACATAGTAAAGCCTATTCTTAGAGAGAGAGAGAGAGAGAGAGAGAGAGAGAGACAGAGAGACAGAGAGAGACAGAGAGAGAGACAGACAGAGACAGAGACAGAGACAATCAGAAAGAGAGACAGAGACAATCAGAGAGAGAGACAGACAGAGAGAGTGACAATGACATATTGGAAAAATCATCTTTGTTTGAAATCAGGCAACATTTTCATTTCACTGACTCTCAGGAGACACTCGTTAGGCACTCTTAACTTCCTCTCTAATCCCTTACTCAGTTGGAATCACAGGAGCTTGTATTAATTCGCCGGTCGATGGAAGTATGCTATTCCTTTATCCTTATTGTAGTATTACTACTATTATTCACTAGTAGGAGTAGGATACTTCCATCGACCGGCGCTTTGAGACAAGCTCCTGTGGTTTGAAACACTATTTTGCCAGGAATAAAACCAACTAGATATTTCGATCCAACTCACTGTGAATCCTAGAACTGGATCTCCCTCTAGCCCCGACAGGGGCCATGTAACGCACGTGTCTTGGAGGCGGGTGCGCACCAGCGTTCTCCCACCCCGGGTAGGTCGCGTAGGGGCGTACAATGGGTACCGGGGTGTAGGCGCCGGGGTGGGGCGGCTGTTGGGGGGGATGCTGGTGTTGTTGATGTTGGTGATACAGCGTCGACTCCCGCCCGTTGTGAGCAAGTTCTGTCGCTTCGTTGGATTTTGCTGAAACAAGTAAAGAGACGAATTCCACAAAAACAAGAAATTCCTCCGAGGTAGGAAAAACACCCCCGTTGGTCAAAGGGAAATAACCTTCTCAGTTGGTGGCAGTGAGAATGGTTATTTCCCTTTGACCAACGGGGGTGTCCGTCTATAAGTGCTTGTATAATTTTAATCCACCAATAACTCCCTAACCGTGTGTTTGACTGGTCCCAATTTTTGTAAGGACCGTCTCAGGAATGTATAGAACCTGTTCACCAAGTTTGGTGACGATCGGTCCGTTCATTCTTGAGATCTATATATGCGAACACAAACACACAAACACACAAACACACAAAACACACAAACACATCGACCGAATCCTATACACACCCCTATACCGGGGGTGTAAAAAGTCTTGCTTTTAGTGAGGTACACTTTCCAAGGGTGCTACTTGTCCAACAGCGCTCAAAGTCCACAAAATGGGGCACTGGCCTTTGGCTAGTACTTCTCATAATTTACTAGCCAGAGAGCAAATTTTACTCGCCAAACCAACCATTTGTTTCAGCAACTTTACTCGCATTTGGCGAGTAGATTAACAATTCTACTCGCCATTTACATGTTTCTACTCGCCATGGCAAGCAAAATACTCGCCACTTTCAGGCCTGTCGAATTGTTCCAGACACACCCCTCGCTAGTGACTGGCCTATAATGTCACGTAGGAAAGATTGCCTGAATTAAATCAAGAGTATTTGGTCTCCTTTCACAACCCAAACAAACTTGACATATATAGTTATTTTCGAACATCGTCGATTATCGATGTGAGTATGACCGATATGATTTACATGTGCAGAAAAGAAAGAGAGATTCCTTCCCATGGAAACAGTTCGTGTTACTACCTCAGATCTGACCAAGCGTGTTTACGGGATAAGAGACACCCTTCACCAACATTCGTTCGCCAAATAAAATTACGGACTACTTTCGAGCTAATTATTGTAGGCGTGTCCAAATTACAGCACGGCGAATGTCCCTGGAACCTTTTAAGATGTAATTCGCCAGAAAACTTCCCCCAAGTAGCTCCCTAGATATCAGAGAAATAGGACCCAATATTGACGGACTGTGTGATGATATCTTCTGCTATGGGCTGTTGAGACTAGTGATAACAAAATCTCGACCTCCGGTCTCGATTTTGATATCACTGTCGAAACAGACCAATAGCAGAAGATATCATCACACAGTCAGTCAATGTTAGATATATTGCTAATTCTCTGGACATTTTGTATTTACCAAGTATTTGTCTCAGTTTTGGCTGTTCCATATCCCTCCCTCTTATTATTATTTCTTTTTGTTCACTCTTTTTTGTACTTTTCAGTATTTCAAAATGTCTTTTCTTTCAAAAAGTCTTTAGTCACTTGCTCAACTAAATTCTGGGATAATTACATTTTCATATATATATATATTTTTTTTTTAATTTAGGTGTTTTTGTTTTTGAAGTGGGGAAGCAATAAAGAGGTCGTCGATATCAAAACGTATAATGCATTCGTCGGATAGAATAAGAGTCCTTACTACTCTTGGTTTCTCACATATTAAAATATCGTTCTGCCATCTGTTTCAGTGACGGCGCTAATATTTTTTCAAACTGGTACGCAAACTTTTATGATGCAAACCGTCGTGAAAAAAACGGTAGGCTGGTCGTTGGAACCAGTAAGAGTCCAACTCAGAGTACTGGGTTTGTTGTTTTACCAGCAAAAAAAACCCCGGTAGTTAAAAAAATCAACCGGTAGGTCATACCGGCAGCCAATTTTGTTCCGGTATTTTCTCGTTTCAACCGGAAAATACCGGTAATTACCGGTTAACGCCAATACTGTCAGATATTAGAATATCGTTCTGCCATCTGTTTAAGATTCTGGCTCCTTATTAAGTACACCTCGATAAACAAAGATTGACTACTATCATTGACAAATATGTTTCAAACCAAGAAAAAACATTCTCAAGTTGAGTTTACCTGCTCTCCAAGATCTGCCGACGTCACCAGCGTAGCCCACATACCCGGACCCGGGACCGCTGGACAGAAAGGACGGGGGGATGGCAGTGTAGACGGGGGCGTGGGGGTGTCCGTACCCCACCCCTGTCTTCTGCTCCGCCCCCTCCGGCATGGAGTAAGCAAGCACATTTTCTGGTTGACCTGGGGAAGGTGAAAGGACGTAAGTGCTCTGAGTAATTTAAATGCATTCATGTGCAACGAGAATGAATGTTTGCCTTGGAGAATGAGGAACTTTAACGTTCCAATAACGTACATTTCCTGTTTTTTGATTCTTGGAGATTGAGGAACATGTATATGAACTTGCGGCTATCATCCTTTTTTAAGGGTGAAAGTCACTTGTTCATGTTAAATCAATGCTTGTTATTCTCTGAGGTGCAAGTCGCTTGTTCATGTCAAATCGATGCTTGTTATTCTCTGAGGTGCAAGTCGCTTGTTCATGTTAAATCAGTGCTTGTTATTCTCTGAGGTGCAAGTCGCTTGTTCATGTTAAATCAGTGCTTGTTATTCTCTGAGGTGCAAGTCGCTTGTTCATGTTAAATCAATGCTTGTTATTCTCTGAGGTGCAAGTCGCTTGTTCATGTTAAATCAATGCTTGTTATTCTCTGAGGTGCAAGTCGCTTGTTCATGTCAAATCGATGCTTGTTATTCTCTGAGGTGCAAGTCGCTTGTTCATGTTAAATCAGTGCTTGTTATTCTCTGAGGTGCAAGTCGCTTGTTCATGTTAAATCAATGCTTGTTATTCTCTGAGGTGAAAGTCGCTTGTTCATGTTAAATCAATGCTTGTTATATTCTGAGGTGTAAGTCGCTTGTTCATGTTAAGTCAGTGCTTGTTATTCTCTGAGGACTCAGGTGCAAGTCGCTTGTTCATGTTAAATCAATGCTTGTTATTCTCTGAGGTGCAAGTCGCTTGTTAAATCAATGCTTGTTATTCTCTGAGGTGCAAGTCGCTTGTTCATGTTAAATCAATGCTTGTTATTCTCTGAGGTGCAAGTCGCTTGTTCATGTTAAATCAATGCTTGTTATATTCTGAGGTGTAAGTCGCTTGTTCATGTTAAGTCAGTGCTTGTTATTCTCTGAGGACTCAGGTGCAAGTCGCTTGTTCATGTTAAATCAATGCTTGTTATTCTCTGAGGTGCAAAAGGATAGGTTCCGCATGACTCTCACTTAGTTTTATTGCACATGTATGTCTTGACAGCGCTTACGTCCCTTAGTTATTTGTATCTTAAAATCGTACTCTGCCCCATTTGATTAAGATTCTGGACTGAAGAAAAAGAATTCAAATCTTCAAGGGTCGAAGGCAGCTACCATCAACGATAACATGTATCAAAACCCAGCCCTATCGCTTGCATACAGTCTGTACAACGTACCGACCTAACCTCATCTTCCCCAACCGCCCAAGAAAATGGGTAATTTGCTCCCACAGACATAACACACACAGAAGACACGCAGATGTTCTCCCTCTCCCTCTCTTGTCTTAATGAATAAACCATCAATCCATCCATCCATCTCTGTCTCTCTCTGGCCTTCCATCATCCTCCCACCACCTATATCTCATCCCCCCTCTCTATTCCTCTCTTAACACCCCCCCCCCCCCCCTCTCTCTCTCTCTCTCTTCCAGTTTACCTGGGACAGACCAGGTGGCGACTCCAGGAGCATACCCGGGGAAGGCAGCAGCACCCAGCTCTGTGTAGCTTCCATGCTGGGTGGCAGCGGGGGGCACACCCGACGAAGACACGCCGTACTCCGGGTAGCTCTGCGGGTGTATGGAAGCAGCGGAGGAAGATGAGGAGGTGGGGGCTGACACAGATCCTGGCTCTGAAGAACCGTTAGCACCGGCAAACGAGCTGGAGGCATCACCGACGAAATGGGTCAGGGTGTTGGGGGGAGGAGGAGGAGGTGCCTCCCTGTCCGTGGGGTAGTGCCAGGACTTCACCTGACAGTTTCCAACCCCAGGGAAGCCAGATGGAGAAGGGCCTAATACGGGTCTGGGTTGAAGAGGCTGGCCCGCGTGCAGAGCAGCTTCTGAATCGGGCAGGAACACAGGTGAATATCAAAACGAACAAACAAACCAACAACAACAACAAGAGGCGAAGCCATCAAGGCTCACGTAAGAAATCGACAAACAGTAACACAAACTCAATCACTCCGTCACACATACACACACACACACACACACACACACACACACACACACACACACACACACACACACACACACAGAAAGAGCATCTATAGGTGAAACTGTGCAAGAAAGCGAGACACTAGATCTAGATCTGTCTGTCTGCATGTAGCCTACTTACAGGGACACGACTGCCAACTAGTCTCGGCCCGCTCAAAATAATAATGACCGAGACTTTCAGTACTTCCTTCGCGTGACGTCTAACCCTCTTACGTCATAATGTGACGTCAATGTAATGTGACGTCTTCAAATGTTGTCAATGTAATGTGACGTCTTCAAATGTTAGAGTTTCTACCACAGACATACACACGCACGCACGCACGCACATACGCACATACGCACGCACGCACAGACAGACAAAGTTACGATCGCATAGGCTACACTTACGTGAGCCAAAAACTTGGAAAAGGGGAAGGTTAGAGAGGAGTGGGGGGGGGGGGGGGGGGAGGAGGTAAAGTAAGGTTCACGAGCAATATCCGTCCAGGCATGGGAATTCCAAAACAGAAAAAACCTCTGAAAATAGGTCAAGGGGGGACCAGGGGGGCATAGCCCCCCGGAAAGAAAACGAATTTTAGCATTTTAGACCAATATTTTGACAGTTCTTGTGTAAGCAAATAATGGACAGAGAGACAATAGTATACATATAATTTAATTTACCTTTTTTTTTACGCTGACAATATTTTATTTTTGCTGAAACGTAATTTCCTTTTCGCGGAAATCCGCGATTTCGCGGACAATTCCCATGCCTGCCGTCAGTGCCTGGGTACAAAGCATTGTGTAGCACTTCTAAATGTTTTAGAACCTAAGAAGGAAACCTAAATGTACTGTACTTGTACATGTGAGCTTGTACCTGAACAAGTATTAGATTTAGCATTCAAATCCTCAAAATAAAACCGGTTTTAGATTTTTTTTGTACAGAAAATGTTTAAAACAAAAGAGGAAATTTAAACAGAAAAATTCAAAAAGAGGAAGTTTTCATGCCTGCTGAGTGTAGACCCCGCAGAACTCCTGTCTCGCTGAACGTCGCAACGCGTTCAGTAGCATTATGGTCGAAGCCAGAAGCTGCGTCTCTTCTTCGCTGCCCCCTTTGTGACCCATCCTCGTACAGCCCCACGTTGTCGGTAGCCGTGGTGGCTGTCCTGTAGGCGTCGGGGATGTTGATGTTGTCGTTGTTGAGGGCGTGGAAGGATCTGCTGATGCAGGCGGAGGGGGACTCTTCTTCGTGGACCTTGGTTTGAACAGGGTTTTTATTCAACAATTAGGGTCAGCGATGGCACGGAAATTAAGTTTGTGTCTTTGGCAAGCTTTTCCAATTTTGTTTCAAGGTTCTTGATAAAAATTCCCTTTGTTTTTTGTCTTAAAGAGTGATGTGTGAAGGAATTATGGGTAAAAATGGACGTTTTTGAGTGACTTTTGGGGATAACACTTAACAGATGCAGTTTTTTGTGTCAATAAAGATAGAACTTTGAAGTAAATTTGGTTACCTGGGTAGATATCATAGGCACAACATAAATTTCCGAAATAGGCAAGTTTTTGTACATTGACAGAACTTCTAAAATCATCAGAGAGGGAGAGACACAGAGACAGAGAAAGGAGAGAGACAGACAGAGAGAGAGAGAGAGACAGACAGAGAGCGAGAGGCAGACAGACAGACAGAGACAGACACACAGAGACATACCTTGTCACTCTCAGGCTGAAGGACCTCCTGCTTGCACACCGAGGTGACTGCCGTCTCGTCCTGGAAAACCACGATGCGGTCGTTGTCGATGACGCGCAGGGTGTTGTCCACGCCGATCTGCGCGATCTTGAAGGTGCCCACGTTGTGCTCATCCTCCACCAGCGTGATGGTCTGGAGGACAGTTCATGAAGGGTGGGAAATTTGAAGTGGCTTTAGTGGCCAAAACCTTTGGCACTAAATTCCGATTTTAACTGCTATTCACTTTACCAAGTTACAACGTCTTTAGCTATCATTGTTTTACGATTGTTACCTCGCTTCTTGCTCTGTACGCATATGCACATACACCCTTATCAAAGGAAATCACCGTCACTCGACGCTTTCCTACTAGCCGAGAGAAGCACGGTCAGCATAAGCAGCCCTGAAAGTCCAACAAAATAATGGTGTACTCGCCTTTGGCTAGTGATTCTGGAAATTTACTAGCCAGAGAGCAAACTTTACTAGCCAAACCAGCAATTTGTTTCAGCAACTTTACTCGCATTTGGCGAGTAGATGAACATTTCTACTCGCCAGTTAGTGAGTAACATGTTTCTACTCGTCATGGCGAGTAAAATACTCGCCCCTTTCAGGCCTGATAAGACCCCATGTGGACACAGCCATCTAAACATCAATAGATTCCCGGCGGCATCATACCGTTAGCGACTGCAGCGACGAGAGCGGGGTCCGTTAAGTTTTCAGCCGTCACGTGACGTTTGCGGTTCAAAGCTGGCTTTCATGAATAACAGTTAGTCGACTTACAACTCAAACAGCACCATCAGGATCAGGATCAGGATCGATAGATTGCAGGAACCTTTTCAGGTTATCATCGCAACGGAAACGAGAGAGCGCAACCCCCCCCCCCCCCCCCAAAAAAAAAAAAAAATAAATAAATAAATAAATAAGTAAAATTATCAATAGGAATTGTTGGATCCTAGCCTATCCTTCTTTTTCTAAGGAGGTCAGTTAGTGGGGTTAGGGGGGCGGTTGAAGAACAGGCAGCATCCGAGTGACACCCCCATCATGCGGTCAAGTGCCGCTAACAAGGTCTTATGAGTACCCCACCTGACCGTCAAAGCCGCTGCCGTCGACTGCCGCTGCCTCTCCTCCAGCTTCTGTTCCTACTGCGGCCCTCAATCCGTTGGTGGAGTTCTGCTGCTCACTCTCCACGCCGGCGCCGGGCTCGAACTTAACCAGGGCGGAGTTGCCGAGAACGTGGTAGGTGACTGGTTCTTCTCTCTCGTGTTCTAGTCGGCGGCCGAGAGGCGTCGTTCCTCCTCCGTTCGTCCCAGACCTTGATGATGATGATGATGATGATGATGATGATGATAATGATGATGATGATGATGATGATGATAATGATGAAAATAATAAATATAATAAATATAAAAAGCACTTATTAATCGCCCCTTATCACAAGAGCTCACGGCGATGTACAATAGGAGAGAGAGTGAGAGAGAAATGTAAACATTTTTAGGAAACACACACACACACACACACACACACACACACCACACACACACACGATGAAATCTAATCAATACCGTTAAATAAAGCAACCACCCCGGCGCCCAATAATAATATATATATATATACACAATGCGAACAAACAGAAACACATCAAAACAATAGTTACGACCAATATATATGTATATATACAATACAAAACGTTTCAAAACCCCTAAATATAGGGGACCCCCCTTTTGCGACCTTCAAAAATCTGAGAAATTCTGATATTAAAAGGTAGGGCGTCTTAAAATGGAGGTATATTTGCACAGGTTATGAACGGAATATCAAGGACATGAAGGTCTTACAAAGGATGAAGTGATCAATTGGGGTGTCTTAAAAGGAAGGTTCTACTGGACATGATATTCAATACCTTAACACTTGTTCCCTAGCCGCTCTCTCGTTTAAGCGTGCTGCTTCTACTTCGTCTTCCAGTGTGCCCCCTCCCTCTTCGCTTTCCTCCTCCTGTTCAGCGAACTGATGCACCTCGCGCAGTAGAGAGCTGGTTCTGGACAGGCTGGCTAATGGCTCCGACTCGAAGTTCTTCATCAGACTTCGGCCTTTAGCAGGATCTCTGTCGAGTTCCGTTGGCGTTCTATACACAGGGGAGTTCTCCTTGTTGAGCTCCATCACCTCCTGGTTTTCAGGGTAACCCATCTTCAAAGCTTCATTCTCTCCTGTCATGAGCGGAGTGCTTCTGTTGATGATTGTCGGAGAATGACCGCCCACGTTTCTAGCAGATTGTGGGATGTGTTCGTTTCCGATCTGGCTAGCACTGGTGACGAGTTTGAGAAGCTGAGCGGATGCTGAAGTACACGGGTAGGTTGCTAGGTCTGGGTCACCATTGAGAGTTGGGGACATGATGGAATGATCGTTCCGGTTCGGTCCGGTTTTGTCGCGCGTGGTTGGTGAGTCGGAGTTGACGGATGCCATGATGGTTGCGTTGGTCGCTAGTTATAGGCGTTGGATGACGTGTGAATCCTCTGTCGGGAATGGATAGGAAACGTTAGGGTTGTGTAGGAGGGGGCGGGGAGAGGGGGTAGGTAGAGTGTGTTTGGTGTGTGTGTGTGTGTGTGTGTGTGTGTGTGTGTGTGTGTGTGTGTGTGTGTGTGTGTGTGTGTGTGTGTGTGTGCGCGTGGGTGGGTGCGTGCGTGCGTGTGTAAACGTTCGTACATTTGCTTAAAGTTAAACCAGCTGTTGAAGCATAAGATGTCCTTAGGCGTGAAAGGCAAAGGGGGTGGGCATAGATCGTTTAAAATGTAAATGATGATCAGTGTAGCTCCAACTCCAAGAACGAAATAAAGGAAAACAAGAAGGGCAAAGCCCATACGACTCACATGCTTGACCTTGACATGAGGGTCAAGGTCAAATAACTAAACCTAGCAATGACATCATACACTAAGAACTGCTTTACACATTTTTCCTACCAAAATACATGTGACCTTGACCCAAGGTCAAGGTCATCCAAGGTCATGCAACACAAAGCTGTTAATTCAAGACATAGGAAGTACAATGGTGCTTATTGGCTCTTTCCCAATAAACATGCCAGAACTGGGCCATTGCTGGCTTTTTGCTGGCAAGTTTGGTAAAGCTGGCCATAAAAAAACCAACACTGGGCCAATTATGGTTTGCCAACAAAGGCCCAGTTATGGCTTGCCATCACTGGCCCATCTCTGGCATTCCAGTAATATTGTCGGCCAGTAAAATGCCTTAATTGGCCCACTGTTGGCACGCCATTGATGGCCCAGTGCTTGTTTGCCAGCATTGGGCCATAGGTGGCGATTTGCTGGCAATTATAGGTGGGTTTTTGCTGGCACGCCAGCAGTGGGCCAATGCTGGATTATTGCTGGCAAGAAGATCTGCGACAGCACAGCGGTATGACTTTCTCTCTTGGAGTGACGTAATGTACAAACAAATGTCGAAATATCTTGACGTCACTCGTGATGATGACGCATTGTCAACTAAATCCGGCCCGCGGTGGTTCTGCAGATGTCCGGTTATTTGTTTTGCATTCAACTTCAAGGAATTTCCAAAGCACCTTCTTCGATTTCAGTACGCGTCCGATCTCCTCCGGCTAGAAGCAAGCGTGGTGAGTTTCACAAACAGTTGAGTTGTGTGAGCAGGTCGTCGCAACGGCGTTAGATCTAGTATCTTCTTGTTCTTTTCCTCCGTTGTCGGTCTTTTTTTCAACTTTCTTCTGCTGGACGTTTGAGTCAGTTCGCAAAATATAATAGACTTTAAGAAGTCGTCCTCTCTGTAAGAAAGAATCTGCGCGCGCGCGCGCGTGTGTGTGTGTGTGTGTGTGTACGGTGTGTGCCGGTGTGTGTGCGCGCGCGCGCGCGGTTGTGTGTGTGTGTGTGTGTGTGTGTGTGTGTGTGTGTGTGTGTGTGTGCGCCCGCGCGCGTGGTTGTGTGTGTGTGTGTGTGTGTGTGTGTGTGTGTGTGTGTGTGTGTGTGTGTGCCTTTTTCCTTTCTTTGTGTGATTGAGTTTGTTTTGTCTCTGTCAAAAGAAAAGCACCATAGGCATTACCATAAGCTTACTTGTAACCAAACAAATTGCATCTTGTGAATGTTGACATTGAGTATGTGTCTATTCACTCCAGGACAAAGATTTGTGCAAGTGTCTGACTGCCCAACTGGATAAGATGCAGCTCGCCTGGGTCTCAGTTCCTGAGAGAAACGCAAGAGAGCTGTCCGAGACAACGTAAGCTTCGCAGGTTAGATCAAAATACATATTCCTGTTGACCCCTTACTTCTGCTTGGCATTTTAGTCAGTTCAGAAAATATGATAGATTACAAGAAGTCGTCCTCTCTGTGAGAATGCCTCTGTGTGTGTATGTGTGTGTGTGTGTGTGTGTGTGTGTGTGTGTGTGTGTGTGCGCGTGTGTGTGCGCGTGTGTGTGTGTGAGCGCGCGCGCGTGCGTGCGTGCGTGTGCTGTTTGTTTGCATGCCTGCGTGTATGCTTGCGTTTGTTTGGTTGTTTGGTTGTGTGTGTGTGTGTGTGTGTGTGTGTGTGTGTGTGTGTGTGTGTGTGTGTGTGTGTGTGTGTGTGTGTGTGTGATATGGAATAATGAATTAAAACCAACAAAACTCGTTTGCTTTCATGTTTCAAGAGGTGAACGGCAGGAGGACTTGAGAGTTTCAATGGCTTACCGTAGGCTACGACGTCAGGACAAAGAAGCGTTATCTCAACGTTGCGGATGCGAACAGAGAAATCGGACAGAATCAAGACAATCCTACGGAGGTTTACTGGGAAGTGAACAAGAAACATTCCTGCCTTTGGTCATCATGTCTCGAGTGTGAAATTTAGAACGCTGTACAAATAAAATAAACCAGTGAGCAACTGAAAACAAAGCGTACGTTTCTGTAATGTTTCGGTAATGAGTCGTTGCTGTTTGGAAGCTTTACATTTGTTTTGTTTTTAATCTATATTACTGTATTGTTGTTGTGCCCGCTATAACTGCGTTGATGACGATATTCTGTCAAAACCACTGCCTTTACTTGCCAGATAAGTTACACGACAAATGTGATTAGCATTTCAATTGCATTTTACTGATGAATTTGATAATTACGCATATGCATATTGCTAATGTACAGCTTGACAGCATTGCCCTTTGCTTTATTTGCGCACGTCTTGCCGCCAGCATGGGTTGAAAAGTCCATTGATGTGCTGTGTTTTGTTATTGTTATTACATTCACAGTAAAAAATGACAAAACAAAGCATATTTATAGACTTCTAACAACCATCTATGGGCTAACAAGACTGTGCAGATCGAGTACATGAATAGAGCCGTCATTCTATCCGAATCAGTGGTATTGGTATATTTCCTGCAACTTATTGGCATTTTGCTGGCAATGGTAAAGACAGAAATATGGCATTTTGCCGGGCCACAACTGGCCCGGTAATTTCAGCAGGTAAAGGGCCATTAACGGAAAATATATGGAAAAAAGTTTTTTTTATATGGAACTAAAAACCTGCAAAATGCTGGCAAAATGCTGGCGAAATGCTGGCAAAATGCTGGGTTTTTGATGGCAAGCCATCAATAAGCCATCAAATAAATGATGGGTTTTTGCTGGCAAAATTCTGGCAAAATGATGGCAAAATGATGGCAAGCCATCAAAAAGCCATCAAATAAATGATGGGTTTTTGCTGGCAAAATTCTGGCAAAATTCTGGCAAAATGATGGCAAGCCATCAAAAAGCCATCAAATACATGATGGGTTTTTGCTGGAAAATTGCTGGAAAATTGCTGGCAAAATGATGGCAAGCCATCAAAAAGCCAGCAAATAAATGATGGGTTTTTGCTGGCAAAGTGCTGGCTTGCCAGTGATGGCCCATCAATTTGCCAATGTGCATACGGGTAATATGCCAGCATTGGGCCATAAGTGGGCCTTTGATGGCAGTAGTTCTGGCAACTGGCATTGCCATCAAAACGCCAGCAATGGCCCAGTTCTGGCATGTTTATTGGGATGTTGGTCACATTTCATAAGGGTCAAAGTGACCTTGACCTTGATCATATGTGACCAAATGTGTCTCATGATGAAAGCATAACATGTGCCCCACATAATTTTTAAGTTTGAAACAGTTATCTTCCATAGTTCAGGGTCAAGGTCACTTCAAAATATGTATACAATCCAACTTTGAAGAGCTCCTGTGACCTTGACCTTGAAGCAAGGTAAACCAAACTGGTATCAAAAGATGGGGCTTACTTTGCCCTATATATCATATATAGGTGAGGTATTGAATCTCAAAAACTTCAGAGAAAATGTGAAAAATGTGAAAAATAGCTGTTTTTTAGACAACATTTATGGCCCCTGCGACCTTGACCTTGAAGCAAGGTCAAGATGTTATGTATGTTTTTTGGGGCCTTGTCATCATACACCATCTTGCCAAATTTGGTACTGATAGACTGAATAGTGTCCAAGAAATATCCAACGTTAAAGTTTTCCGGACGGACGGACGACTCGGGTGAGTACATAGACTCACTTTTGCTTCGCATGTGAGTCAAAAAGGTATTGTGAAGAAAAAATATTCAAACAAAAGAGATTATGAAAAAGTTAATAGAAAATTAATGTGCCAAGAGACAAATCATGGAGGTCTGAAAATGATTAATGTCAAATATGTACACACACCATTTCTAATTTCATGGATTATGAGGCTGCTGGACGGAAGTAACGCAAAGTGGCAACAGATTCCATTAGCATCCTTTTTAAATCTGGGCGAACGCTTACCGGTATGCTGTTTGCGCTCAAATGTGAGTGCAGAAAATTTTAAAGGACTAGGTTCCATAAAGCAATATTTCTGGAAACAAGCTTTTATCACCTGGCTAAACAATAAACACAAGATCAAAGAAATAAGCAGTAATGAACAGCAGATAAGTGTACGCAATCAAACCTTATGGAATAATACAAATATAAGGTACAGGAAGCAAACGCTATACATGAATGACTGGATAAAGGCTAAAATATGCGTTGTTAAAGATGTCTTTAACGATAACGACATGTGCTCTTTTGAGGAAATATGTGAACGAACTGGATATAAACAGTCTCGCCTATTTGAATATAATGCAATACAGACTGCCATTAAAGCTCTATTATTGCGTGATACGGGTCAGGCCCGGTCTGATCATATGCCATTTATACAATTATCTCCACGCCAAATTCGCCTAAAGATGTTAAATTATGAGATAAAGGAGCCAAGCTCAGCTGGATTTTGGTCGAACAAATTAAATATTACATTAGAAGATAAACACTGGAAATTAGCTAACGAATGCTCGACAGAAACCCGTCTTCGTCTATTGCATTGGAAAATTTTACACAATATATATCCCACCAACATTTTGCTACATAAGATGGGAATTCGTCAAACAAATCTCTGTCAGTATTGTAACGAAACCGACTTCATCGAGCACTTTTTCTGGCAGTGTAGAGCAGTGCAACCCATATGGCAGGAATGTCAAGGGTACATATTTAAATGTACAGGCAAAAATATAAAGTTAAGCTGCGAAGAGGCTCTTTTTGGGTATTTCACACGTGATATCCCCAGAGAGAAAACCTTCATAATTAATCACCTTATATTGATATCGAAAATGTGCATAAGCCAGTTTAAGTACGGAAATCCAAAAACTAACATGAAGGTCTTATTTCAGAACCAAGCTCGACTTCGAAATCTCTAGTAAAATTGAACTGTGTATAAGAATATAGATAAATAGTAGTATAGTGCTGTTAATGTAAAGTTATTTATATATGATGGATATATGTATGATGCTGTGCTGAAAACTAGTACTGTAATTGGTAATTTGTAAATTCTCGCCTTTTGTCCATCGAGCGTTGGATTAATTAACTTGTTATGTATTGTCCCGCTGAAAATGGTATTATTTAACAGAAATATGGGAACAACAACAACAACAACACACACACACACACACACGCACTCACACACACACACGCACATACACGCAAACAAACGCACAAACTACTAGACATAGCAAAGGTGAATGAAATAGCTGTAACGTTAGAGTAACTGTAGTGAAGAGAAAAAAAAACAAAAAAACAAACTGTCCATCATATGAATACATGTCCAGGCTAGGTATTAAGGATAAGCGGAAAGAAGTAGAAAAAATAAAAAATAAAAAGACCCATGAAGAAAGATGCTCCCCGCCCCCCCCCCCAAAAAAAAATAAAAAAAATAAAAAAAATAAAAAGAATTCGGGTTGCAGCAGCCTGCATGCAACTGAGGTCAAAAAACAAACAAACAAAAAAAGGTATTGTGAACGTAATCATGCCATGTACGCCTTCGACCAGTCTCACACTGGAAATAATTTGTCAACATCGCCCCCCCCCCCCCCCCCCCCCCCGATGACCGATTGCCCGATTGCCTTTTGACCTTAGCCTCAGAGTCAGAGAGATGTCTTGTCTTCCTAAAGATTGTCATACTGAATGTAAGGAACAGATTGCATGACTATACGTGTCCACTGATCTATATACTGTACTTCTGATCTAGTTGAGTGTCAACTCTATTCTGAAGAATTCTGCTAAACAACTGAATTAACATAAAGTGAGCGCCAAGGAGCTACAAAATATGTACGGTCGAATCATTTTCAGATCTAAACTGGATGAACCGGTGGTTTTGAAAAACAGCTGACATGATGATAACCGTCTTAACACATATATTCCAAAAGCAAGTAGTTTTTACCGAATGAAAGTTTGAAAGACCTATAGTTCTTACTTACCAAACCGAGAACCTCAACATACGTGTTTACCCTGAACACTTGAAACAAAAGACTAGTAGGCAAGTTTTGATGCAGAACACATAGGCCTACACTTTTCTACCACCAAAACGTGGCTCCATTTTGTCAACACAGAATGTTTACAAAAAAGCTACCAAGAATGTCTTATCCATGATGCTTACGTCTTTCAAGATTAAGCTAAAGCTGCGCGCAACAATGCTAGAGATAACGAAAGATTAGAGTGTACTCACATGGCTTTTCTGAATTCCCTTTTGAAGCAGACGTGACAACGTCAGCACTTTGCATTTGAAGGCCTGTGAATTATGGGAAATAATCGGAATCCGCAGGAACGAAATTTTGAGTTTGGACGACTTTCGATTATAAATGTTCGTAGACGGTGTTGACTTCAACAATTTGTGTTGCTAAAGTATGGTACTTGAAAAAAGTGATAAAGAAACAAAGATTATTGGGTGAATATGTCACTTTAGAATAAACTGTTTAGAATGGTCTCCCTGACTCGGTGTGCTCTCCCTTGAATATTTCGCGCGCTTTTTGTGTCCGAGACAGTTTGACGGCGGAGATAGATTTACTCACGGACTTGCATAATCCGTGGATCTACTCGTGAGATTCGAATTTAAGTTCGCGGGAAATTGGGTATTGGAGGAAAGGCCCGAAAGGGAGTGGAGGAAGAGAGAGAGGGGGAGAGAGAGAGAGAGAGAGAGAGAGAGAGATAGAGGAAGAGAGAGACAGAGAGAGAGCGAAGGGGAGATTGTGAGAGAGAGAGAGAGAGAGAGAGAGAGAGAGAGAGGAGGAGAGAGAGAGAGAGAGGAGAGAGAGAGAGAGAGAGATGAGAGAGGAGAGAGAGAGAGAGAGAGAGAGATTGTGTGTGAGAGAGAGAGAGAGAGAGAGAGAGACTCAGACTCAGACTGAGACTGAGACAGAGAGAGTAAGAGAGACATACAGAAAAGCGTGTTATCCTGCTCAGCGCGACCACTACCGCACTATTCTGCATGGCTTGTCGATTAGGCTACACTGCTTTTCCCACGAGCGGTGGACTGAGAAAACTACGAGAATGTGGTCTTGGTGAAAAAAGCAGTGCGTTCAGTTTCATTCTGTGAGTTCGGTAGCTTGACTAAATGTTGTTATTTTGCCTTACGCGACTTGTTTTTCTTTTCTTAAAATGTAGTCGATTTTAAAGGAGGTAACTACCCTTACTCTTGGTATGGTTCGCAAATGTGCAAAATTGGGTCGGCCCTCCTTGCCACGTCAGTATAATAAATAAACAAACAAACAGACAAACAAACAAACAGACCAAAAAAACAAAAACAAAAAAGACAAACAACCAAACAAACAAACAAACAGACAACAAAAAAACAACCACAAAAAAACAAAAACAACCAAACAAACAAACAAACAGACAACAAAAAAACAACCAAAAAAACCAGTAAATAAATAAACAAACAAATTAAGTAGATGTGCAACGCCAAGGCACTGCATACCCCAGCGAAAGACAAACCTTTCCTCTCTCTCTCTCTCTCTCTCTCTCTCTCTCTCTCTCTCTCTCTCTCTCTCTCTCTCTCTCTCTACCTCTCTCTCTCTCTCTCTCTCTCTCTCAAACACACACACACATACACACACACACACACACACAGACACACACACACACACACACACCCCAAGTTACACACGTACACACTCACTCACACGCACTCACTCACTCTCTCACACACACTTCATACACACAAAACACACACCCATACGCACATATAGACAGACGGACATACACACCTTTACAAACAAACACACATACACACACACATACACTTACGCACACGCACAAACACACACCCACCCACCCACTTTCTCTCTCTCTCTCTCTCCCTCTCTCTCTCTCTCTCTCTCTCTCTCTCTCTCTCTCTCTCTCTCTCTCTCTCTTTCTCTCCCTCTTTCTCTCTTATACAAACACACACACACACACACACACACACACACACACACACACACACACACACACACACACACACACACACACACACACACACACACACACTTAAAGGCATATGTACGCGCTCCCGTGTTTACAAAGTGTAGTTTGCCCATAATCGATGTCAAACGCACCATAAGACCATGTAATGACGATATGTCGCCATGCGCAGACCATAATACATGCATTACAGCTTGTTCTAGCCTCTGAAAAAGTGAGGATGTCAACAAAGCCGCGGAGTTCTCTCCCTTGCATCAACGTTACATGTGTTGCCAAATCTATAAATAGGACGATCCAGATCAAAATGAAAATTCAAATATCTCAACATTTAAGGGCTCCTAGACCACAATATTTTGCAGGGAACTTAATTTAGCATGTCTCCAGCTGTTGGTAAAGCAATTAGCGTGTATAGTCATCGAGTACATATGGCTTTAAGGAAATATGCCATTTTCTCAAAACCAACAGAAGACAAACCGTTTTTGAATGAATTTTAATAAAGTAAACAATCAGCATCATTCATACCATTTTTTGTAGAAAGAAATCAACATAAAAAAAGTTATCTTAATTTCATTTTTTTTTTTGAAATATGTTCGGAATTACAACACCTGTTCCCTAACTCCGAACACAGAGGTTCAAAATCCGAACAGCAAAAACCAATGTTACTTTGACTGACAAACATCGCAAAAGTACTCTCTTTGGCTTTCTGTTGTTCCAGCGCAACCCACATGTACCCATTCTGAGCACATCAAACACTGAATCATGTCCTCACAGGTGCATTCTCGGCACAAAAAAACAGAACCAGCTAGCTTCCTGCTGATGACTGACGCTTGTTTTCTTGTTTCTAGCTTTCTGTTTCTCTGTGTTCTCTGTGTTTGGCTTTGATTTGCTTGTTTTCTTTGTTGGTTTTTGTTTTGCCTGCCACTCTTCAAGTTTACGTTTGTATGGACTTGACGTGATAAGTTCAGCTTCTGTTTTTCTGGATTTTCGTTTCGCCGCTAATTTCTGTTGTGAAACACTGGGATTGTGAGAAATCAGCGCCACTGAAACAGCTGACTCAAGGACGCAGTCATAGTGTCCTGCATTGTCCCCATGAGGTGGAGTAAACAGGGAGTGACTGCATGCGAGATGATAAACTAAGAGTAATACCTAATATACTGGACTCGCAGCGAAATATACAAACAAATGAGGTGAGTAAAGGAGAGTCACTGGTTGAGCCAAAGAGTCATCGTTGTATTTGAGAACGTTCCCAGACTGCATTGATGATGTGGATGGGCTGCTGCAACACCTCACTTGTAGCAGAAATGTCCATGTCTCCCACTGAAACAGTTGAATGAGCCATGTGAAGAATCTTTTCTTCCAGGGAGAAAAAAGCGAAAGATGATGACATGTCAAAGTTTATTGTAGCTGACACTTCGCGGAAGCCTTCAATGTTGCTGAGCATGTGACTGGTCATTTTTTTGTCTTAGAGCATCAGCTTGGATCTGTTCTTGTATTTTCGTGTGACACTCTGAAGGTAACCCATTACCGTCCCTTTCTGCAGTTTGGAACGCAGGAGTGTTGCCGATGACAATGGATCTAAAGAAGCAGCGTCCATCGGGATTGGTTTGGATAACTGTTTTGTTTGGAAGTGCCAAAAATAGGCCTATGTCTTACTCAGAGCATGGGCTAGGTGGTTCAGAAAGTGGGTCTACTGGATGTCCAGTTCGCCCAGAGAGGGGTCTTGCTGGTTCAGAGGGGGGTCCTGCTTGTTCAGAGGGGGGTCCTATTGGTTCAGAGGGGGGGTTCTACAGGCTCAGCGGAGGGTCTTGGTGGTTCAGAGGGGGGTCCTGCTTCTTCAGATGAGGAACCTGCTGGCCGGCTCGGAGGATTTTTTGTCTTCATTGAAAATATGTTGAATTCCATTTCT